>NC_037345.1:59972280-60343114 GCF_002263795.3 Bos taurus | reverse complement strand
CCACCTTCCTTGAGATCAACAGTCTTGCTGAACCACAGGGTCTACTTTACAAGCCCCCCTTCATGACACCCTCACAGTGCCCACCTGATTTGTTGTTTTGGTTTGAATGGATTAATTCACACTCACCCTAGGGAGCCCAGAGCACCTCACCCAGCGTAACTTCTACAGGCTAAACTGCAAGAACTGGTGTTTTCTCTGGCTGATTCTAGCTTTGACCTCTCTCAGAAATCCCTGCCCGAAATCCTCCCCTACAGAGAGGTCTTAGGTGTGGTGAGTGTGAGGCTTTGAGCTCAGGACTCCTGAACATTGGTTTGGGAGAAGAAACATCAGAAAAAAGTGGGATTTGCTGATGACTCCATTAATGGCCACACTGTAGACCTGCAGAGTGATAACTTCTTGGAGTGGGGACCTGACCACCAGGGATTTGTATTCATTGAAATGGTTCAGAAAGAATCTTTAGCCAAGTAGTTTCCATCTGGTTTCCCATCAGGATCACATGAACAGTGTCAGGAACTGACCTCACTGATGCCCTCCCAACAGAGTTCTATGTTGGTCCTGTGGGAGCATCACTGTGGTGTCTAGGAAGTGCTCCAGGGCATTCTAAGCAGAGGCCCGGGTTAAGGAAGTGCCTCCTGATCCATCTGTGAGAGCTGAGCCCTGGCTTCGTCCATGGAGAGGCAACAGGGTTGGTTTAGCTGGATTTGGACAGAGAAAGTCAGTCAGCTCACATCACCTGTGAGAGCAGAGTTTTAGGAGCTCTCTATGGGGAGAGAACAATCAAGAAATAAGTTCACAGGCTGGTCTCCAGGTAGGAATTTATTGTTCCCAAATCTCTCCTGATACAGAGGACAGGAGAGGTCGGTCTTCTCAGCTTTTCAAAGCCCTTCTGTCTGTAGGAGCATTGGTTGCAGGTTAAAGAGCTGTTGTGATGCCCTCAACGGTATTTTCTCAAACCTCAGAAGTGCGTTTGCAGCATAATATCCCTAGAAAAGACAGAGCAGGAGGAAGAAGAGGAGGAAATGGCAACTTCTCAGGTAAATATCCTGTCCTGGGTCTGGGGCTGCATCTGCTTTTCTTCCTGAAGTGCCCAAATGAGAATCTGCAAGCCTTTAGCTTTCTGCTCCTAGTTTTTCTTCCCGGGTATCTCATCACCTTATTTCGTCCCATTTCTTCTTATCATAGTGAAGACCAGCCCGTTAGACTTCCTTGTGTCCCAGAGCCTTTGCTCCATTGTCTGCATCCTCGCTTTCTATGGAACATGATGAATTCTCAACGTGAATCAGCGACTTTCAACTGTTGAAACTATTATTTTTGTGAGAGATCAGCATGGGGAGTCACTCCTATCCTCACTCCCACTGGGATGTGGTTTGGTGTTGGGATTTTAGGGACGTTGCGAAAATGCAGTGATGACTTAGCACCTGGGTGCAATATAGATATTTAAAACAGAGTTTGAAAATGCCATTATACAAAGAACCAACTCTCTTCTGTCCATGGGATTTTCCAGGCAAGAATTTTGCAGTGGGATCCCATTTCCTCATCCTGGGGTTTCTCTCCACCCTGAGACTGAAACTACATCTCCAGCATTGGCAGGCAGATTCTTTACCACTGAGCCAGCTGGGAAGCCCAGTGACTCAACTCAGAGGTCCACAGTTTTTCAGGAAATTTTCAGAAATAAAAAGAAAACTAGGAGATGCTGTCCTTTGCATTGCTGAGTCTTACTACTTAAATGCATTATTAGGATACTAAACAGGGGAAGTATATGTGAAATAAAATTTGCATAAAATTGACAGTTTTAAATGTTAGATTCAAGTTATAATTTCATTGTTAATTCCAGAATGCCCAGGCAGTGATTGTGCATCTTTCATGTGATTCATTTACACCGTGACATCTGATGTCCACTGGTTCTAGAGACATCACTCTGACATCATGAGACTATGAAGTTCATACTTCTCTCTCTCTCTTTAAACAAGGTTGTGGAAAAAAGGAAGAATGAATGTGTGGAAATGCTCATAGTTAATGGAGAAACTCCCCATCTTCTTGGTTTCTCTTTGCTTCTGAGAATGAACACTCATTGTGTTGATTATAGATAGTGGGTTTTCGGGGTAGGGGAATTGATCACTCAAGCCCAGGTGTGATGTTTCCAGAACACTCCAGGCTCAAATCACAGACACAGTCTTTTTACCACCTCCCTGTACTTCTACCCCATGACTCATGTTCACTGGTTTAAGTGTTTCTGTGAGATTCCCATGCTGTGAATTTGTTTTCTTCCACTTGACTTGAACAAGTGTCTTGGAAAGAAAAATGAGGGATGTGCCTAAACTATCACAATTAACGAAGTAACTTCCTGTCTTCTTACCTTCTTTCTGCTTTGGAAAATGAACACTCATGTGTGTTTAGCAGAGATGCTGGGTTTGGGGAATGGCGGTTTTCATCCCAAGCCCAGGTCTGATCTTTTCCAGTACACTCCATGCTCACATCACAGAGTCTTTTCACAGTTTTGTATTTTCCAAAATGTTTACAAGAATCATATTAGTCCTAATCTATGCTCAACTGTATTAAAATTTAAAATACAGCTCACTGCAAGTAAAGAATATCGTCCTCTAACATTATGTACATATTACTACATTCAAAATTACCTGAGTTTAGTGACATGAAAATGTCTCTCTTCCCCCTAAATGAGCATATAGCCCCATTTGAGTGTATGTCTGTACTCCGTGGAGATGAGTTTGAGTAGGCTCCGGGAGTTGGTGATGGACCAGGAGGCCTGGCTTCTGGTCATGGGATCGCAAAAAGAGGGATACGACTGAGCAACTGAACTGAATTGTGTGTATGAAAATATTAACATGACTTGATCAATTTTTTCTTCTTCTTCTTTTCTTTTTGCTTTGTTTTTCTGAAGAACTTCTGTGGAACGGAATGACTACCCGTTCCAGTATTCCTGCTTGGGAATTTCTTGGACAGAGGAATCTGGCAAGTTAGAGTCCATGGGGTCACTAAGAATGGGACATGACTGAGTGGCTAAAACTTTTCTTGCCTTTAGTATTCTTTCCAGTTACAGAAACTTCTATCAACTTATCTTAGAGTTGTCTCTGTGAATCTGTGTTTTATTAGTTAAAGTCTAAAGTACATAAACTGAAGTAACGTTTAAGCTCTGCTATTTAATGGCTATTTGTTAAAATATGTGCCAAAAAGTACAAGAGCAACATTACTGATTTTTAGTTATTTCTCTTGCACTTTCAAGACTCTGATAAAAGCAATCAGAAAGATACAGAGCATATACTAAATAGTTAAAATGATTCTTTCTGCCAAGGTTGTGGTTACCCAAAGAGTGAAGAGCAGATAAAACCAAGGAGGGTCTTAGAATGCAGAAACTGAAAAACCAAACCCATATTGTCTCATGTCTGGAAATTCTTTTCCAACCAGCACCCAGACCATGACATTTTTCTGGCTTGTTCAGGGACTTGGAGTCTCTTGCCCCCCCTCGCACCCACCCCCCACCCCCCACACCACCACCACCCCCCCCCCCCAACGCCCTCACTTCTCCTTTCTCACAGGGACCCTCTTCCAACAGGCAACTTCTCTGGAGGCAACTGGGGAATGCTGGCCAGGGTTACCCTCTGGTGTGTTCCAAACGCTCCACTGCTCACTGCGCCCAAAGTATCTGTGACTTGAGTGGGTGAGGGTCTCTCCTTTGTTTTTTTGCAAGTGAGGACTATGCCAACCAATATTCTGTGGGCACAGATCAGACATGTAAAAGCCATTAGGGCTCCTGCCACAGAAAGACTCCCATGTGAGGATGGGGGTGTACAGAATGGATCAGGCCACAAGGGCATCCACCCGCAGCAAGGCAACTTTCGTCCACCATGTCAGGCTCATAGTGGTTGAAGCAAAACAGAGAGCGTTCTTCCCAGGCCACTGCCTCCCGGATATGTTGTTCGGCGGATTCCTCAGCCTTCTTCCCTGTCACTTTCTCTTCTTTCCCTTTTGGTTTGGATTGATTTACAGAAGCCTGGGTATTGCCTCTGAGCCATCCCAAGAGTGCCTTCCACGTTTCAGGGAATCACCAAATGGTGAGTCACCTGGTTGCTCCCAGGAATCTCTGTCTTTCTCTGCCCGTGTCACCTGGTGGCTAGCTGCTTGGTTCTCAGAGGTCTCCTCTGACTGTTGGATGTGACTGTTGGGCCGCTCGGCCATTCTGTACCCTCAGTCACATGGAGAGACCACTAGGGGAACAGGGACATCTTTCTGTCAGCCAGTGACTCTCAGTACTCGCATTCTATGGTAGATAGGCTATGAGTGGGTTCTGTTACATCCCAGGAGGCTCTCTCATACTCAACCCTTGGCTACATTCTCAGAAACTGGATACTTTTGACCCTCCAAAAGGCCTGGCTCCAAAACAAACAGAGGACCCCCAAAAATGGCCTCTGAATGGCTCACTAGGCTTTGCCAAAAGACAGGAAAGGACTCAGAATTTCCTTATGTTCTGTTGCCTCCCTGTCTCCTGTCCCTCTGTCTGTCTCCAACAGATTTCCTAGATGACCTCTATGTGATCTTTCATATCCACATGATCTCTAGGAAAGGATTCTGAGGTTCCCTTTGGTCCAGGTTTCTTCTATATTCAAAAGCCTGAAGGATCAAAAACTGTCCCAACATTTCTAAAGTATCCCTTTCTAAGGAAGCTTATCTCTCACGTGGAGAGGGAACCAAGCTTCCCCCACGCCTGAACATTCTAAAGAATTCCCTTATGAGTACTTCTGTTTTCTCAGGGCTGCCAAGGACCAAGGTTCCCCTAGTCCTGCAAATTCCCTTAACCCTTCAGATTCTTCTGATGGGACAAAGACCTCACTTTCCACCACAGGGACAGTCCAAAATTTTTATCAGCTGAAATGCCCCTGATATCAAAGTCAGTTTGAGCATAATTTGGTCTATATTTTAGCTATAAAACCAAGACTACAGAAAGGAAAGATAACTTTTTGACACAGGATGGCCCTGATATTCTTTAGACTCTGGAGAAAACTGGTTAAAATGAAAGTTTCTTTCCCTTGGAAACTGCAAAACCCGTTCTTTTTGCATATACATTTTAAAACAACTAGCTTGTTAACAACTAGTTTGGAGAAGGAAATAGCAACCCACTCCAGTACTCTTGCCTGGAGAATCCCAGGGATGGGGGAGCCCGGTGGGCTACCGTCTATGGGGTCGCACCGAGTTGGACACGATGGAAGTGACTTAGCAGCAGCAGCAGCAGCTTGTTAAAAGGCCTGCCTAGGGAAAAGCTTGTAGTTAACCCTTTCCATGTCCTTGAATGTCACTGCCCACTTTGCCTGAGACCTGACTCAGTCTTGGGCAAATCAGAACTTTAAGCCAAACAAAGAAACAAACAAACGGTCAAAGAGATGTTTTAAATCTTGAGCAGGAAACTATGAAATCTCTGTCTGTCTGGATTTATGTATGTCTCAGTGTGCTTTTTTTAATATATATAATATTGCTGAAGCTCTAATGAGTTCTAATTTAAATGGCCTAAAGGGCTTCCCTGATGGCTCAGAGGTTAAAGCATCTGCCCGCAATGCAGGAGACTTGGGTTCGATCCCTGGGTTGGGAAGATCCCCTGGAGAAGGAAACGGCAACCCACTCCAGTATTCTTGCCTGAAGAATCCCATGGACGGAGGAGCCTGGTGGGCTACAGTTCACGGGGTCACAAAGAGTCGGACATGACTGAGCGACTTTACTCACTTCACCTAAAGGAAGGTAAGTGCTTACAAATCAGACAATTCTAACTCCAAGAAAAATTTATCTAAATGAATTTCAGATTCATGTGAACTGGGAAATATTAAATATCTAGCATTAATGTTTGTTTACTAATCTAATGTAGATATGTCTAAGAGTCATTAAGCACAGTATTTTCATTGTGCCTATGTTTATTATTACTTACATATTGTTATATTTTTATATCTGTTACAAGTTTCTCAACCAGGAAAGTACCTCTAGGAAAGGGGAAGAAAAAAAAAAAAAAGAACTTCAAAGAAAATGTAAAACAGACATGATCTTTCAGAGAAACTCTTTTAAGAATAATTATACTTTAGAAATGTCTCTCTAAAACATTCTCTAGATTTTGGTAACCTGACTTTCTAGGGCTGTGCCAAACTAAGTGATGGAAGTTTATTGACTAGCTAGGTCATTTGCAAATAAAATAACATTCTGAAACATTCATTACTGAGAACTAACTTCCTCTTACAGAGAAAGTAGAGATGTTGGACTATTCATGAATAATGCTTGATGCCATCCTGAGATGTTCTCTAGAATATTTTTTTCCGAAATTATCACTGGTATTTATGTTCACCAATCCACAGAATGCTTAACTTCTAGGCTGCTTAAGGAAAGTAGCATGTGTATTTTCAGTAAAGAAGGTATGAGAAAAGAAATTATATTTTATGAAGAGAAAAGAAAGTAGGTCTGACTTAGAGGTGGCTCTTTCAGCATGGGAGAACAAAGTAATGGGTACAGAAAGTGATAAAGTTTTATGGAAAGTGGACCCCAAGGGAAGAGTTTTGTGCATAAATACATGTTTTCTTGAGATGTTGAGCTGCCTTTGATAATGGATTTTAAGTTTCTTTACCTCTAAAGTGATCTGTTCTAGGTTTACCTTTGAAATCTTCTTTGTTACTTTGGCTAAGTGAATATATTATTTCCCAGTGATCTACATGATTTTATCTGACTGTTATAACCCCCTTTGATATTTGTCCACAAAACTTCCTAAATGACTTGACTTCTAGCTGACTTTGGAATGCTTCAGAGGGCCCTTGAGACATCCCAGGGAGCTATTAAACTACCTGGGTTCATTGGACATGTTAAATTACATGGGAAGTATGGTTGAAGGGGTGATAAATCTTCTCAGATTGTGCTATATGGTTGATGCTACTAATATAGATATCCTAGAATGATGTGGAAGTCATACATAGATCTGATATGCCCTAATAAAATGTGGTCAACTATAATTCTACTTATCCTGTTACAGTGTTAAAGTCACAGCAGTGACCAGGCTACATTGTCAATTGCAGTTCAATCAGATTTAAACATGACTTCTATGGTTTCACTCTGATGCCTTTGTAAGAATACTGCTATTTCAAGATTTATGGAAAGGATTTTTCTGAGGTTAACCGATAAACAAGTTTTGTTTGCTATCTGATGCAAAAAGGCAAAATGGCTATCTGAGGAGGCCTTTACAAATAGCTGTGAAAAGAAGAGAAGCCAAAAGCAAAGGAGAAAAGGAAAGATGTCCCCATTTGAATGCAGAGTTCCAAAGAATAGCACGGAGAGATAAGAAAGCCTGCCTCAGTGATCAATGCAAAGAAATAGAGGAAAACAATAGAATGAGAAAGACAAAAGATCTCTTCAAGAAAATCAGAGATACCAACCAGTCCATTCTAAAGGAGATCAGTCCTGGGTGTTCATTGGAAGGACTGATGCTAAAGCTGACACTCCAATACTTTGGCCACCTCATGCGAAGAGTTGACTCACTGGGAAAGTCTCTGATGCTGGGAGGGATTGGGGGCAGGAGGAGAAGGGGACGACATAGGTTAGATGGCTGGATGGCATCACTGACTCGATGGACATGAGTTTGAGTAAACTCCGGGAGTCGGTGATGGACAGGGAGGTCTGATGTGCTGCAATTCATGGGGTTGCAAAGATTCAGACACGACTGAGCGACTGAACTGAACTGAAGCTGGTACCAGACTGGAATTTAGTCTAGTCTCTATGTTAATAGAACAAAGTTTTCTTAGAATGCAGCTTTCAATAAGAGATTATGAATTTTTTGCCTTTAAGTCATTTATATTCAGTTTTAAAATATTTTGTTACTTTGGTAAAGTAAATAAGCATTACTTAAGATTATGGTACATGTAGACAAAGCTCATTCTTCTTCTACAAACATAACCCCTCATGGTTAGACTTTTGCCATCTTGATGTCCTTAAAACATGGCCATAGTCTGCTCCTAAATTGGGGAATTAAAAATGGGTGAACAGTAGCTGTAAATCAAAGACTCAGGCTGTGGGAAATCTAACATGGCTGCCTGGCTTTTCCCAGCTCCCTGACAAACCTCATTTCTATTTGATGGGTTAAAGCCTTCCCTGGCTACAGGGTTAATGCCCTCATAAAGAAAAAAATGTTTCACTGAGTAGTAAGTTCTGTTCATTGTTAAACTAAGTTTCTAGTTTTGCTAATTAAAGTGTAGTGTTTACTAAGCCTCACTTCTGAGATAGTTCATTCTTATGTTATATTTCTAAAAGATTTAATTAAGTTATGATAGTTCATTCTTATGTTATATTTCTAAAAGATTTAATTAAGTTATTAAAAAGGACACTCTAAGTTTGTTTCTAAAGGTAATCTCAGGAAGCAATCTTCAGATAAAGATTAGATGCTCCATGATATACAACCAGGAGATTAACACCTGGCTATAGTCATTTAACAAATGAAGTCAGATGACCTGTGGTATACTGAGCTCTACTTAATGAAAGTGCTTGACTTATCATTTTTACTTACGACCTGACTAATAATTGCTAGCCATAGCTAAATTATTTTCTATGTCGCTTACTTCAGAACATTGTTTCTTAGGTTACTAAATGTGTGACTGAGCCTGTGATAAAATGCTGATATGCAGCTCCACATGCTATCAATGATTGTAATAATGTAACTCTAGATATGGGAAGAAGCAAAAAGAGGGAATATTTTCCAGGACCTAGATGCTGTAAGACAGGTATGGTCCAGAGGCTTTTGCTACTCACAAGGCCTGCTCTAGAAGTAGCACATTGAGTGGCCTATCAATGGAACTTTCCCTAGACCTGGGAATGAGTCTTGCCAGTGCCGTAGGACACAATGGACAAGAAATGCCCCCAAAGCATGGTTAAATATGTGGCTATGAAGGGACCCTGCTGACTGGACTCTGCCAGCTGTCTCTACAAAGATGACATCATGACCACTGCAAGCTCCTGACTTGCAACACCCCCCAAAAGGAGTTCAGAGTAGAGATCAGAAACAAGGAACTCTGTGCTCTGGGAAAAACCCAGAACTGGCCTTCCGAAGGTCAGATGTTTTCATGTAAAGATTTTATGAGCCCAAATTCTTGCTGCTTCTTGTACCTAGAGAAACACATCACGAACCAATGTCTGGTTCTGGTTTTCCTGGCTAGCCCCTAATCTTTGGGCCATGTACCTTTAACTTTCTTGTAAAGTTTGTTTCTTCTAAAATACCACAAATTTCCAAGTGGTCGTGCAAGAATATTCCCTGAACAACACCTAAACAATGCTGAAACAACTCACCTTATCATTCAATGGACTCTCATCTCCCTCCATAAATGGTCCCTGACTGAGTAGGTAAAGGGAACCCAGAGCCCCATGGCACCCCGGCTCAGCCTGAAGAAGCCAGAGCGGTCATTGCTCCATTTTCCCTGAAACTGGATTCCCAAATGTGTGAGAAGGGAAATGGATAAATAGTTAGACATGAGCAGGGTATCAACAAGGGCCAAAGAATTGGCCCTAAAAATAAAGAGAGGGAGGTATGTGATGATGCAGGGACAAAAGACTAGATAAAACCAAGGAGGGTCTTGGAATGCAGGAATGGAAAAACAAGACTCATTAGCATCTTTCCCTCCCCCATGTTGTAACTGTTGATGGATTTCAGGTCCTTCTCAGCATTATAAACGGTCTCCCCTCCTACCCCATAAGGAGAAAGTATTTTTCTTACACATCCCCCACCCAGTATAGGTGCCTCATCCATTCATCAAATGATCTGCAAGACCCCTGTCCCACTCCTTGTACCCTGTCTATGAAAGTGGACTAAGGACCCCTGTTGAACATCCATTCTCCCTTGAGCTGGCCAACTGTTCTAACAACACCCCCCATTCTAATAAACTCTCATTTTGTCTCGTGTCTGGAAATTCTTTTCCAACACGACCCCAGACCACAAGAAAGGTTACTATCCTATTAGACCTGTTAAAATCTGTAAAACAATTAGAATTTCAACTTAAGCATGAATTCTTACCTTACTATTCTATTTTGTTGTGGTTCAAAATCGTCATTCATCGAGCAGAATTTTCAACATTACTAACTCAAATAACCTTGCTAAAAATGTGGCACTTTGGCCAGACATCAGAACTCTTGGATCAGACTACACTTAAAAAAAAAAAAAAAAAAAAAAATTCCTGTTTCTTTGATAAACAATTTATCCTATGTCACACGAGTAGAACACTGAAGAATAAATATGCTCATACTGCCCTGATTATTTTATAATTGCTCTTTCAGATGAAACTAGTCTCCCTAATGGCTTGTAGATCAATAACTCATCTTTTTTTCTTCATATTAGAAATTGGGTAGGAAGGAGTACTGTGTAAAAAGTGTATTTTGTAATGCCAGCCAAGCCACTAAATCACGACCAGTTCTCTGAACTTGCCATTTTCATCTTGGGTCACATTGCAAAGTCTTCCCATGGCCACATGGCACCTGTACTTTGTATTTCAGGGACGAATGACGTTCCAGGATGTGGCCATAGACTTCACTCAAGAGAAGTGGGAATGCCTGGACCTCGATCAGCGGGAATTGTACAGAGACGTGATGTTAGAGAAGTACGGGAACCTGGCCTCCTTGGGTGAGGATAACTGCCTTCCAGAATCCCTTATCTACCCACTGGGTTTTAGTTCCATCATGTCAAGAATGTCTTCTGAAATTTTCTGCTTCGCACAGTTTCAGATCTCTGCTTTCTAGGGGAAAATGGGTATTTGTGAGTTTAGAAAGAAAGGCTTCATGATGATTCGTTATACGGGTGACGTTTTTCTTCTTTGATGTACTCTGCGTCCTTCCTTCTAGGTTCGTGGTAATTGTGTAAGTTTTGTGGTATTAAATAGTTGTACCCTCTCTTAATTTCACATTGACACCACTTACTTTGGCTTAGTACTACTTGACCAGAATCTCAGGATCTGATTGTTAGATGTGTGTTAGTCTTGTATAGCTGCTTTGAATAAAGTATTTAAGGAAATCATTTTCTAGAACAAAATGCGTTGTCGTTTTACCTGAATACATATTGGATTCGATACTGATGGATCTCTAACAACACAAATATTCCTTTCTCTGATAAATAGGGCTTGTGTCTACGCTGGACCTGGTCGCCTTTCTGGAGCAATGGAAGGATCCCAGGAATATGAGGAGAATGGAGACAACAGCCATTTGCCCAGGTAGGTATGAATAGATGGAGATGATGACTCAGATGAGAGGTCTGAGGAGCAGCGAGGAACTCATCCTTCATCACGTGGTGTTGGGAGATTTGCTTCAATGGAAATGGTTTTCAAAAACCTGGGTTTGTGTCTACTACTGTGATAGAAATGTATCACCTGCCCCATTCTCTCTCTGAAATCATTCATGAATTTATCTCCAGTGATTTCTTTTCCCCGTCACAGATCAGATCAGATCAGATCAGTTGCTCAGTCGTGTCTGACTCTTTGCAACCCCATGAATCGCAGTACGCCAGGCATCCCTGTCCATCACCAACTCCTGGAGTTCACTCAAACTCATGTCCATTGCATCAGTGATGCCATCCAGCCATCTCATCCTCTGTCGTCTCCTTCTCCTCTTGCCCCCAATCCCTCCCAGCATCAGAGAACTTTCCAAAGAGTCAACTCTTCGCATGAGGTGGCCAAAGTACTGGAGTTTCAGCTTTAGCAGCATTCCTTCCAAAGAAATCCCAGGGCTGATCTCTTTCAGAATGGACTGGTTGGATCTCCTTGCAGTCCAAGGGACTCTCAAGAGTCTTCTCCAGCACCACAGTTCAAAAGTGTCAATTCTTCGGCGCTCAGCCTTCTTCACAGTCCAACTCTCACATACATACATGACCACAGGAAAAACCATAGCCTTGACTAGACAAACCTTTGTTGGCAAAGTAATGTCTCTGCTTTTGAATATTGCCGGGGTCCAGCCCCGGTGGATCCAGGGAATTCGAAGCGGGGATGGTGTCGGTGAGGATCAGGAAAGAATTGCTTAAGTAAACATTAATTAAGGATATAAGGAGTGGTTAAATAAGGATAGCTTAGTGAAGAAATTCAGTGGAGAAAAGAGGCTGAAATAAGGATAGCTCAGTGAGGAAATTCAGTGGAGAAAAGAGGCTGAATAATTCAGCCAGAAGGTGAGAGAAAGTATGACATGGGGAGACCAAGTTTCCGTGACCAAGGCCCGCACTTTATTTTCCAAAGTAGTTTTTATACCTTAAGTTACGCATAGAGGATAATGGGGGAAGGGGTAGAGTCATGCAGTAAGCCAGGCTTTCTTCCTGCAAACTTATCATATGCAAAAGTTTAGGTGATTTACATCATCTTCTGGCCCAGAGGCCTGTTAACATTTTAAGAAACTTATTTTTCTCTAAAGGTGATTATTCTAAAGTCAGGTGCCACCCTCCAAAAGCATTAAAGTTGCATTCCTATAGGGCAAAGGTGTGGTGGGCTATAACAAGAAAAAGAATTAACTCAAGGGTCCAAGATTACAAACATTAAAGCTACTACTTACACCAATTATATTAATCAATACACTGCCAGGGACACAGCAGGTAAGGGATATGGAAACTTAGCAGCAAACAATGGTGCAACAAGTGAAAAACCCTTCACCAATACAATTTCTAATCAATCTTTTAACTGCTCAAAGGAATCTGTATTCAGACAGTTTAGAACATCTCATGCCTCTCACTGTTGGGAAGCTCTGAACAATCACATGTGGCTGGAAAAACCTATTCAGGCAGGCTAGAGGACTTCCAAAGGAGTTTGTAGGTTGAAACACTGTCACACCCAGGAATTATTAACTGGAGCTGTAAGTTAATTCTTTTTTCAGAGAGAGGTAGTGGGGGACAGCCCCCCGAAAAGTCAGAGGTGTAGGTGAGAGCACAAAGCAGAAAGTAGGCAGACTCTGGTTTGGGGGGTAGATGCTCGAGAATTTCCAGGGGGACTCCTGAGGCTCAATCCCGCCTTTGCCTATGCCGAGCCTCCTTCCCCATGACCTCTTCCAGGGACGGAGCTCCTGCTCCCGGCAGAATATGCTATCTAGGTTGGTCATAACTTTCTTTCCGAGGAGTAAGCATCTTTTAATTTCATGGCTGCAGTCACCATCTGCAGTGATTTTGGAGCCCCAAAGAATAAAGTCTGACACTATTTCCACTGTTTCTCCATCTATTTCCCATGAAGTGATGGGACCAGATACCATGATCTTCGTTTTCTGAATGTTGAGCTTTAAGCCAACTTTTTCACTCTCCTCTTCCACCTTCATCAAGAGGCTTTTTAGTTCCTCTTCACTTTCTGCCATAAGGCTGGTGTCATCTGCATATCTGAGGTTATTGATATTTCTCCCAGCAATCTTCATTCCAGCTTGTGTTTCATCCAGTCCAGCGTTTCTCATGATGTACTCTGCATATAAGTTAAATAAACAGGGTGACAATATACAGCCTTGACGAACTCCTTTTCCTATTTGGAACCAGTCTGTTGTTCCATGTCCAGTTCTAACTGTTGCTTCCTGACCTGCATACAGATTTCTCAAGAGGCAGACCAGGTGGTCTGGTATTCCCATCTCTTTCAGAATTTTCCACAGTTTATTGTGATCCACACAGTCAAAGGCTTTGGCATAGTCAATAAAGCAGAAATAGATGTTTTTCTGGAACTCTCTTTCTTTTTCCATGATGCCTTTATTTGTGATTGGAATGAAAACTGACCTTTTCCCATCCTGAGGCCACTGCTGAGTTTTCCAAATTTGCCGTCCTATCAAGTTGCAGAACTTTAGCATTATCATCTTTTAGGACTTGAAATAGCTCAGCTGTAGTTCCATCAGCTTTGTTGGTGTTCATGCCTTCTAAGGCTGACTTGACTTTGGATGCCGGGATGTCTCTTACTAGGTGAGTGATCACACCATCGTGGTTATCTCGGTCATTAAGATCTTTTTTGTATACTTATTCCATGTATCCTTCCCAATTTCTCTTAATATCTTCTACTTCTTTTAGGTCCATCCCGTTTCTGTCCTTTATTGTTCCCATCTTTGCATGAAATATTCCCAATACCTCTAATATTCTTAAGGAGATCTCTAGTCTTTAGCATTCTATTGATTTCCTTCCCATTTAGGTCTCCACAGAGCAATGAGTAGAATTCCCTCTTTCAATTATAGTTTTAAAGTCTCTCTTCTTATTTAATTTCTTAAAACCAGTAGTATATTAAGTTTATCTTATTTCTATTCAGCTTCCTTGGACACAGTCTTATGTGTCCTCAGTTTCTGCTTAGTTCTCTGTCACTATGATCTATGATTTTTAGATTGAAAGACCGAATAGAACATTCTCAGAAACATGTGTGGCAAGAAGTGCATTAAAGAATTACTAGGCACCTAGGATTTTTGAAAGTGTTTGGTGTCTCCACTTAAGATGACTAAAAGCAAGAAGTAATCATTAGATTGACTATTGAGAGGGTAACAGGCAGGAAGGCCAGGGGTCTCCAAATGGAGGAAACAGCCTGCAAGTGTCAGACATTTTTATCTGTCTTAAGCGGCAGGAAGAAACAAACTAGCAATATTTTTTCCTTCTCTATACAAATTTAAAGGGAGGTTTCTCTTAAAATACTGTGTTGCCATAATGACACCTGGTTTCCCCTGAAGTTAGCTATTCTTGAGCCTAGAGATAATCAATGCCTTTTTCTTATGGAAATGTTCGTCTTAAGCTATGCTAATGTACTATGCCTTTACCCCAAACTCTGTCTCCAAGTCGGTTCCTCCTCTTGGCCCAGAACCTACTTAACAAACCAGTATGGATATTGTTCTCCTAATCTATGTAAATGAAACTATTTGTATGGTGATCTGTCCTTCTTCAAGATTCAAGTTAATCATTTTATGGCCCAGGATAAACCATTTGGCGCCAAGACTATCCCAAAATGCATCTTATGGGTGAGGGGCCTGGTGCCATTCTGAATTTTAAGACATTCCTTTCTTTCATTAACAGACTGCTAGTGACTATATAACATCCAGCTGAAGACTAGCAGGCGGGTACTCTTTCTGCCCCCTTCTGATGCCTATGTCAGAAGCTTTCTCTATCTCCTTTATACTTCAATAAAACTTTATTACACAAAAGCTCTGAGCGATCAAGCCTCGTCTCTGGCCCCGGATTGAATTCTTCTCCTCCGGGGGCCAAGAAGCCCGGTATATTCACATGATTCAACAACAACCTTTCACTATCACCTCTTAATTCAGTGGTCCTTGGAGGTTATTATCTTGTTTCTTCCCCTATAACCTATTTCTTTGCCATCTCATTTTGTCCAGCATTCTGTGTGTGGTCTCTGTTTAGAAGGGTGCAGAAACCTAGTTAATCTTCCTTCTGGTATCTGCACCTTAGTAGGTGAGGATGGTCCAGAGGTTTGTGCCCTTATCCTCTCTTGATCTGTGCTTTGATTGCTGTTAACTGTGACCAGAACCTGCTGGGGAGATTCAGGGCTGTTTCCCCCTTGTTCTGTGGTTGTTACTGCCCTGTCTCTGGTGGTGCCTGCTCCCTGCGTGGGGTAATAGAGCCCCCAGATCTGAGTCTTTGCTGTGAATCTGATCTGTGGTGCCAGGCAGGTGGGATTGGAGCACACCCACTGGGAGAGAAGTCACTGAGTATTACTCCTCTAGGAGTGTTCACCTCAGGGTGTGCTCTGGTGTCCCCTCTCATGCGTTCTGCAGGCTCTCGTGATATGGAGTGTTGGCACTGCACTTAGACCACCTTAACCATGGGCATGATGGCACATGGCCCTGGTGGCTCTCAGATGTTTTTTTTGCAAGGTCACCAGCACAGATTCAGTGAAGTCAGGTCCTGGGATTGCCTTGGGTGTGCAGCTGAATCCGCTGTGGTGCTACGGGGCACCTCTGGCTCTGTCCTGGCCCAGCCCCCTTGTGTAGAAGCCCACAAAGTCTACAGCTGCTAAAGCTACACCTGCCATGACTGGGAGAGCCCTGGTTGTTGATTCAGATGCTCTGTAGGGGCTGAGGTTACAAGGCCGGTTGTGGGTGTAAGCCATGGCTTGTGTTGCTCCAAGGAGAGGTTTCAGGTTTCTTCTTTATCCCTGGGTTTCACGTGTGCTTTCAGCTCCATCTGTGCGTGTGGCCAACTCACAAGTGTCTTCTCCTGAAGCTGCCCCTGAGCACAGGATTCTGCTGATTGTGGAGGAGATGGATGGGAGAGGCCGTGTCTGGGGGCTCAAAAGTCCTACGTGGGTGGAGTTCTTCATAGTCCTTGGAGAGCAGAAGCCGGCACAAGGGACAAGGGATGCGTGGGCTTCTTGTTTGGGCGTCACTCACCAATGGCATTCTGCTCTATGGTGGTTCAGGCTTCGCCACAAGCATCTTGTTTGCAGAGCTCCTCCGTCATGGCCATCCCTTCAGGATGTTTCCTCATAGCCAACAGTAGTCCTCTGCCTCGGTCCGCTCTACAAACCCCACATTTCAGCACTCAGCCCTTGTCTGCATTGGTGGACATGCCTCTAAGGCTGGGTAGGCAGGGCTGGGGTCAGCACCCTGTGTGCAGGTCTCACTCTGTCCTGCTGCCACACGCTGGTTGCCATGTTTTCTTCGCACAGAGAATGAGGCTTGCCTTCTGTCCAAACTGAGCTCCCCCAGTGAGAAGCTTCCCCGGATATGGAGATATCTCCTCACTTTCATCTCCTGGGAGGGTTACAGGCCCCAACCCACTTCCTCTCCTCTTCCTTTTCCTTCTTCTTTCTTTTGTCCTACCTGGCTCAGCAGGAATCTTTCTTGTCCTTTCAGATATCCAAGGGCCTCTGCTACTGTTCAGCTGGGCTCCAAGAGAATTGTTCCATTTCTCATTCATTTGTGGAGAGAGAGATGAGCTCCACATCTGCCTAAGCCTCTGGCATCTTGATCCTTCGGTCTCTATTTTATTTTTAAACTAGCTAATGGTCATCAATTTTCTTTAAATCTTTAAAGATATTCACTGAGAATAGCAGGGGAAATTACTTGTTATTTGGTATCTTTCAGCTATGTCTCCACAAGACACCCAGGATTTGATGCCAAAGAATCCAGCGTTAGAGGATGTATTCCCAAAAGCAAACCTAGGAATATATCAAATATTTCACCTCAGAAACTTAAATTTAATGAAAGACTGGGAATATACAAGGGTATATGAAAGACAGAGAGGATGTTTTTATGGAAATAAGGAAATGGAGACAGTTACACATAATGCTAACATTACTGCCAAAAGCAATGAGCAACGTGAGTCAAACTGGGAAAAACAGCAACTTCAATCTTCAATATCTGCCGAGAAGTGTAAGTATTTAAGAAAAGATTTCCATCCTTTTTTGAAACCTACATATTCTCTGAAGGGACATGTGGAAAATATGGAAGGTAATTTAGTCTCTACTGCAAATCCTCATTCAGACAATTGTGAATGTAGGCTTCTACTAAACATACATTCAAGGATGTCTGAACACGTAAAATTTAACAATGAGTGGGAAAATTCACTATCTAATCAATTTGAGAGATCCGTGAGCAGAGAGTCATTTTTCTTCCCCCGACAGATATTTTCTCTCCATTCCATGATATATAATGTTGATAATAATGGAGGAGACATAATCCAGCCATCATTGTTCACTAAATATTGTGATATGGTTAATACACAACAACTTTCCATATGTAATAAAATGAGTCAGACCTTAAGTAACAGCTCCAGCTCCAATAATTGCAAGAGTATTAATGGTGGACTGAGAAGGTATTCGGGCAAAGAAAATGAGTATAGGGTTGAAGGAGACTCAAAACTTTTGAAACATCAGGGTTCCGAAACATCAAACAAGAGTTCTAAAAGTAATAAATGTAGAAATACCTTTGATCAAATGTCAGGTTTTTCTCTAGATAAGAGTACTTGTACTGAAGAGAGGACTTGTACTGAATATGGGAAGGTTTCTAATCAGTCTTTAGAACTTATTCAACAGCAGACTGTTCACAATCCACAGAAAGAAAACAAGTGTAAGATATGTGGGAAAGTATTTAGTAACTCATGCCATCTAAGTAGACATAAGAAAATTCATACAGGAAGGAAACCTTTCGAAGGTACAGAATGTACCAAGGCATTTAACCATAGCTCACTTCTTACTAAACATCAGAGAATTGACGCTGGAGAGAAACCTTATAAAGTACAGAATGTGGCAAAACCTTTAATCACAACTCAAATCTTATTCAACATTGGCGAATTCATACGGGACAGAAGCCTTACAAATGTACAGAATGTAGCAAAGCCTTGATCTGCTACTCACAGCTAACCTATCATCAGCGAATTCATACTGGAGAGAAGCCTTATAAATGTAAAGAATGTAACAAAGCCTTTATCCGTGGCTCACATCTTACTGAACATCAGCAAATTCATCCTGGAGAGAGACCTTATAAATGTAAAGAATATGGCAAAGCCTTTATTACGAGTTCAGTCCTTACTCAACGTCACCGAATTCATACTTGGGATAGATGTTATAAAGGTACAGAAAGTGGCAAGGCCTTCATTAAGCGTTCTAGTCTTACTAAGCATCAGCAAACTCATACTGGGGAGAGACCGTATAAATGTACAGAATGTGGCAAAACCTTTAATCGGAATTCAATTCTTACTACACATTTGCAAGTTCATACTGGAGAGAAACCTTATAAATGTAAAGAATGTAACAAAGCCTTTCATCGTCCCTCACTTCTTACTCGACATCAGCTAATTCATTCTGGGGAGAGACCTTATAAATGTACAGAATGTAACAAAGCCTTTATTTAGTGCTCACATCTTACTCAACATCAGCGAATTCAACTGGAGAGAGACGTTATAAATGTACAGAATGTGACAAAGCCTTTAGTCATAGTAGTAATCTCACTAAACATCTGAGAACACACACTTGAGAGAAGCCCTAGTAATGGAACAAGTGATGGAAGAGGTTTGCCCTAAACATGCATCAGAAAACACAAGAGTTTATATAAGAAACCAATGGAAGTGATGCAACAAATATATAGAAAGGTATTTAATCAAAGTTAAATCGAAGTAAAGATGCGTGCTCCTGCTGCTAAGTCGCTACAGTCGTGTCTGACTCTGTGCGACCCTGTAGACAGCAGCCCACCAGGCTCCCCCGTCCCTGGGATTCTCCAGGCAAGAACACTGGAGTGGGTTGCCATTTCCTTCGCAATGCATGAAAGTGAAAAGTGAAGTAGCTCAGTCATGTCCGACTCTTTTCGACCCCAAGGACGGCAGCCCAGCAGGCTCCTCCATCCATGGGATTTTCCAGGCAAGAGTACTGGAGTGGGGTGCCATCGCCTTCTCCGAAATATGCGTACTAGAAGGCATTTCATCAACTTTGTTTTCAGAAGTTTCTCTGAAGGAGAATGACTGCAGGGAGCAGTCCATAGTTAAAACTGATGGAAAATGGATATTTTAGCATGAATCGTGAGATGAAGGTTAATGGTTAGAACATTACAGTTCTTAGCAATGTATATATGCCTGTTAATAATGATGTGATGTGAGGTTATTTGGAGTGAATGTAATTCACCACTCAAATAATCCACGTTATGCTTTCTTTCTAGTGTGTTTGCAAACATAGGTTTTTGATGGTTTATTAAAGATTAGCCTTTTTATATTGTGTTGCAACCATTTCTATCTAATCTCCATTAGAAGTTTGAGAATAGCATAATGTAAAATGGACAATGAGCATTTAAATAGAGGTGTTTGTCGTTGACGTGAAATATCTGGAGGTTGCCATGAAGTAAGTGATCGTTTAATCTTTCCGTGTGTTAAAGTAAGTCAGAAGTTCATTGTAATGTTTCAATAGTAATATCCTTCATTTGTAAGAAGAACACAATGACAGTTCACTGCAATATTGATGTATCTTTATAATATTAACACAAGTCATGATTATTACTTGACAGTGTTGAAATCAAGACAGCAATAACCTAGAAACGTAAGAAACCCTTCCTGGAAAAGGCATGGAATTGGTGCATATCATGCTTGCTAAGTGCTTCCTAGTCTTTGTTTGGTAAGCCGTGGAAATCAGAAATCTCACATCATTATATCAAAAATTGAATATCTTTCTCCGTACTTTTGATCTGTATTTAATCATGGATCATACCGCGGATTGTAAAAGGTTTTATTTCAACTATGTGTGAAATTTAATACATGGTTATTCATAAAAGTGAATGGCTTTTATTGTTTCGGTTGTTGTAATGAATGAAATGTTAACCCACCACCAACAGCAACCTCGCCCACCTTATTTAAGGTTGTAGTGAAGAGACCGCAATTAACTGTTCGATAACACACAAGGATGGCATATGGGGAAATTAGTTTACTCACTGGATTTAAATTTCTCATAACTTCATGTACATTCCATCATTTCTAGGTTGTATCTCGTCTTTCATTTTGTAACTACTTAGACACTGGGATGATTCTAGTAAGAAAGATGATACAGAGTATTGTTGACAGTTTCCCTAAACTGCTCCATGATGTTGCTGCCTCAGCATCTGTCTGGGGATCAGGCAGCCTGCAGGTCCTTGAGCTCACACCAGCCAGTCTTGTGAGCACATGCACTAGATGAACCCCTTCCTTGAGACCAGCAGTCTTGCTGGACCTCAGGGTCTATCCACAGACCCCCGTTCAATCACACTGAGAGAGTCAATTTCTAGGCAGGTTGATAAGTCCAGGGGTCCCCAAGGAGAGAGGGGTCTGGAATTCTCAAGGAGGAAGAAAGGACAAATGTAGTTTTATCCTGCTTGAGGACACTCTCTGGAAAAACACTTTCTGGCTAATTTTGTTGTCTTAAAATGTAAATTATGGGAGTGGGTCTAGTGAGGTCTTTACAACCTCCAGACAGTCTTTTGATTCACTGGAATAACTAAATAAAAGTATGTAACTGCTTTGCTAACACTAGCAAGGGGGCACTCTTTCTGCCCCCTTCTGAAGTCTATGTCAGAAGCTTTCTCTATCTCTTTTATACTTTAATAAAACTTTATTACACAAAAGCTGTGAGCGATCAAGCCTCATCTCTGGCCCCAGATTGAATTCTTCTCCTCAGGAGGCCAAGAATCCAGGGGTCTTTTTTGGTTGAACAGCAACCTTTCAACACCCTCACAGTGCTCACCAGAATCCTTGACTTGGTTTAAGTGAATTAACCCACACTCAGCCTGGAGAGCCTGAGGCACTTCACTCAGGGTAAAGTGTAAAAGCTGAACTGCAAGTACTCTTGTTTTCTCTGCCTGATTCAAGCTTTAACCTCTCTCAGAATTTCCTGCCCTAAATCTTCCCCTCCATCAGGATTACGTGACCCGTTTCAGAAATGACCTCACTGATGCCCTCCCAACAGAGTTCTGTGTGCTCCTGTGGGAGTATCAGGGTGGTTTGTAGGAAGTGTTCCAGGAGATTCTAAGCAGAGGCCCAGGTTAAGGACGTAGCTCCTGGTCCATCTGGATCATCTGAGAGCTGAGCCCCGGAGTCAGTCTGAGGAGAGGCAGCAGGGTTGGTCTAGCTGTATTTGGACGGAGGAAGTCAGTCAGCTCACATCATCTGTGTGAGCAGAGTGTTAGGAGCTCTCTATGGGGAGAGAACAATCAAGAAATGAGTTCACAGGCTGGTCTCCAGGTAGAAATTCATTGTTCCTGAATCTCTCCTGAGACAGAGGACAGGAGAGGTCGGTATTCTCAGCTTTTCAAAATCCTTTTGTTTGTAGGAGCGGTGGTTGCAGAATATAAAGTTGTGTTGATGCCCTCCAAGGTATTTTCTCAAAACTCAGAAGTGCGTTTGCAGCGTAATATCCCCAGAGAAGACAGAGCAGGAGGAAGAAGAGAAGGAAATGGCAGCTTCTCAGGTAAATATCCTGTCCTGGGTTTCGGGCTGTGTCTGCTTTTCCTCCTAAAATGCCCCAGTGAGAATATGCAAGCCTTTAGCTCTCTGCTCCTAATTTTTCTTCCCGGGCATTTATTATCATCTTATTTTTTTCCTATTTCTTATTATGATAGTGCAGACCAGCCCTTTAGACTACTTCCTGCTGTCCCAGACCCTTTGCTCCATTGTCTGCATTTTCGCTTTCTATGGAGCATGATAAATTCTCAACGTCAATCAGCGACTTTCAACTGTTGAAAATATTCTTTTTGTGAGAGATCAGCATTTGGCGTCACTCCTATCCTTACTCCCACTGGGATGTGGTTTGGTGTTGGGATTTTAGGGACGTTGGGAAATGCAGTAATGACAGCACCTGCATGCAATTTAGATATTTAGAACAGAGTTTGAAAGTGCCATTATACATAGAATCAACTCTCTTCTGTCCATGGGATTTTCCGGGCAAGAATTCTGCAGTGGGTTGCCATTTCCTCCTCCCCGGGATTCTCTCCACCCCGAGACTGAAGCCGCATCTCCAGCACTGGCAGGCAGATTCTTTACCACTGAGCCAGCTGGGAAGCCCAGTGACTCAACTCAGTGGTCCAGAGTTTTCCACAAAACTTTCAATGGGCATTGTACAGGGACGTGATGTTAGAGAACTATAGGAAGCTGGCCTGCTTAGATGATGACAGCTTCCTTCCAGAATCCCTTATCTACCTACTGGGTTTTGGTTCCATCATTTCTAGAATGTTTCTGAAAATTTTTGATTTCCACAGGAGTTTGAAATCTCTCCTTTCTAAGGGAAATGGGTATGTATGAATTTGGAAAGAAAGGCTTCAGGATAATTCATTATGCTGGTAACCTTTTTCTTCCTTGATGTACTCTGCCTCCTTCTGTGAGAGTCAATTCCTAGGCAGGTTGATAAGAAGTCCAGGGTCCTGAGGAGGAAGGGGGAGGGTGGTGGTCTGGGACTCTCGTGGAGGAGATAGGGGTCTGCAATTCTAAAGGAGGAAAAGACAAATACCTTTTTTCCCTTTACATTCCTTGGTCTTAGACACATAAAATGACTTTTTTATGTCTTTATGAGTCTTAGACACAGGACTTTTTCTTTAAGCCCAGAACTGATGATTAAACAACAAACAACTCGGTTTAAACTCTGTACTAGGGATTATATAACAAAATGTATCCTGCTTGAGCACAGTTTCTCCTTCCTGAAAACCTTCTGACTAATCCTGATATCTTAGAATTTATATTATGGGAGAGGGTCTGGTTCAGTTCAGTTCAGTTGCTCAGTCTTGTCTGACTATTTGCAACCCCATGGATTGCAGCACACCAAGCCTCCCTGTCCATCACCAACTCGCGGAGTTTACTCAAACCCATTGAGTCGGTGATGCCATCCAACCATCTCATCCTCTGTCGTCCCCTTCTCCTCCCGCATTCAATCTTTCCCAGTATCAGGGTCTTTTGAAATAAGTTAGCTCTTCGCATCAGCTTGCCAAAGTATTGGAGTCTTAGTTTCAGCATCAGTACTTCCAATGTATATTCAGAACTGATTTCCTTTAGGATTGTGGGAGTGGGTCTGGTAAAATTTGTACAACCTTGAGACATTCTTTTGATTTATTGTAATTACTGATTAAAAAAGTATATAGCTCCCTTGCTTAGACTAGCAAGGGGGGCACTCTCCACCCCCTTCTGATGTCTATGTCAGAAACTTCTCTGTCCCTTTTTCACTTTAATAAAACTGTGCTACACAAATGGTCTTCAGCGATCAGCTCTGGTGCCTGTTCTCTGGTCCCAAAGTTAAATCTTCTTGTTTGGAGATCATGAATCTGACACCCTTCACTGGAACCTATCACTGCATTCTAGGTTAGTGGTAATTGTATAAGCTCTGTAGTATTAAATAGACACCCCTGTTATTTTTTATTTTTTTTCCTTTTTTTTTAGATTTTTTTTAATTATTATTTTTACTTTACAATATTGTATTGGTTTTGCCATACATCAACATGCATCTGCCACAGGTGTACACGTGTTCCCCATCCTGAACCTCCCTCCCCATACCATCCCTCTGGGTCAAGTTCACAGTTACACACTTACTTTGCCTTCGTAGTACTTGACCAGTATCTCAGGATCTGGTGTTATGTATTTGTTAGTGTTATATAGGTGATTTGAATAAAGGATTTGGGGAAATCATTTTCCAGGCTGTATTAACATTGTCTCTTGTGTTCTCGTCTCAACTGAACACATATTGGATTGGACACTGATGAGTCTCTGAAACACAAATATTCCTTTCTCTGATGAACAGGTCTTGTGGGCTCTAAGCTGGACCTGATCACCTTTCTGGAGCAACTGAACGATCCCAGGAATATAAGGAGAATGGAGACAACAGCCATATTCCCAGTATGTATGAATGGATGGAGATGATGACTCAGATAAGAGGTCCAAGGAGCTAGAGGAAGTCATCCTTCGTCAGGTGGTTTTGGAAGATCATCTTCAGTGGAATTGATTTTGGAAAACCTGGGTTTGTGTCCACTGCTGTCATAGAAATGTATCACCTGCCCTAGTCTCTCTTAAATCATTCATAAATTCATCTCCAGTGATTACTTTCCTTCATCACAGTGTGAACTAGAAGTCTCCTCTTGTCTTGTGAGAAACTGCATTCATTGGTTGCTCTTCCATTTCTGGGGGTCCTAGGAAAACTGCCCATTTTGAGTAACTGTATGACAGTCCTTTTAAAGTTTCTTTGTACCTCTAGCCAAAAATGTGTGAGTGAAGTGGTAGACAAACTCCTAAATTACTAGGAATACTGGGGACAGATTTTTGTTTTCTGATTTATAACTTCCTATCCACAGGGAGCTAGAAGGACCTTCTAAATAAATTTCAAATTCAAAAGCTTTTTTCACTACAGAAAGCAAAACCTCCCGAAAATGAAAGACTGCACATCTCAGGTTGACTACAAAGTTTCTCCTTTCCTTATATGATCTCATATTAAATATCTTAAGTGTATTTGCCCCAATTCTAAAATGAAAAATATTTACTATATTCAATTACCTCATAGAATTTTAAAATAAACTGGCATAAATGCTCAGCACATTTTGCACCATATTATTAATACTTGATTCAAGTTATAAACATTTCTAGATTATATAAAGAAATTAGTTTAAAAAGTTCTAATTGGAATATAGCTGTTTTACAATTTTGTACTACTGTATAGCAAAGAGAATCAATTATACCGATCAGTCAGTTCAGTTCTGTGGCTCAGTCGTGTCCAACTCTTTGGGACCCCATGGACTACAGCATGCCAGGCTTCCGTGTCCATCACCAACTCCCAGACCCTGCTCAAACTCACGTTCATCGAGTCAGTGATGCCATCCAACCATCTCATCCTCTGTCGTCCCCTTCTCCTCCTGCCCTCAGTCTTACCCAGCATCAGGATATTTTCCAATGCATCAGTTCTTCACATCAGATTGTCAAAGTATTGGAGCTTCAGCTTTAGCATCAGTCCTTCCAACGAATATTCCAGATTGCTTTCCTTCAGAATAGAGTCCTTGCAGTCTAAGAGACTCTCAAGTGTCTTCTCCAACACCACAGTTCAAAAGCATCAATTCTTCGATGCTCAGCCTACTTTATGGTTCAACTCTCACATCCATACGTGACTATTGGAAAAACCATATCTTTGAGTACACAGACATTTGTCTGCAAAGGAATGTCTCTATTTTTTGGTATGCTGTCTACATTGCTCATAGCTTTCCTTCCAAGGAGCAAGCGTTTTCTACTTTCATGGTTGAAGTCACGATCTGCAGTGATTTTGAAGCCCAAGAACAGAAAGTCTGTCACTGTTTGGATTGTTTTCCCATCTATTTGCCATGAAGTGATGGGACCAGATGCCGTGATTTTAGTTTTCTAAATGCTGAGTTTGAAGCCAACTTTTTCACTCCTCTCTTTCAGTTTCATTAAGAGACTCTTCAGTTCCTCTTTGCTTTCTGCAATTAGGGTCGTGTCATCTGTATATCTGAGGTTATTGATATTTCTCCCTCTCTTGATTCCAGTTTGTGTTTCTTCAAGCCTGACATTTCACATGATGCAAAGTGAAACTGAAAGTCACTCAGTTCTGACCAACTCTTTGTGACCCTATGGACTATACAATCCATGGACTTCTACAGGCCAGAATACTGGAGTGGGTAGCCATTCCCTTCTCTAGGGGATCTTCCCAACCCAGGGACCGAGGTGAGAGCTCCTGCATGTTGTACTCTGCATATAAGTTACACAAGCAGGGTGATAATAGGCAGTCTTGACATATTCCTTTCCCAATTTGGAACTAGTCCATTGTTCATCTCCAGTACTGTTTCTTTTTGACTTGCATACAGATTTCTGAGGAGGCAGGTAAGGTGGTCTGGTAGTCCCATCTTGTTAAGAATTTTCCACTTTGTTTTGATCCACACCATCAAAGGCTGTGGCGTAGTCAATAAAGCATAAGTGGATGTTTTTCTGGAACTCTCTTGCTTTTTCTATGATTCAATGGATGTTGGCAATTTAATCTCTGGTTCCTCTGCCTTTTGCAAATCCAGCTTGAACGTCTGGACGTTCTCGGTTCACATACTGTTGATGCCACACTTGGAGAATTTTGAACCTTACTTTTGTAGTACGTGAAATGAGTGCAATTGTGTTAGTTTCATCATTCTTTGGCATTGTTTTTCTTTGGGATTGGAATGAAAACTGACCTTTTCCAGTCCTGTGGCCACTACTGAGGTTTCCAAATTAGCTGGCATACTATGTGCAGCACTTGCGCAACATCATCTTTTAGGACTTGAAACAGCTCAACTGGAATTCTATCACCTCCACTAGCTTTATTCATAGTGATCCTTCCCATGGCCCACTTGACTTCAGACTCCAGGATGTCTGTCTCTAGCTGAGTTATCACACGATCCTGGTTATATTGGTCATTATGATCTTTTTTGTATATCTCTCCTTGTATTCTTGTCCCTTTTTCTTAATAGTTTCCACTTCTGTTAGGTCCATACCATTTCTGTCCTTTATTGTGCCCATCTTTGTATGAAAAGTTCCCTTGGTATATCAATTTCCTTGAAGAGATCTCCAGTCTTTCCCATTCTATTGATTTCCATACCACTTTGGTCTCCACAGAGCTATGAGTTTCAACCATATTTTTAAAAGGCTCTCTTCTTATTTAATTTCTTAAGAACTAGCACTTTATTTAGTTTATCTTAATTGTAATCCACTTCCTTGGACACTGTCTTATGTGTCCTCAGTTTCTGATTCATTTTCTGTCACTACCATTTATGATTTTTAGATTGAAACATCTAATAGAACATTCTCAGAAACATGTTTGAAAAGAAGTGGATTAAAGAATTATCAGGAGACTAGGATTTGTGAAAACGTCTGGTGTCTCCACTTAAGACGACTAAAAGCAAGAAGTAATTTTTAGATTGCCTATCTTCTCTTCATTTAGTGGTTTTTGTAGGGTTTGATGTTGCTTTGCTCTCTATATCCTATTTCTTGCCTTCTCATTTTGTCCAGTTTTCTGTCTGTGATCTCTGTTTTGACGGCTACAGTAACCTAGATAGTCTTCCTCTGGTGTCTGCAACTTGGTGGGTGAGGTTGGTCCAGAGGTTTGTGCCCTTATCCCCTTGATCTGGGCTTTGATTGGATTACAATGACCAGAGCTTGCCCTGGATATTGAGGGCATCTTCCCAATTGCTCTGTGGTTTTCACTGCCCTCTTTGTGGTGATACCTGCTCTGCTCCCTGGTTGGTGGAATAGAGCCCCAGATCTGTTTCTGAGCTGTTTCTGATCTGTGGTGAGAGGCTGGTGGGATTGGGGCACACCCACTGGGAGAGAAGCCACTGAATATTTCTCCTCGCAAAATATTCTCCATGGGGTGTGCTCTGTGTGTCACCTTTCATGCTCTAGCAAGCTCTTGTGTGATCCTATTATTGGCATTGCTCTTGGCCCCACCCTAAGCATGGGTCACCCTGTTTATTTAATTCATATGTAGAGTACATCATGAGAAATGCTGGACTGCATGAAGCACAAGCTGGAATCAAGATTGCTGGTAGAAATACCAATAATCTCAGAAATGCAGATGGCACAACCCTTAGGGCAGAGAGCGAAGAAGAGTTAAAGAGCCTTTTGATGAAACTGAAAGAGGAGAGTGAAAAAGTTCGCTTAAAACTCAACATTCAGAAAATTAAGATCATGGCATCTGGTCTCAACACTTCATGGGAAATAGACAGGAAACAATGGAAACAGCGACAGACTTTATTTTTTCGGGTTGCAAAATCACTGCAGATGGTGACTGCAGCCATTTAATTTTAAGATGTTTATTCCTTGGAAGAAAAGTTATGACCAACCTAGACAGCATATTAAAAAGCACAGATATTATTTTGCCAACAAATGTCCATGTAGTCAAGGGTATGGTTTTTCCAGGAGTCATGTATAGATGGGAGAGTTGGGCTATAAAGAAAGCTGAGCACTGAAGAACTGATGCTTTTTAACTGTGGTAGTGAAGACTCTGAGTCCCTTGGAGAGCAAGGAGATCCAACCAGTCCATCGTAAAGGAAATCAGTCCTGAATATTCATTGAAAGGACTGTTGCTGAAGGTGAAACTCTAATACTTTGGCCACCTGATGCGAATAAGTGACATTAGAAAAGACCCTGATACTGGAAAAGCTTGAAGAGAGGAGCAGAAGGGGACAATAAAGGATGAGATGGTTGGGTGGCATCACTGACTCAATGGGGTCCCAAAGAGTCGGACACGACTGAGCGACTGAACTGAACTGAATCACTCAGATGAACCGTTGGGAGGAAACTGTAACCAGAGACCTGCTTACAACAGGGCAGTTGGCTTTTCTCTTAGGAAGTGAGTCCAGAAAGAAAGAGGGAGACCGGAACCCACATTGTTGTTTATAACATAACTACAGAAATTACATACCGTTACTCCTGCCAGAATCTGTTGATACACAGATTGCTTCTGTTAATTGTTGTTGCGGCTGCTGCTGAAGTGATTATGTTCTACTTTTGGTCACTGAGGAGACACCCATCTTCACACACTCACACAAAGGGCTTTTGAATTTTCCCCGTTTTTCAACTTGCTGAAAACACCTCAGATTCCCATAGACACCTCTCAAAATTTTTCTCTTTTGCCTTAATTGTTTGAAACACTAGTTAGAACAAGCAGGAAGCAGCTCTGCTCCAGAAGGAATCGAAGAGATTTAAAGGCATGAAAAGGTAGAGAAAGGAAGCACAGCTGGACAGAAGGACCAACAGACCCAAAATTGACAGGAGTGGGGGTGAGGGGAGGCAAGGCTCCGCCCCCACTGGCCCCGCCCCTACGTACCTGTGCTTTTGGCCTCTTCCTACCCTCGACCTTACGACGCCTCTTGTTGGCCGCGGCGTAGCTCACTCACCTTCCTCTGTCATACAGGAAGGAAACCTTTCAAGTGTACAGAATGTAGCAAAGCATTTATCCGTTGCTCACATCTTATTCAACATCAGCGAATTCATACTGGAGAGAAACCTTATAAATGTACAGAATGTGGCAACGCCTTTAATCACACCTCAACACTTCCTGAAAATCAGCAAATGCTTACTGCAGAGAAACCTTATAAATGTACAGAATGAGGCAAAGCCTGTAATCAGAACTCAACCCTTACTCAACATCAGTGAACACATACTGGACAGAAACCTTATAAATGCAAAGAATGTGACAAAGCCTTTATCCATTGCTCACATCTTACTCGACATCAGCAAATTCATACTGGTGAGAGACCTTATCATTGTACAGAATGTGGTCAAACTTTTATTCAAAGTTCAAGTTTAACTGCACATCATCAAATCCATACTGGGGAGAAATGATACAAATGTAAAGAATGTGGCAAAACCTTTATTACAAGTTCAAATGTTACTCAACATCACCGAATTCGTATGGGGGACAGACGTTATAAATGTACGGAGTGTGGCAAGGCCTTTATTAACAGTTCTTGTCTTACTAAACATCAGCAAATCCACTGGGGAGAGACGGTATAAATGCACCGAATGTGGCAAAGCCTTTAATCGGAATTCAGTTCTTATTACAGATTTGCAAGTTCATACTGGAGAGAAACCTTATAAATGTACAGAATGTGTGGCAAAGCCTTGAGTCATAGTTGTCATCTCACTACACATCTCCGAACACATGCTGGCGAGTGATGGAATAAGTGATGGAAGATGTTTGCCCTAAACATACATCAGAAAACAAGAGTTTATACAAGAAACCTATGGAAATGTTGTAACAAATATGTAGAAAACTATTTAATCAAAAATCAACTTGAAATAAATTACAGAGATTGCATACTAGAAAGTATTTCATCAATCCTCTTTTCTAAATTTTCTCTAGATGGAGAATTACTGTAGAGAGCAATCCATAGTTAAAAAACAGAAAATGGATATATTAGCCAGGATCGTGAGATAAAGGTTGACAGTTAGAAGGCTACACTTTTAATCAATGTATCTTTCTTTACAATGACTTGATTTAAGATTAGTTGAAAAGCAAAATGAATGTAATTCAATGCTCAAATAATCCATACTATGCTTTGTTTCTAGTGTGAATGAAAAAAAGTTTTTGATGGTTAACGCTTCAAAGATTAGCCTTTTTATGTTGTGTTGCAACCATTTCTATCTATTTTCCATTAGAAGATGAAGGATCAGTTCGGTTCAGTTCAGTCACTCAGTCATGTCCAACGCTTTGTGACCCCATGAACCGCAGCAGGCAAGGCTTCCCTGTCCATCACCAACACCCGGAGTTTATCCAAACTCATGTCCATCGAATCGGTGATGCCATCTAGCCATCTCATCCTCTGTCATCCCCTTCTCCTCCTGCCCCCAGTCCCTTCCAGCATCAGGAGCCTTGAATAGAGGGACCTTTGTTGGCAAAGTAATGTCTCTGCTTTTGAATATGCTATCTAGGTTGGTCATAACTTTACTTCCAAGGAGTAAGCCTCTTTTAATTTCATGGCTGCAGTCACCATCTGTGGTGATTTTGGAGCCCAGAAAAATAAAGTCTGACACTGTTTCCACTGTTTCCCCATCTATTTCCCATCAAGTGATGAGACTGGATGCCATGATCTTCATTTTCTGAATGTTGAGCTTTAAGCCAACTTTTTCACTCTCCGCTTTCACCTTCATCAAGAGGGTTTTTAGTTCCTCTTCACTTTCTGCCATGAGGGTGGTGTCATCTGCATATCTGAGGTTATTGATATTTCTCCCAGCAATCTTCATTCCAGCTTGTGTTTCATCCAGTCCAGCGTTTCTCATGATGTACTCTGCATATAAGTTAAATGAACAGGGTGACAATATACAGCCTTGACGAACTTCTTTTCCTATTTGGAAACAGTCTGTTGTTCCATGTCCAGTTCTAACTGTTGCTTCCTGACCTGCATACAGATTTCTCAAGAGGCAGATCAGGTGGTCTGGTATTCCCATCTCTTCAAGAATTTTCCACAGTTTATTGTGATCCACACACTCAAAGGCTTTGGCATAGTCAGTAAGCAGAAATAGATGTTTTTCTGGAACTCTCTTGCTTTTTCCATGATCCAGTGGATGTTGGCAATTTGATCTCTGGTTCCTCTGCCTTTTCTAAAACCAGCTTAAACGTCAGGAAGTTCACGGTTCACATATTGTTGAAGCCTGACTTGGAGAATTTTGAGCATTACTTTACTAGCGTGTGAGATGAGTGCAATTGTGTGGTAGTTTGAGCATTTTTTGGCATTGCCTTTCTTTGGGATTGGAATGAAAACTGACCTTTTCCAGTCCTGTGGCCACTGCTGAGTTTTCCAAATGTGCTGGCATATTGAGTGCAGCACTTTCACAGCATCATCTTTCAGGATTTGGAATAGCTCAACTGGAATTCCATCACCTCCAGTAGCTTTGTTCATAGTGATGCTTTCTAAGGCCCACTTGACTTCACATTCCAGGATGTCTGGCTCTAGGTCAGTGATCACACCATCGTGATTATCTGGGTCATGAACATCTTTTTTGTACGGTTCTTCTATTTTTGCCACCTCTTCTTAATATCTTCTGCTTCTGTTAGGTCCATACCATTTCTGTCCTTTATCGAGCCCATCTTTGCATGAAATGTTCCTTTGGTATCTCTCATTTTTTTTGAAGAGATCCCTAGTCTATCCCATTCTGTTGTTTTCCTTTATTTTATTGCATTGATCGCTGAAGAAGGCTTTCTTATCTCTTCTTGCTATTCTTTGGAACTCTGCATTCAGATGCTTATATCTTTCCTTTTCTCCTTTGCTTTTCACTTCTCTTCTTTTCACGGCTATTTCCAAGGCCTCCCCCAGATAGCCATATTGCTTTTTTGCATTTCTTTTCTATGGGAATGGTCTTGATCCCTGTCTCCTGTACAATGTCACGAATCTCTTTCCATAGTTCATCAGGCACTCTATCTATCAGATCTAGGCCTTTAAATCTATTTGTCACTTCCACTGTATAATCATAAGGGAGTTGATTTAGGTCATACCTGAATGATCTAGTGGTTTTCCCTACTTTCTTCAATTTAAGTCTGAATTTGGCAATAAGGAGTTCTTGGTCTGAGCCACAGTCAGCTCCTGGTCCTGTTTTTGCTGACTGTATAGAGCTTCTCCATCTTTGGCTGCAAAGAATATAATCAATGTGATTTCGGTGTTGACCATCTGGTGATGTCCATGTGTAGAGTCTTCTCTTGTGTTGTTGGAAGGAGGTGTTTGTTATGACCAGTGCATTTTCTTGGCAAAACTCTATTAGTCTTTGCCCTGCTTCATTCCGTATTCCAAGGCCAAATTTGCCTGTTACTCCAGGTGGCTCTTGACTTCCTACTTTTGCATTCCAGTCCCCTATAATGAAAAGGACATCTTTTTTGGGTGTTAGTTCTAAAAGGTCTTGTAGGTCTTCATAGAACCGTTCAACTTCAGCTTCTTTAGTGTTACTGGTTGGGGCATAGACTTGGATTACTCTGATATTGAATGGTTTGCCTTGGAAACAAACAGAGATCATTCTGTCGTTTTTGAGTTTGCATCCAAGTACTGCATTTCAGACTCTTGTTGACCATGATGGCCACTCCATTTCTTCTGAGGGATTCCTGCCCGCAGTAGTAGATATAATGGTCATCTGAGTTAAATTCACCCATTCCAGTCCATTTCAGTTCGCTGACTCCTAGAATGTCGACATTCACTCTTGCCATCTCTTGTTTGACCACTTCCAATTTGCCTTGATTCATGGACCTGACTTTTCAGGTTCCTATGCAATATTGCTCTTTACAGCATCAGACCTTGCTTCTATCACCAGTCACATCCACAGCTAGGTATTCTTTTTGCTTTGTCTCCATCCCAGAACAGTATGAAAAGGCAAGTTTCCATATCCCTTACCTATTGTGTCCCTGGGAGTGTATTGATTAATATAGTTGGTATATAGAAATGTAAGTAGTAGCTTTAATGTTTGTAACTTTGGACCCTTGGGTTAATTCTTTTCTTGTTATAACCCACCACACTTTTGCCCTATAGGCATGCAACTTTATCTAATGCTTTCAGAGGGTGGTGCCTGACTTTAAAATAATCACCTTTAGAGAAAAATAAGTTTTCGGAAGAAAGGGTCATAAAATGTTAACAAGCCTCCTGGCCAGAAGATGACGTAAATCACCTAAAGCTTTTGCACATGGTAAGTTTGCAGAAAGAAAGCCTGGCTTTGATAAGGGTCAAGCACTGCTGACCTTGCATGACTCTACCCCACCCCCATTGTCCTCTATGCACAACTTAAGCTATAAAAACTACCTTGAAAAATAAAGTGTGGGCTTTGCCCACCGAAGCTTTGTCTCCCCATGTCATTCTTTCTCTTTCCTTCTCCTTTTTCAGGCTGATTCCCTGCAGCGCAGGGGCCCTCTGCGTTCACTTTCCTGCCTGGGCTTCTAAGACCCACTGGAGAAGGTGCCTAAGGTGGGGCACATTCAGCTATTTGAGAGGGCGTCTGTGGCCTACATGAACAGAGCAAGTCTTGTGCTGGGGCTTTATTGGCTTTCTGGGTAAACCAAGAAATATCAGCCTCTTTTTTCTCCTCTATTTTCTTAACTGCAAAATTCTTTCCTTATCTCTTTATTTCTCTCAGTCGCCGATGCCGTCCTCCCGAGGGAATCCCTGGATGCAACCGGGACTGGACCCTGATAGTAAAACATACATAAGATGAAATTATAAAAATAAATAAAAGTCATGTCTATAACACACGTTTATATACATCAAAATTCATGCCAGGATGAGTATTTTCATGGAACCATAAGTAGCAATGAGCCTAATACAGGTTACAGATTTGTAAAAATGTAAAGTCTTTTTATTAAAAAGGTGACAATTAGAACTTAGTTCAGTTCAGTTGTGACCAACTCTCTGCAACCCCATGGATTGCAGCACGCCAGGCTTCCCTGTCCATCACCAATTCCCAGTGTTTGCTCAAACTCGAGTCCATTGAGTCAGTGATGCCATCCAACCATTTTCATCCTCTGTCGTCCCCTTCGCCTCCCCTCTTCAATCTTTCTCACCATCAGGGCTTTTTCCAATAAGTCAGTTCTTTGCATCAGGTGGCCAAAACTATTGGAGCTTCAGGTTCAGTATCAGTCTTTCTAATGAATATTTGGGACTGATTTCCTTTAGGATTGACTGTTATGATCTCCTTGCTGTCCAAGGGATTCTTGAGAGTCTTCTCCAACACCACAGTTGAAAAGCATCAATTCTCCAGTGCTCAGTTTTCTTTATGGTCTAACTCTCACATCCATACATGACTACTGGAAACACCATAGCTCTGACTATACAGACCCTTGTTAATAGAGTAATGACTTTGATTTTTAATATTCTCTCTAGATTAGTTATGGCTTTTCTTCCAAGAAACAAGCACCTTTTAATTTCATGACTGTAGCCAATGTCTCTAGTGATTTTGGAGCCTGAGAAAATAAAGTCTGTCACTCTTTGCATTGTTTCTCCATCTATTGAAGTCCATCCCATGAAGTGATGAGACTGGGTTTCATGATCTTCAAAACTAAACGTTGAATTTGAAGCTAGCTTTTTCACGCTCCTGTTTCACTTTCATCAAGAGATTCTTTAGTTCCTCTTTACTTTCTGCCCTAAGAATGGTGTCATCTGCATATCTCAGGTTATTGATATTTCTCCCAGCAATCTTGGATCCAGTTTTTGCCTCATCCAGCCACGCATTTAGCTTAAATACTAAATACTCTGCATTTAAGTTAAATAAGCAATGTGAGAACATATAGCCTTGATGTACTCCTTTCGAAATGTGGAACCAGTCTGTTCCATGTCCAGCTCTAACTGTTGCTTCTTGACCTGCATACTGATTTTTCAGGAGACTGCTAAGGTGTTCTGGCTTTCCCATCTCTTTAAGAATTTTCCACAGTTTCTCGTGATCCACACAAATGCTTTAACATAGTCAATAAAGCAGAAGTAGAGGTTTTTCTGGAACTCTCTTTTTCTATGATCCAAGGGATCTTGGCAATGTGATCTGTGTTTCCTTTGCCTTTTCTAAATCCAGCTTGAACATCTGGAAGTTCTTGGCTCACATACTATTGAAGCCTGGCTTGGACAATTTCGAGCACTACTTTACTAGCATGTGAGATGAGTGCAACAACTCTGCTTCAGTTTGACCATTCTTTGGCATTGCCTTTCTTTGAGATTTCTATCAAAACTGATATTTTCCAGTCCTGAAGCCAGGGCTGAATTTTCCAAATGTGCTGGCACATTGAGTGCAGGATTTTGAACCTGAAATTCCAATACTTTGGCCACCTGATGCCAAGAGCTGACACACTGGAAAAGACTCTGACGCTGGGAGGGATTGTGGGCAGGAGGACAAGGAGACAACAGACGATGAGATGGCTCCATGGCATCCCCGACTCGATGGACATGAGTTTAAGTGAACTCGGGGAGTTGGTGGTGGACAGGGAGGCCTGGCGTGCTGCGATTCATGGGGTCACAAAGAGTCAGACATGACTGAGCTCCTGAACTGAATTTCAAATCATAAACTGATCTGTTAATTAATGTGACATTAAAAGTATTGAGCAGAAGTCAAGATATCTGAAACATTAATATATCACATTTAAAGAAAAGGACATTTTAAGAAAGTGATTTTTATTTTTATAAATTTTTATTTTGTAAAATGAAGTTATACAACTATAAATTTTGAGAATATTTTCAAATCAGAGAATAGGACACACTATGCTTTTATGCCTGATAGCCACCATCTGAAACCCATTTCTGAAGTTACTTTTGGAAAATGGTCTGACCCAAATCAGCCAACTATGGAAGTTTTCAATAGGAAACAATGTCTCTGTTAAGCACTTTATAAATTCAAGAGTTAGAGAAGTTATTTCTATTGCTTCCTGGTAGTTCAGATGGTAGAGAACCTGCCTACAATGCAAGAAACCAGGGATCGATACCTTGATCGGAAAGATCCCCTGGAGAAGGATATGGCTACCCACTCCACTATTCTTGCCTGGAGACTTCCATGGATAAATGAGCCTGGCTGCCTACAGTCCATGGCATTGCAAAGAGTCACACACGACTGATGGACTAAGCACACAATTGTCAACTGTATACACTGTTTCTAATAAATATCATTTCTATAGATGTATTACTCATGGAGGTACTGTTGGCACACATATAGTAACTCCCAAAATGTATGATTTCTGTAAGGTACTCCATGATTTCCCATATATCTCTGCAATTCCAGTCATTAGTTACACTAAACTTAAGGTTTCATATCGCTTGGATTCTAAAATAACAATCACTGTCACAAAAATTACACTGTGATTTCCTTGGTGGTCCAGTGACTGAGACACCTGGCTCTCAATGCTAGCTTCGGCGAGGGCGGGGGTGGGGGGTGGGGGGTCAGGACTTGGGGGAGGTGCCTAGGTTTGATCCCTGATCAGGGAACTAAATCCCATACAGCACAAGTAAGATCCAGTTGCTGCTGCTGCTAAGTCACTTCAGTCGTGTCCGACTCTGTGCGACCCCATATACGGCAGCCCACTAGGCTCCCCGGTCCCGGGGCTTCTCCAGGCAAGAACACTGGAGTGGGTTGCCATTTCCTTCTCCAATGCTTCAAAGTGAAAACTGAAAGTGAAGTTGCTCAGTCGTGTCCCACTTTTAGCGACCCCATGCACTGCAGCCTACCAGGCTCCTCTGTCCACGGGATTTTCCAGGCAAGAGTACTGGAGTGGGGTGCCATTGCCTTCTCCGAAGATCCAGTACAGCCAAATAAATAAATATTTTTCAAAAAGAATTACACTAAGATATGTTAGGAGGCATTGCGAACTGACATCTGGTAGCACCCAATCTCTCTTTAATAGCTCCATTACATTTTTTGAATTCTTCCTCCTTCCAGCTTTGCATTACTTTGAGTCAGAACACTTCGTTTTTCCTGAATGGTCACCAACCCAGACTCCCGAAAGCACCTGTTTCTTGCAGATTCTTGCCCACAAGCTGAAACAGAAAATACTAACTTGATATCTTCACATAGCCCGGATATTGGGTTCAGAGTGCTGGTCACGTCAAGCTGCTCCTGTGACGGGGAGGGACGCAGCTAGACCCCTAGATATCGGTTTGTAATTCTGTGACCTCATGACCCCTCAGAACTGCAATTATCTCTTCACCTGTATCTGCGATGTGAGACAGGCTTAAAGAACTGAGATTATTTGTGGAAATCTTTATGGCTCAGTTGCTAATGATAAAAGAACAATTAAAGGTTTGTACCGATCCTCTCCAAAGGGACTCTTGAAATGCTTGAGGAAGGTTCTATTCCCTTTGGTCCTGGAGACAGACAGGGACTCACAAGGAACCTGTAATAAATACTGAGATCTGACAAAGGAAGGGAATTTCATGTGTCTGCTTGTATAGTTTGTATCCATGAGGTGTTTCCACCAAAAACAAGTTATTTCCTATTCTTGAGACCACTGAACTGTGCCTCCATTTAGATTATGAGTAGAGAAATGGAGCCAAAGCACCTGAGAGGGATTTTCAAGAATTTCTCCATCTGTCATTTTACAAAGGTGAAATCATCATACCTCATTGTCTGAAATGTCATAGAACTTCTCAAAAAGTATCTTGAGGCAAATGCCCCCTGTTTATAGTTAGGATTCAATGTCTGATAGATAGAAATTCCCGCCTAATTTCCACTGTAGTCTGCAATAGCAGGTACACCTTAGTGCCAACTCCCTAGAGAATATTCTCCTAGTTCTTCGTGACCAAAGTCATATTCAGAACCAGAGGTTCCAGCAGGGAACTGTGAGATTTGACCTACTAATACTTTTATCATGAAAATCAGTATCAATATCCTCTACTTAGAATTTGTCCCCACTCACAGATACTTAAGAAACATATTTTCTTTTCATTTTGTTCACAGCCCAAAACATGAGGGATCTTAGTTCTCTGGCTAGGGAAGGAACCGCAAAGCTGCATTGGAAGATGGGGTCTTAACCACTGGGCTGCTGGGGATGCTCCAAAACACATTTTCTTTAATAAGTAATTTATTACCTTGACATATATTTTCCTTTATATTGTAATGATTAATGCTCTTTCTGTGTAAGAAATGATTAAACCTTCAACTCTGAGATCTTAACTTCCCGAGCAGGGATTGAACCCAATAATAACCTGCAGTGGAAGCACAGCATCTTAACCACTGGACTACTAGGGAAGTTGCTAATCTCACATTTAAAGAGAAGGGTGTACTCTCCTGGGATACAATGGTCTGTGGGCCTCTTACTATTTTTCCTGTCTTGTGTTAGCGCTTCTCCAGATTATCCTTTCAAGGACTGGGTGAAGAGGAGGAGGTTAGGAAAGCAAGCCAACAGTAGAGGAGGGTGTTTGGGAAGCTAAGTGCAGAGCAGTCGATGTGATCCACGCGTCCCATTTGCCTAGTTTCGTGCCCACTTTTAGCACAAAAAGTCCTGCTTCTTGGAAACTTGTTCAGTCCTGAAAGAAGCAGGGCAATTGGTGGCTTCAGCAGCAGCAGCAACAATTAACAGAGGCAATCTGTGTATCAACAGATTCTGACAGGAATAAGAGTATGTCATTTCTGTGGTTACGTTATAAACGACAATGTGGATTCCTATCTCCCTCTTTCTTTCTGGAATCACTTCCTAAGAGAAAAGCCGGCTTCCCTGATGGAAGCAGGTCTCTGGTTACAATTACTGAGGCTTCCTCCCAACGGATTATTTGAGTGGTTACATTCTGCTTTTTGTTACTGAGGAGACACCCATCTTCACACACTCCCACAAAGGGCTTTTGAATTTTCCCCGTTTTTCAACTTGCTGAAAACATCTCGGCTTTCCATAGAGGCAGCTCTCAAAATTCTTCTCTTTTGCCTTAAGTTGTTTGAAACACTAACTTAGAACAGGCAGGAAGCAGCTCTGCTCCAGAGGAAATCAAAGAGATTTAAAGGCATCAAAAGGCAGAGAAAGGAAGCACAGCAGGACAGAAGGACCAACAGACCCAAAACCGAGAGGGGCGGGGGTGAGGGGAGGCAAGGCCCCGTCCCCACTGGCCCCGCCCATAAGTACCTGCGCTTCCGGCCTCGTCCCACCCTCTCCCCTTTCGTCGCCTATCTTTGGCCGCCCCGTAGCGCACTCACCTTCCTCTGTACCGGCTCTTCCGCCCGCGCGTGCGCAGTATCCTTCAGACCGGGAATCGAGTTTAAATGAGCGACAGAGTGTTCTGGTGAGTTTTGTTTGTTTAAAACCCGATTCCTAGTCCCACAGCCTGTTGTCCTTCACACGTGGCTTTCGGGGGTCTCTGTGAACGTTCAAACTACCGTCCCCATTTTCCCGTCCCCAGTGTGTGTCCTCGCATCGCCGTGAGAAGTTCTGAAGTCCTTTGTCTTAGCTGCCGGGTCCCTGGGGTCCACGTCCGCTTCCTGTTATTATCGTTCTAGAGTCCACGTCCTTCTCTGGCAGTTCTGCCTTCTAACTTGTGGAGACCGCTGCTTAAAGTCCGGCATTGCCCAACCCCTAGGTCCTTGATCCGCGAAGAGGTGAAGGAGGTTCTATTCTGTATGGAGTTTGGTCAGGGTCTCGCCTGAGGTTTGAAGGGGAGGGTCAGCCTAGAACGTGTGGTTTTCACAGGAAGGGCCGCGAGTTCTGAAGAAAAGAATAAAACGAAAAACACCTCGTTTGATTCTGTGTTCCAGAATCCCTGCTGTGTCAGTGGCCGTAGAGGATTGTATTTTGTACCTGTTGAGATCCTCCCTCTGTGTGGGGCTGTGTGACAGGGAGCTCGGTGTGTTTTTCTAGGTATTGAACAGTCTATTTTCAACATTCAGGGGTCACTTCCCAAGACTGATCTTACGTGAGAAGGAAGCCCAGAGGAAGAGGAAAGCAAGGAGTCAGAAATGACTCATTCCGAGGTAAGAGGCATAATCCTTTTGTTTGTTTGTTCTTTTTCCTGAAATGCTGTTTCTTTGGACTTGATAAGCGTCTTAACTTCTGAACCGGTTTGTTTGAACTTACCCATAATCATGATCCCAAGGGACCCATTGCCCTCCTGACACATCAGAATGGCAGAAACAGTATTACCAGCCAAAGAAGCTCAGTTCAGTTCAGTTCAGTCGCTCAGTCGTGTCCAACTCTTTGCGACCACGCCAGGCCTCCCTGTCCATCACCAACTCCCGGAGTTCACTGAGACTCACATCCATCGAGTCAGTGACGCCATCAGCCATCTCATCCTCTATTGTCCCCTTCTCCTCCTGCCCCCAATCCCTCCCAACATCAGAGACTTTTCCAATGAGTCAACTCTTGGCATGAGGTGGCCAAAGTACTGGAGTTTCAGCTTTAGCATCATTCCTTCCAAAGAAATCCCAGGGCTGATCTCCTTCAGAAAGGACTGGTTGGATCTCCTTGCAGTCCAAGGGACTCTCAAGGGTTTTCTCCAACACCACAGTTCAAAGCATCAATTCTTCGGCGCTCAGCCTTTTTCACAGTCCAACTTTCACATCCATACATGACAAAAGGAAAAACCATAGCCTTGACTAGACGGACCTTTGTTGGCAAAGTAATGTCTCTGCTTTTCAGTATGCTGTCTAGGTTGGTCATAACTTTCCTTCCAAGGAGTAAGCGTCTTTTAATTACATGGCTGCAGTCACCATCTGCAGTGATTTTGGAGCCCAAAAAATAAAGTCTTACACTGTTTCCACTGTTTCCCCATCTATTTCCCATGAAGTGATGAGACTGGATGCCATGGTCTTCGTTTTCTGAATGTTGAGCTTTAAGCCAACTTTTTCACTCTCCTCTTTCACTTTCATCAAGAGGCTTTTGAGTTCCTCTTCACTTTCTGCCATAAGGGTGGTGTCATCTGCATATCTGAGGTTATTGATATTTCTCCTGGCAATCTTGATTCCAGCTTGTGCTTCTTCCAGCCCAGCATTTCTCATGATGTACTCTGTATAGAAGTTAAATAAACAGGGTGACAAAATACGGCCTTGACATACTCCTTTTCCTATTTGGAACCAATCTGTTGTTGCATGTCCAGTTCTAACTGTTGCTTCCTGACCTGCATACAGATTTCTCAAGAGCAGGTCAGGTGGTCTGGGAGTCCCATCTCTTTCAGAATTTTCCACAGTCTATTGTGATCCACACAGTCAAAGGCTTTGGCATAGTCAATAAAACAGAAATAGATGTTTTTCTGGAACTCTCTTGCTTTTTCCATGATCCAGTGGATGTTAGCAATTTGATCTCTGGTTCCTCTGGCTTTTCTAAAACCAGCTTGAACATCTGGAAGTTCACGGTTCACGTATTGCTAAAGCCTGGCTTGGAGAATTTTGAGCATTACTTTACTAGCGTGTGAGATGAGTGCAATTGTGCGGTAATTTGAGCATTCTTTGGCATTGCCTTTCTTTGGGATTGGAATGAAAACTGACCTTTTCCAGTCCTGTGGCCACTGCTGAGTTTTCCAAATGTGCTGGCATATTGAGTGCAGCACTTTCACAGCATCATCTTTCAGGATTTGGAATAGCTCAACTGGAATTCCATCACCTCCACTAGCTTTGTTCGTAGTGATGCTTTCTAAGGCCCACTTGACTTCACATTCCAGGATGTCTGGCTCCAGGTCAGTGATCACACCATGGTGATTATCTGAGTCGTGAACATCTTTTTTGTACCCTTCTTCTGTGTATTCTTGTCATCTCTTCTTAATATCTTCTGCTTCTGTTAGGTCCATACCATTTCTGTCCTTTATTGAGCCCATCTTTCCATGAAATGTTCCCTTGGTATCTCTGATTTTCTTGAAGAGATCTCCAGTCTTTGCCATTCTGTTGTTTTCCTCTATTTCTTTGCATTGATCGCTGAGGAAGGCTTTCTTATCTCTTCTTGCTATTCTTTGGAACTCTGCATTCAGATGTTCATATCTTTCCTTTTCTCCTTCGCTTTTCGCTTCTCTTCTTTTCACAGCTATTTGTAAGGCCTCCCCAGACAGCCATTTTGCTTTTTTGCATTTCTTTTCCATGGGGATGGTCTTGATCCCTGTCTCCTGTACAATGTCCCAAACCTCATTCCATAGTTCATCAGGCACTCTATCAGATCTAGGCCTTTAAATTTATTTCTCACTTCTACTCTATAATTATAAGGGATTTGATTTAGGTCATACCTGAATGGTCTAGTGGTTTCCCTTACTTTCTTCAATTTAAGTCTGAATTTGGTAATATGGAATTCATGATCTGAGCCACAGTCAGCTCCTGGTCTTGTTTTTGCTGACTGAGCTTCTCCATCTTTGGCTGCAAAGAATATAATCAATCAGTGATTTTGGTGTTGACCATCTGGTGATGTTCATGTGTAGAATCTTCTCTTGTGTTGTTGGAAGATGGTGTTTGTTATGACCAGTGCCTTTTCTTGGCAAATGTCTATTAGTCTTCGCCCTGCTTCATTCCGTATTCCAAGGCCAAATTTGCCTGTTACTCAGATTTTATCTGACTGAATGTTATAACCCCTTTTGATATTTGTCCACAAAGCTTCCTAAATGACTTGACTTCTAGCTGACTTTGGAATGCTTCAGAGGGCCCCTGAGACATCCCAGGGAGCTATTAAACTACCTGGGTTCATTGGACATGTAAAGTTACATGGGAAGTACTGTTGAAGGGGTGATAAATCTTCTCAGATTATACTGTATGGTGGATGTTACCAATATAGATATCCTAAAATTATGTGGAGTCTTATAGATCTGATATGCCCTAATAAAATCTGGTCAACTATAATTCTGCTTATCCTGTTAAAGTGTTACAAGTCATAGCAGTGACCAGGCTACACTGTCAATTGCAGTTTAATCAGATTTAAACATGCCTTCTATGGTTTCACTCTAATGCGTTTGGAAGAATACTGCTACTTCATAATTTATGGAAAAGATTTTTCGAAGGTTAACCGATAAACAACTTTTGTTTGCTATCTGGTAAGCTGGTAGCAGACTGGAATTTAGTCTAATCTCTATGTTAATAGAACACAGTTTTCTTAGAATGCAGCTTTCAAGAAGAGATTATGAATTTTTTGCCTTTAAGTGATTTACATTCATTTTTAAAATCTTTTGTTACTTTGGTAAAATAAATAAGCATTACTTAAGGTTATGGTACATGTAGACAAAGCTTATTCTTCTCCAAAAGTAACCCCTCATGGTTAGACTTTTGCCATCCTGATATCCGTAAAACATGGCCATGGTCTGCTCCTGAATCACGGAATAAATATGCTAATGTTGCCCTGATTATTTTATAATTGCTCTTTCAGATGAGAATAGTTTCTCTTGTGGATCATAACTCATCGTCCTTTCTTCACATTAGAAATTGGGTAAAAAGGAAAACTGTGTAAAAAAATATATTTTGTAATACCAGCCAAGCCACCAAATCACGACCAGGTCTCTGAACTTGCCGTTTTCATCTTGGATCACATTAGGAAGACTTCCCATGGCCTACTGGCATCTGTACTTTGTATTTCAGGGACGGCTGACATTTCAGGATGTGGCCATAGACTTCACTCAAGAGGAGTGGGAATGCCTGGACCCTGGTCAGCGGAAATTGTACAGGGACGTGATGGTAGAGAACTACAGGAACCTGGCCTCCTTGGGTGAGGATAACTGCCTTCCAGAATCCCTTATCTACCCACTGCGTTTTTGTTCTGTCATTTCTGGAATGTCTTCTGAAATTTTCTGCTTCCCACAGTATTTTCAGATCTGTGCTGTCTAGGGGATAATGGGTCATTTCTGAGTTTAGAAAGAAAGGCTTCACGATGAATCATTATGCTGGTAATGTTTTTCTTCCTTGATATACTCTGCGTCCTTCATTCCAGGTTACTGGTAATTGTGTAAGTTCTGTGGTATTAAATAGTTGCACCCTCTCTTAATCTCACATTGACACTACTTACTTTTGCTTTAGTACTACTTGACCAGACTCTCAGGACCTGATTGTTAGGTGTGTGTTAGTATTGTATAGCAGCTTTGAATAAAGTATTTCAGGAAATCATTTTCAGAAGAAAATGCATTCTCGTCTCACCTGAATACATATTGGATTCGATACTGATGAATCTCTAACAACACAGATATTCCTTTCTCTGATCACCAGGGCTTGTCTCTAAGGTGGACCTGGTCACCTTTCTGGAGCTATTAAAGGATCCCAGGAATATGAGAAGAATGGAGACAACAGCCATTTACCCAGGTAGGTATGAATGGTTGGAAATGATGACTCAGATGAGAGGTCCAAGGAGCAGTGAGGAACTCATCCTTCATCACGTGATCTTGGGAGATTTGCTTCAATGGAAATGGTTTTCGAAAACCTGGGTTTGTTCTGCTACGGTGATAGAAATGTATCACCTGCCCCATTCTCTGTCTCTGAAATCATTCATGAATTTATCTCCAGTGATTACTTTTCTCCATCACAGTGTGACCTAAATATCTCCTTTTGGCTTGTGACAAACTGCATTCATTTGTTGCTCTTCGATTTCTTGGGGGCCCTAGGAAAACTCTGCCCATTTCTGAGTAACTGTATGAAAGTCCTTTTAAAGTTTCCTTCTATCTCTAGACAGAAATGTGTGAGTCGAGTGGTAGACAAACTGCCAAATTTCCAGGAATACTAGGGACAGGTTTTTGTTCTCTGATTTATAATTTCCTATCCACTGGGAGCGACACATAGGACCTTTCAAATAAATTTCAAGTTCAAGTAATTTTTCACTGCAGAAAGCAAAACCTGGTGAAAATGAAACAGTGCACATCTCAGGTTGACTTGAAAGTTTCTCATTACCTTATATGATCTCATATAAAATATCTTTAGTGTATTTGCCCCAATTCCAACATGCTAAAATACTTTATTGTGTTTTATCACCTCATAGAATTTTAAAATACATTGACATAAAATCTTAGCACATTTTCCACTACATTATTAATGGTTGATTCAAACTATGACAATTTTTAGATTATATGAAGAAATCTTTATTAAAAGTTCTAATTGGAATATAGGTATTTTCCAATTTTGTATTCCTATACAGCAAAGGTAATCAAATATACATATCAGTCAGTTCAGTTCCGTCGCTCAGTCGAGTCTGAGTCTGTGATCCATGATCTGCAGCAGGCCAGGCTTCCCTGTCCATCACTTACTCCCAGGGCCTGCTCAAACTCATGTCTGTCGAGTCAGTGATGCCATGCAACCATCTCACCCTCTGTCGTCCCCTTCTCCTCTCATCTTCAGTCTTTCCCAGCATCAGGGTCTTTCTCAGTGGGTCAGTTCTTTGCATCAGGTGGCCAAAGTATCAGAACTTCAGAACTTCAGGACAAGGAACCATGTCCTTCCAATGAATATTGAGGACTGATTTCTTTTAGGATGGAATGGTGTGATCTTCTTGCAATCCAAGGCACTCTCAAGAGTCTTCTCCAATACCACAATTCAAAAGCATCAATTCTTCAGCACTCAGCTTTCTTCATGGTCCAACTCTCACATCCATACATGACTACTGGAAAATCCATAGCTTTGACTAGAACCTCTCACTGTTTCCACTGTTTCTCCCACTGTTTGCCATGAAATGATCTGACCGGTGCCATGATCTTTGTTTTTTGAAGGTTGAGTTTGAAGCCAGCTTTGTTAGCCTCTTTTTTCAGTTTCATCAAGAGACTCCTCAGTTCCTCTTTGCTTTCTGCTCTAAGGGTGGTGTTATCTGTGTATCTGAGATTATGGATATTTCTCCCTGAAATCTTGATTCCAATTTGTGCTTCCTCAAACCGGGTATGTCCCATGAACTACTGTGCATATAAGTTAAATAAGCAGGGTGACAAATAATGTGCTGCTTTCCCAATTTGGAATCAGTCCGTTGTCACATGTCCAGTTCTCACTGTTGCTCCTTGACATGCATACAGACTTCTCAGCAGACAGGTAAGGTAGTCTGGTGTTCCCATCTCTTTAAGAATTTTCCACAGTTTCTTCTGATCCACACAATCAAAGGCTGTGGTGTAGTCAATAAAGCAGATGTATTTGTTTTTCCAGAACTCTCTTGCTTTTTATATGATCCAAGGGATGTTGGCAATTTGATCTCTGATTCCTCTGCCATTTCTAAATCCAGCTTGAACATCTGGAAGCTCTCGGTTCACGTACTGTTAAAGCCTCGCTTGGAGAATTTTGAGCCTTTGCTATTGTTTGAAATGAGGGAAATTGTGTAGTAGTTTGAGCGTTGTTTGACATTGCCTTTCTTTGTGATTGGAATGAAAACTGACCTTTTCCCATCCTGAGGCCACTGCTGAGTTTTCCAAATTTGCTGGCTTATCGAGTATAGAACTTTAGCATTATCATCTTTTAGGAGTTGAAATAGGTCAGCTGGAGTTCCATCAGCTTTGTTGGTCGTCATGCCTTCTAAGGCTGACTTGACTTTAGATGCCGGGATGTCTGTTACTAGGTGAGTGATCACACCATCGTGGTTATCTCGGTCATTAAGATCTTTTTTGTATCCTTATTCCATGTATTCTTGCCAGCTTCTCTTAATATCTTCTACTTCTTTTAGGCTCATCCCGTTTCTGTCCTTTATTGTTCCCCTCTTTGCATGAAATATTCCTGGTACCTCTAATTTTCTTAAAGAGATCTCTAGTCTTTACCATCCTATTGATTTCCTTCCCATTTAGGTCTCCACAGAGCAATGAGTAGAGTTCCCTCTTTCAATCATAGTTTTAAAGTCTCTCTTCTTATTTAATTTTTTAAAACTAGTACTTTATTGAGTTTGTCTTATTTGTATTCAGCTTCCTCGGACACTGTCTTATGTGTCCTCAGTTTCCGACTAGTTCTCTATCACTATCATTTATGATTCTTAGACTGAAAGATCTAATAGAACATTCTCAGAAACATGTGTGGCAAGAAGTGGATTTAAGAATTACTAGGCACCTAGGATTTGTGAAAGTGCTTGGTGTCTCCACTTAAGATGACTAAAAGCAGAAGTAACCATTAGATTGCCTGTCACCTCTTAACTCAGTGGTCCTTGGAGGTTTTTATCTTGTTTCTTCCCCTATAATGTATTTATTTGCCATCTCATATTGTCCTGCGTTCTGTTTGTGGTCTTTGTTTTGAAGGGTGCAGCCACCTAGTTAATCTTCCTTCTGTTATCTGCACCTTGGTGGGTGAGGTTGGTCCAGAGGTTTGTGCCCTTATCCTCTCTTGATTTGTGTTCTGATTGCTGTTAACTGTGACCAGAGCCTGCCCTGGATATTCAGGGCTGTTTCCCCCTTGTTCTGTGGTGGTTACTGCCCTGTCTTTGGTGGTGCCTGCTCCCTGCATGGTGGAATAGAGCCCCCAGATCTGAGTCTTTGCTGTGATTCTGATCTGTGGTGCGAGGCAGGTGGGATTGGAGCACACTCACTGGGAGAGAGGTCACTGAGTATTACTGCTCTCGGAATGTTCACCTCAGGGTGTGCTCTGGTGTCCTCTCTCATGCGTCCTGCAAGCTCTCATGTTATGTAGTGTTGGCACTGCTCTTGTCCCCCCCTTAACCATGGGCATGATGGCACATGGCCCTGGTGTCTCTCAGCTGTTGTTTTCATAAGGTCACCAGCATAGACTCAGTGAAGTCAGGTCCTGGGATTGCATTCAGCATGGAGCTGGACCCGCTGTGGTGCTACGGAGCAGCTCAGGCTCTGTCCTGGCCTAGCCCCCTTGGGTAGGAGCCCACAAAGTCTACAGCTACTAAAGCTACACCTGCCATGAATGAGAGAGCCCTTGGTTGTAGGTTCAGATGCTCTGTACGGACTGAGGTTACAAAGCTGGGTGTAAGACCGTGGCTTTTGTTGCTGCAAGGAGAGTTTTCAGCTTTTCTTCTTTATTGCTGGCATTCACCTGTGCTTTCTGCTCCATCTGTGCGTGTGGCCAACTCACAGGTGTCTTCTCCTGAGGCTGCCCCAGAACTCAGGATTCTGCTGATTGTGGAGGAGGTTGATGGGGGAGGCCATGGCGGGGGGCTCAAAAGACCCCAGGCTGGGTAGAGTTCTTCCTAGTCCTTGGCTAGCAGGGGCAGGCACAAGGGACAAGGGATGCAGCGGGCTCATTCCCTGGGCATCACTTAACAAGGACACTCTCTCTGTGGTGGTTCATGCTTCCTCCACAAGCATGCCGTTTATAGACCTCCTCCTTCACTCCCGTCCCCTCAGGATGTCTCCTCACAGCAAACCGCAGTCCTCAGCCTGGCTCTGCTCTCCAAACCCCACATTTCAGCACCCAGCACTTGTCTGCATTGCTGGACATGCCTCTAAGGCTGGGTGGGCAGGGCTGGGGTCAGTACCCTGTGTGCAGGTCTCACTCTGTCCTGCTGCCACACACTGTTTGCCATGTTCTCTTCCCACAGAGAATGAGGCTGTCCTTCTATCCAAACTGAGCTGCCCGAGTGAGGGGCTTCCTCGGATATGGAGATCTCCTCACTTTCATCTCCCCGCAGGGTTGCAGGCCCCAACCCACTACCTCTCTTCTTTTTCCTTCTTCTTTCTTTTGTCCTACCCTGCAGAGCAGGAATCTTTCTTGTCCTTTCAGATTTCCAAGGGCCTCTGCTAGTGTTTAGCTGGGCTCTCTGGGAATTGTTCCATTTCTCATTCATTTGTGGAGAGAGAGATGAGCTCCACATCTGCCTAAGCCTCTGGCATCTTGATCCTTCCATCTCTATTTTATTTTTAAACTAGCTGTGATCATCAATTTTCTCTAAATCTTTAAAGATATTCACTGAGAATAGCAGGTAAAATTACTTGTTATTTGGTATCTTTCAGCTATGTCTCCACAAGACACCCAGGATTTGAGGACAAAGAATCCAGCTTTAGAAGATGTATTCCCAAAAGCAAACCTAGGAATATATCAAACATTTCACCTCAGAAACTTAAATTTAATGACAGATTGGGAATTTACCAGGGTATATGAAAGACAGAGAGGATGTTTATATGGACATAAAGAAATGGAGACAGTTACACATAATGCTACATTACTGCAAAAAGAAATGAGCAACGTGAGTCAAATTGGGAAAAACAGCAACTTCAATCTTCAATATCTGCCGAGAAGTGTAAGTGTTTAACAAAAGATTTCCATCCTTTTATGAAACATACGTGTTCTCTAAAAGAAAACGTGGAAAATCTGGAAGGTAATCTAGTCTCTACTGCAAATACTCATTCAGACAATTCTGAACATAGGCTTCGAGTAAATATACATTCAAGCATGTCTGAACACCTACAATTTAACAATGAGTGTGAAAACTCACAATCTAAGCAATTTGAGGGATCCATGAGCAGGGGATCATTATTCTTCCCCCAACAGATATCTTCTATCCATTCCAAGATGTATAATGTTGATGATAATGGAAGAGATGCAATCCAACCATCATTGTTCAATACATATTGTGATATGGTTAATACACAACAACTTTCCATGTATAATAAAATGAGTCAGACCTTAAGTAAGAGCCCCAGCTCCAATAATTACAAGAGTATTTATGGCGGACTGAGAAGATATTCAGGCAGTGAAGCTAGGTACACAGTTGAAGGAGACTCAAACCTTAAGAAACCTCAGGGACCTGAATCTTCAAACAAGGATTCTAAAAGTAATAAATGTAGAAATACCTTTGATCAAATGTCAGGTTTTTCTCTAGATAAGAGTACTTGTACTGGAGAGAGGACTTGTGGTCAATATGGTAAGGTTTCTAATCACTGTTCAGAACTTACTCAACAGGACGCTGTTCAGAATCCACAGGAAGAAAACAAGTGTAAGATATGTGAGAAAGTGTTTAGTAAGTCATCCAATCTAAGTAGACATAGGAGAATTCATACAGGAAGGAAACCTTTCAAATGTACAGAATGTTGCACAGCATTTAACTGTCACTCACTTCTTACTCAACATCAGCGAATTCATGCTGGAGAGAAACCTTATATATGTAAAGATTGTAACAAAGCCTTTCGTCGTTCCTCATTCCTTACTCAACATCAGCGAATTCACACTGGAGAGAAACCTTATAAATGTACAGTATGTGGCAAAGCCTTTACATACAACTCAAGCCTTATTAAACATCAGCGAATTCATGCTGGAGAGAAACCTTATAAATGTACAGAATGTAGCAAAGCCTTTACTTACAATTCACTTCTTATTCAACATCAGCAAATTCATACAGGAGAGAAACCTTATAAATGTACAGAATGTGGCAAAGCCTTTACTTACAACTCAAGGCTTATTGAACATCAGCAAATTCATGCTGGAGAGAAACCTTATAAATGTACAGAATGTAGCAAAGCCTTTATTTACAACTCACTTCTTATTAAGCATCGGCGAATTCATAGTGGAGAGAAACCTTATAAATGTACAGAATGTAGCAAAGCCTTTACTTACAACTCAAGCCTTATTCAACATCGGCGAATTCATACTGGAGAGAAACCTTATAAATGTACAGAATGTAGCAAAGCCTTTATTTACAACTCACTTCTTATTCAACATCGGCGAATTCATACTGGAGAGAAACCTTATAAATGTACAGAATGTAGCAAAGCCTTTACTTACAACTCAAGCCTTATTCAACATCGGCGAATTCATAGTGGAGAGAAACCTCATAAATGTACAGAATGTAGCAAAGCCTTTACTTACAACTCACTTCTTATTCAACATCGGCGAATTCATACTGGAGAGAAACCTTATAAATGTACAGAATGTAGCAAAGCCTTTACTTGCAACTCAGCCCTTATTGAACATCAGCAAATTCATACTGGAGAGAAACCTTATAAATGTACAGAATGTAGCAAAGCCTTTACTTACAACTCACGCCTTACTGAACATCAGCGAATTCATACTGGAGAGAAACCTTATAAATGTACAGAATGTAGCAAAGCCTTTACTTGCAACTCAGACCGTATTGAACATCAGCGAATTCATACTGGAGAGAAACTTTATATATGTAAAGAATGTAACAAAGCCTTTCGTCGTTCCTCATTTCTTACTCGACATCAGCTAATTCATACTGGAGAGAAACCTTATAAATGTACAGAATGTAGCAAAGCCTTTATCTGTTACTCAGATCTAACCCATCATCAGCGAATCCATACTGGAGAGAAGCCTTATATGTGTAAAGAATGTAACAAAGCCTTTCATCATTTCTCAGTTCTTTCTCAGCATCATCGAATCCATACTGGGGAGAAACCATACAAATGTAAAGAATGTGGCAAAGCCTTTATTAGGAGTTCGGCCTTTACTCAACATCACCAAATTCATACCGGGGATAGACGTTATAAATGTACAGAATGTGGCAAGGCCTTTATTACACGTTATAATCTTACTGAACATTGGCACATGCATACTGGAGAGAGACCATATAAATGTACTGAATGTGGCAAAGCCTTTAGTCGGAGTGGTCATCTCACTATACATCTGAGAACACACACTGGAAAGAAACTCTAGTAATGGAACAAGTGATGGAAGAGATTTGCCCTAAACATGCATCAGAAAACACAAGAGTTTATATAAGAAACCAATGGAAATGATGTAACCAATATGTAGAAAAGTATTTAATCAAAAGTTAAATGGAGATAAATATCAGAGATTGCATAATAGAAGGCATTTCATCAATCTTGTTCTCAGAAGTTTCTCTGAAGTACAATGACTGTAGGGAGTACTCCATAGTTAAAACACATAGAAAATGGACATATTAGCAAGAATCGTGAGATGAAGGTTGATGGTTAGAAAGTTACAATTCGTAGCAATGTATGTATGAAAGCAAAAGTAAAGTCGCTCAGTCGTGTCCAACTTTGCAACCCCATAGACTGTAGCCTACCAGGCTCCTGTGTCTATGGGATTTTCCAGGCAATAGTACTGGAGTGGATTGCTATCTGTATGCTTGTTTAGAATGACGTGATTTTAGATTCTTTTATGTGAATGTAATTCAACACTCAATACATACTAAGCTTTCTACTATGATTGGAAACGTAGTTTTTTTAATGGTTTATTTAAGATTAGCCTTTTTATATTGTGTTGCAACCATTTCTATCTATCCTCCATTAGAAGATGAAGGATACCATAATGTAAAATGAACAATGACCATCTAAACGGAGGTGTTTGGCATTGATGTGAAATATCTGGAAGTTGCCATGATGTAAGTGATCATTTAATCTTCCATGTATTAAAGTAAGATAGAAGTTGGTTTAAAAGTTTCAATAGTAATATCCTTGATTTGTAAGAAAAACACAATGAGAGTTCACTGCAATATTGATGTATCTTTATCATAGCAACACAAGTCATGAGTATTACTTGACAATGTTGAAATGAAGACAGCTTCTGTGATAACCCACAAACGTATTAGAAAGTCTTCCTGGAAGAGGCGTGAAATTAGTGTATACCATGCTTCCTAAGTGCTTCCTAGGCTTTGTCTGGTAAGCTGTAAAAGTCACAAATCTCATATCCTTATATCAAAAAATGAGTATTGTTGACAATTTCCCTAAACTGGTCCATGCTGTTGCTGCCTCAGCATATGTCTGGGCAGCAGGCAGCATGTGGTTTCTTGAACTCACAAAAGCCAGTCCTGTGAGCACCTGCTTTAGATGACCACCTTCCTTGCGATCAACAGTCTTGCTGACCCCAGGGTCTACTTTACATGCCCCCGTTCAATGACACCCTCACAGTGCTCACCGGATTTGTTGTTTTGGCTTGAATGGATTAATTCACACTCACCCTAGCGAGCCCAGAGCACCTCACCCAGCATAACTTCTACAGGCTAAACTGTAAGAACTGGTGTTTTCTCTGGCTGATGCTAGCTTTGAGCTCTCAGAAATTTCTGCCCGAAATCCTCCCCTACAGAGAGGTCTTAGGTGTGGTGAGTGTGAGGCTTTGAGCTCAGGACTCCTGAACGTTGGTTTGGGAGAAGAAACATCAGGAAAAAAATGGGATTTGCTGAGGACTCCATTAACGGCCACACTGTAGACCTGCAGATTGATAACTTCTTGGAGTGTTGACCTGACCACCAGGGATTGTATTCATTGAAATGGTTCAGAAAGAATCTTTAGCCAAATGGTTTCCATCTGGTTTCCCATCAGGATCACATGACCAGTGTCAGGAACTGACCTCACTGATGCCCTCCCAACAGTTCTATGTTGGTCCTGTGGGAGCATCACTGTGGTGTCTAGGAAGTGCTCCAGGGGATTCTAAGCAGAGGCCCGGATTAAGGAAGTGCCTCCTGATCCATCTGTGAGAGCTGAGCCCTGGCTTCGTCCATGGAGAGGCAACAGGGTTGGTCTAGCTGGATTTGGACAGGGAAAGTCAGTCAGCTCATGCCGAGGTCCAGCCCCGGCTGATCCAGGGAGTTCGAAGGGGAGATGGCTTTGGTATTCAGGATACAACAGCTTTAATTAAATATTAATGAGAGATGTAAAGAGTAATAGAATGAGAATAGCTCAGCAGGAATATTCAGTGGAGAAAAGAGGCTGAGTAGCTTGGTTTACGCGGGAAACCAATAAAACTTCAAGACAAGAAGTTTGCACCACTTATGTAGGCCACAGGCATCCTTCCGTCCTCCCAAAGGAGAGGATACACTAAGGCCTCCCTGGTCAGATCTTAGAAGCCCAGGCAAAATTAGTAAACATGGCGGGCTCCGCGCTCCAGATGGAAACTCAGCCAGAGTTTGAGAGAGAGACATGGGGAGACCAGTCTTTCAAGTAACTGATCCCATTCTTTATTTTCCAGGGTCTGTTTTTATACACTGAGATGTTACACAAAAGTCACGTGGGGACAGCAGTCCTGACTTTTATTAAAGCCAGGTGCTTCATACAGATGTATACAGAGGTCTTAGGGGTGTTACATCATCTTCTGGCCAGGGGGCCTGCTGACAATTTATGACCCTCTCCTTGTGACAGCAGTCAGTCAACACTTATTTCTCCAGGGGTGATTTTTCTTACAGATGCCACCCAAATAAAGTTACATTCCTATAGGGTGAGAGTGTAGTGGGTTTTAATTAAGGAAAGAATTTACTTAGCCTAAGGTCTAATGTGATTAATATAAAAGGTTAATACTTATTTCTTCTATATATTCATTAATGTGTGTAAGGGCAGGGGATGTGGAGACTTAGCAGTAAACATTGGCTCAACAAATGAAAAACCCTTCACCAATACAATTTCTAATCAGCCCACTATACTTATACTAATAGTTTTCTAACTTCTCTAAAGAACCTGTTTTTAGAAGGTTTAAAGCATCTCATGCCTCTCACGGTTGGGAGGCTGTGAGCAATCACATGCGGCCAGACAAGCCTGTCAGGCAGGCTAAAGAACCTTCAGAGAAGTTTGTAGGTTGAAACACTCCTATCACGCCCAGGAATTATTATTAACTGGAGCTCTAAGTTAACTCCTCCGAAAGAGGTGGTGGGGGACAGCCCCCCTTAAAGTCAGAGGTGTAGGTGAGAGCACAAAGTAGTAAAGTAGGCAGACTCTGGTTTTGGGGGTAGATGCTCTAGAATTTCCAGAGGGACTCCTGAGGCTCGATCCCACCTTTGCGTTTGTCAAGCCTCCTTCCTCATGACCTTTGCCATGGGTGGATGTCCTCACACCGGCTTCCGGCATCAGCTCACATTATCTGTGTGAGGGGAGTGTTAGGAGCTCTCTATGGGGAGAGAACAATCCAGAAATAAGTTCACAGGCTGGTCTCCAGGTAGGAATTGATTGTTCCCAAATCTCTCCTGAGACAGAGGACAGGAGAGGTCGGTCTTCTCAGCTTTCCAAGGCCCTTCTGTCTGTAGGAGCATTGGTTGCAGGTTAAAGAGCTGTTGTGATGCCCTCAATGGTATTTTCTCAAGCCGCAGATGTGCATTTGCAGCGTAACATCCCCAGAGAAGACAGAGCAGGAGGAAGAAGAGGAGGAAATGGCAACTTCTCAGGTAAATATCCTGTCCTGGGTCTGGGGCTGCATCTGCTTTTCCTCCTGAAATGCCCAAATGAGAATCTGCAAGCCTTTAGCTTTCTGCTCCTAGTTTTTCTTCCCGGGTATCTCATCACCTTATTTCGTCCCATTTCTTCTTATCATAGTGAAGACCAGCCCGTTAGACTTCCTTGTGTCCCAGAGCCTTTGCTCCATTGTCTGCATCCTTGCTTTCTATGGAACATGATGAATTCTCAACGTGAATCAGCGACTTTCAACTGTTGAAACTATTCTTTTTGTGAGAGATCAGCATAGGGAGTCACTCCTATTCTCACTCCCACTGGGATGTGGTTTGGTGTTGGGATTTTAGGGACGTTCGGAAATGCAGTGATGACTTAGCACCTGGGTGCAATATAGATATTTAAAACAGAGTTTGAAAATGCCATTATACATAGAACCAACTCTCTTCTGTCCATGGGATTTTCCAGGCAAGAATTTTGCAGTGGGTTCCCATTTCCTCATCCCAGGGATTCTTTCCACCCCGAGACTGAAGCCACATCTCCAGCATTGGTAGGCAGATTCTTTACCACTGAGCCAGCTGGGAAGCCCAGTGACTCAACTCAGAGGTTCACAGTTTTTCCGAAAATTTTCAGAAATAAAAAGCAAGCTAGGAGATGCTGTCCTTTGCATTGCTGAGTCTTACTACTTAAATGCATTATTAGGATACTAAACAGGGGAAGTATATGTGAAATGAAATTTGCATAAAATTGACAGTTTTAAATGTTAGATTCAAGTTATAATTTATTTCATTGTTAATTCCAGAATGCCCAGGCAGTGATTGTGCATCTTTCATGTGATTCATTTACACCGTGACATCTGATGCCCACTGGTTCTGGAGACATCACTGACATCATGAGACTATGAAGTTCATACTTCCCTCTCTCTTTAAACAAGGTTGTGGAAAAAAGGAAGAAGGAATGTGTGGAAATGCTCATAGTTAATGGAGAAAATTCCCATCTTCTTGGTTCCTCTTTGCTTCTGAGAATGAACACTCATTGTGTTAATTATAGATAGTGGGTTTTCGGGGTAGGCGAATTGATCACTCAAGCCCAAGTGTGATGTTTCCAGAGCACTCCAGGCTCAAATCACAGACAGTCTTCTTACCACCTGTTTGTATATTTTTAAATATTTACAGCAATCATAATGGAGCTAATCTGTTTTCCACTGTGTTGAAAGATAAAGCTCAACACAAATGATACAGTTTTTCAAGAAAGAAAAGCTTCAGAACCAATAGTCGTAATTTATCTTATACTGCTGTGTATGTTTCCACCGTAAATGAATCTAAAATGTACAAAGAATATCATCCACAAGTACATGTATATATATTAACCCTTTAAAAATGATCTTGATTTTATTGACATGAAGAGCTTTAATATTCTTAGTAAGTATAATCTCATTTTAATGTATCCCTGTGTGCAGAAAAATGTTGAAATTATTTGATGATTTTTTTTCTTGTTTTGGTATTCTCCCAAGTTATATAAAGTTCTTTTGAAAAATACACTAATTTATTTGTTTGCCCCGGTTGTGTCTTAGTTGTAGCACGCAGGATCTTGGAGCCATGTGGGAGATTTTGTTGACACTGGAAAACTTTAGCTGTGCGGTGTGGAATCTATTTCTCTAAGTAGGTATTGAACCCATCCCCCTGCCTTGGGAGCTGAGGTCTTAGTCATGGACTGTCAGGGAATGTTTCACAGTAGGAGTCCTGTGTGCCCTTTCCTATCTCTCTTGAGCCCTCTGTTCCTTTTCAGTTCCTCTCAGGAGGAGAGGAGTGACAAGCCACTCCCAGGACTGATATAATAGAGATGGGATGCTTACAGAGGATTTCCTTCATTAGCTTTTCCATTTGGTGAAAGGGATTATTTAAGACCCTCTTTTGATATGGATCCTGGAGATGGCAATGGCAACCCACTCCAGTATTCTTGCCTGGAGAATCCCATGGACTGAGGAGCCTACTGTGTTACAGTCGACAGAGTCACAAAGAGTGGGAAAGGACGGAGTGACTTCACTTTCACTTTCACTTTGATATGGATAGAAAGTGATCACATCAGATCAGATAGGATCAGTTGCTCAGTCGTGTCCGACTCTTTGCGACTCCATGAATTGCAGCACACCAAGCCTCCTTGTTCATCACCAACTCCCAGGCTTCAATGAGACTCACGTCCATCGAGTCAGCGATGCCATCCAGCCATCTCATCCTCTGTCATCCCCTTCTCCTCCTGCCCCCAATCCGTCCCAGCATCAGAGTCTTTTCCAATGAGTCAACTCTTCGCATGAGGTGGCCAAAGTACTGGAGTTTCAGCTTTAGCATCATTCCTTCCAAAGAAATCCCAGGGCTGATCTCCTTCAGAATGGACTGGTTGGATCTCCTTGCAGTCCAAGGGACTCTCAAGAGTCTGCTCCAACACCACAGTTCAAAAGCATCAATTCTTCGGGTCTCAGCCTTCTTTGTAGTCCAACTCTCACATCCATGCATGACCACAGGAAAAACCATAGCCTTGACTAGACGGACCTTTGTTGGCAAAGTAATGTCTCTGCTTTTGAATATGCTATCTAGGTTGGTCATAACTTTCCTTCCAAGGAGTAAGTGTCTTTTAATTTCATGGCTGCAGTCACCATCTGTAGTGATTTTGGAGCCCCCCAAAATAAAGTCTGACTCTGTTTCCACTGTTTCCCCATCTATTTCCCATGAAGTGGTGGGACCGGATGACATGATCTTCGTTTTCTGAATGTTGAGCTTTAAGCCAACTTTTTCACTCTCCGCTTTCACTTTCATCAAGAGGCTTTTGAGTTCTTCTTCACTTTCTCCCATAAGGGTGGTGTCATCTGCATATCTGAGGTTATTGATATTTCTCCCGGCAATCTTGATTCCAGCTTCTGTTTCTTCCTGCCCAGCGTTTCTCATGATGTACTCTGCATATAAGATAAATAAACAGGGTGACAATATACAGCCTTGACGTACTCCTTTTCCTATTTGGAACCAGTATGTTGTTCCATGTCCAGTTCTAACTGTTGCTTCCTGACCTGCATATACATTTCTCAAGAGGCAGATCAGGTGGTCTGGTATTCCCATCTCTTCAAGAATTTTCCACAGTTTATTGTGATCCACACAGTCAAAGGCTTTGGCACAGTCAATAAAGCAGAAATAGATGTTTTTCTGGAACTCTCTTGCTTTTTCCATGATCCAGTGGATGTTGGCAATTTGATCTCTGGTTCCTCTGCCTTTTCTAAAACCAGCTTGAACATCTGGAAGTTCACGGTTCACATATTGCTGAAGCCTGGCTTGGAGAATTTTGAGCATTCGTTTACTAGCGTGTGAGATGAGTGCAATTGTGCGGTAGTTTGAGCATTCTTTGGCATTGCCTTTCTTTGGGATTGGAATGAAAACTGACCTTTTCCAGTCTTGTGGCCACTGCTGAGTTTTCCAAATGTGCTGGCATATTGAGTGCAGCACTTTCACAGCATCATCTTTCAGGATTTGGAATAGCTCAACTGGAATTCCATCACCTCCACTAGCTTTGTGCGTAGCGATGCTTTCTAAGGCCCACTTGACTTCACATTCCATGATGTCTGGCTCTAGGTCAGTGATCACACCATCATGATTATCTGGGTCGTGAAGATCTTTTTTTGTACCGTTCTTCTGTGTATTCTTGCCATCTCTTCTTAATATCTTTTGCTTCTGTTAGGTCCATACCATTTCTGTCCTTTATCGAGCTCATCTTCGCATGAAATATTCCTTTGGTATCTCTGATTTTCTTGAAGAAATCTCTAGTCTTTCCCATTCTGTTGTTTTCCTCTCCTTTCTTTGCATTGATCACTGAAGAAGGCTTTCTCATCTCTTCTTGCTATTCTTTGGAACTCTGCGTTCAAATGCCTATATCTTTCCTTTTCTCCTTTGCTTTTCGCTTCTCTTCTTTTCACAGCTATTTGTAAGGCCTCCCCAGACAGCCATTTTGCTTTTTGCATTTCTTTTCCATGGGGATGGTCTTGATCCCTGTCTCCTGTACAATGTCCCGAACCTCATTCCATAGTTCATCAGGCACTCTATCTATCAGATCTAGGCCCTTAAATCTATTTCTCACTTCCACTGTATAATCATAAGGGATTTGATTTAGGTCATACCTGAATGGTCTAGTGGTTTTCCCTACTTTCTTCAATTTAAGTCTGAATTTGGCAATACGGAGTTCATGGTCTGAGCCACAGTCAGCCCCTGGGCTTGTTTTTGCTGACTGTATAGAGCTTCTCCATCTTTGGCTGCAAAGAATATAATCAATCTGATTTCGGTGTTGACCATCTGGTGATGTCCATGTATACAGTCTTCTCTTGTGTTGTTGGAAGAGGCTGTTTGTTATGACCAGTGCATTTTCTTGGCAAAACTCTATTAGTCTTTGCCCTGCTTCATTCTGTATTCCAAGGCCAAATTTGCCTGTTACTCCAGTTGTTTCTTGACTTCCTACTTTTGCATTCCAGTCCCCTATAATTAAAAAGACATCTTTTTTGTGTGTTAGTTCTGAAAGGTCTTGTAGGTCTTCATAGAACCGTTCAACTTCAGCTTCTTCAGCGTTACTGGTTGGGGCATAGACTTGGATTACTGTGATATTGAATGTTTTGCTTTGGAAACGAATAGAGATCATTCTGTCGTTTTTGAGTTTGCATCCAAGTACTGCATTTCGGACTCTTGTTGACCATGATGGCCACTCCATTTCTTCTGAGGGATTCCTGCCCACAGTAGTAGATATAATGGTCATCTGCGTTAAATTCACCCATTCCAGTCCATTTCAGTTCACTGATTCCTAGAATGTCGACATTCACTCTTGCCATCTCTTGTTTGACCACTTCGAATTTGCCTTGATTCATGGACCTGACATTCCAGGTTCCTAGGCAATATTGCTCTTTACAGCATTGGACCTTGCTTCTATCACCAGTCACATCCACAGCTGGGTATTCTTTTTGCTTTGGCTCCATCCCTTCATTCTTTCTGGAGTTATTTCTCCACTGATCTCCAGTAGCATATTGGGCACCTACTGACCTGGGGAGTTTCTCTTTCAGTATCCTATCATTTTGCCTTTTCATACTGTTCATGGGCTTCTCAAGGCAGGAACACTGAAGTGGTTTGCCATTCCCTTCTCCAGTAGACCGCAATCTGTCAAATCTCTCCACCGTGACCCGCCCATCTTGGGTTGCCCCACGGGCATGGCTTAGTTTCATTGAGTTAGACAAGGCTGTCGTCCTAGTGTGATTATATTGACTAGTTTTCTGTGAGTATGGTTTCAGTGTGTTTGCCCTCTGATGACCTCTTGCAACACCTACCGTCTTAGTTGGGTTTCTCTTACCTTGGGCGTGGGTATCTCTTCACGGCTGTTCCAGCAAAGCGCAGCCATTGCTCCTTACCTTGGACGAGGGGTATCTCCTCACCGCCACCCTTCCTGACCTTCAATGTGGGATAGCTCCTAAAAGCCTCTTGATGAAATTCAAAGAGGAGAGTGAAAAAGTTGGCTTAAAACTCAGCATTCAGAAAACTAAGATCATGGCATCTGGTCTCATCACTTCGTGGGAAATAGATGGAGAAACAGTGGAAACAGTGTCAGACTTTATTTTGGGGGCTCCAAAATCACTGCAGATGGTGACTGCGGCCATGAAATTAAAAGACGCTTACTCCTTGGAAGGAAAGTTATGACCAACCTAGATAGCATATCCAAAAGCAGAGATATTACTTTGCCAACAAAAGTCCGTCTAGTCAAGGCTATGGTTTTTCCAGTGGTCATGTATGGATGTAAGAGTTGGACTCTGAAGAAAGCTGAGCCCCGAAGAATTGATGCTTTTGAACTGTGGTGTTGGAGAAGACTCTTGAGAGTTCCTTGGACTGCAAGGAGGTCCAACCAGTCCATCCTAAAGGAGATCAGTCCTGGGTGTTCACTGGAAGGACTGATGCTAAAGCTGAAACTCCAATACTTTGGCCACCTCATGCGAAGAGTTGACTCATTGGAAAAAACCCTGATGCTGGGAGGGATTGGGGGCAGGAGGAGAAGGGGATGACAGAGGATGCGATGGCTGGATGGCATCACTCGATGGACATGAGTTTGCGTTAACTGCGGGAGTTGGTGATGGACAGGGAGGCCTGGTGTGCTGTGATTCACGGGGTCGCAAAGAGCTAGGGGACACGACTAGCGACTGAACTGAACTGAACTGAATTTTGATATGGATTGCCTTTTGGCCTTATGGCCTCTATTGCTCTGTTTCCCTGGTAACTTGTAAAGTCTGGTCTTTTGATCTTTACCTGAAGAAGCTACGTTGTAATACAGTATAAATACTCACACGGAATTCAATAAAGCACCCTTGTACCACCAGACTTGGGTCCCCATGTCCTTCTTTCTTTCTCTCTCTTTCTGGCTGATTCCCTGAAGCGCAGAGGCCTGCTCTGTAACCCAGGGAATATTAGCCTCTTTCCTTCTTTTACTTTCTTATCATCAACTCCGGACCACCAGGTTCCGTTCCACTAAAGTACCCCAACGATGGACCACCACAAAAGTCCCTCTAAAACTTCTACAAACTTTCATTAGTGTTGTCTCTGTGTATTTGTGTTTTATTAGTTCAATTCTAGGTCACACAAACTGAAGCAAAATTCAAGCTCTGCCATTTAATGAATGTTTGACAAAATATTTGCAAAAAGGTAGAACTGCAATGTTGATTTTATATTATTTATGTGGTGCATTCAACAGTAAAAAATTGTTAGAAAGACATAGAATATATACTAAATAAGTCAAACGGTTGTAGCTGCCCTGGGTACTATTCTATCAGACCTCTCAAATGTGCAAAACACTTACAATTCAATGTTTAAGTATGAATCTTTACTATTCTATTTCTTTGCAGCTCATGTAGTTCAAAATGGCTATTTAAGGAGCAGTTTTCTTCACATTACTAGTTACAATAAGCTTGTTAAAAATGTGGAGCATTGGCCCCACTCCAAAACTCTTGAATCAGAGTATGCTTTTTTTAAATGTCTCCTGTTTTCTTGATAGACAATTTATCCTGTTTCACAGGCTTATGACACTCAAAAATTAATATGCCAATGTTGATCCGATCATTTTATAATTTCTCTTCCAGATCACAATAGTTTGTGTAATGCTTTGTGGATCATATCTCATCCTCTTTTCGTGGGGTCGAAATGTGGTGGAAAATATTACTGTGTAAAAATGTTATTATTCTGTACCATCAGCCACACCACTAATCACAACCAGGTCTCTGAACTTGCTGTTTTCATCTTGGGTCACATGAGGAAGTCTTCCCATGGCCACATGGCATCTTTCCTTTGTATTTCAGGGACAGCTGACATTCTGGGATGTGGCCATAGATTTTGCTCAAGAGGAGTGGGAATGCTGGACCTCGGTCAGCAGGAATTGTACAGGGACGTGATGGTAGAGAAATATAGGAACCTATCCTCCTTGGGTAAGGATGACTTCCTTCCAGAATCGCTTATCTACCATCAGGGTTTTGCTTCTTTTGTTCTAGACGGTCTCCTGAAATCTTTTTCTTCTTCCAATAATTTCAGGTCCTTGCTTTCTAGGGGGAAATGAGTATTTGTGATATTTGAAAGACAATTTTCACGAGTCATTATTATTCTAAACTACTGCTTCCTTGATGTAATCTGTTGCCTTCATTCTTTTTGTTTGTTTGTTTACTTTTTAATTGAAGGATAATTGCTTTACAGAATTTTGTTCTTTTCTGTCAAACCTCAACATGAAACAGCCATAGGTATACATGTATCCCCTCCCTTTTGAATATCCCTCGCATCTCCCTCCCCATCCCACTCCCTGTGCTGTTTGAGTCTCCTGACACGCACAGCAAATTCCCTTTGGATATCTATTTTTACATGTGGTAATGTAAGTTTCCATGTTACTCTCTCCATACATCTCACCCTCTCCTCCCCTCTCCCCATTTCCATAAGTCTATTATCTATGTCCGTTTCTCCAATGCTGTCCTGCAAGTAAATTCTTCAGTACTGTTTTTTTCTAAATTCCATATATATGTGTTAGTATATGATATTTCTATTTCTCTTTCTGTCTTACTTCACTCTGTATAGTAGGCTCGAGGTTCATCCACCTCGTTAGAACTGACTCAAATACGTTCCCCTTTATGGCTGAGTAATATTCCATTGTGTACTATGTACCACTGCTTCTTCTGCCTTCATTCTTGTTGTTTGTTATTCAGTGGCTAAGTTGTATGGAACTCTTGGATCCCATGGAATGCAGCAAGCCAGGCTTCCCTATCCTTCGTCAACGCCTGGAGTTTCCTCAAATTCATCTCCACTGAGTCAACAAAGCTGTTCAACCATCTCACCCTCTGTCACTCCCTTCTCCTTTTGCTTTCAATCTTTCTCAGCATCAGGATCTTGCCAATGAGTTGGTTCAGCACACACAGAGACCAAAGTATTGCGGCTTCAGCCTCAGCGTCAGTCCTTCCTATGAATATTCAGGATTGATTTCCTTATGGTTGACTGGTTTCAGCTTCTTGAGTCCAAACGACTCTTAAGAGCCTTTTCCCACACCACAATTTGAGCTATCAGTTCTTTGGCGCTCAGCCTTCTTTATCATCCAACTATCACATCCGTATGTGACTACTAGAAAAACCATAGCTTTGACCATTTTGACGTTTGTGTGCAAAGTGATATCCTGCTTTTGAATATGCTGTCTAGATTGGTCATAGCTTTTCTTCCAAGGAGCAACTGTCTTTGAATTTCAGGGCTGAAATCACCATCCGCAGTGATTTTGGAGCCCTCTGTCACTGTTTCTGTGTTGGCATCTATTTGAACTAAGTGATGGGACTACATGCCATGATCTTAGTTTTCTGAATGTTGAGTTTTCTGCCAGCTTCTTTCACTCTCCGTTTCACCCCCATTAAGAGCCTCTTTAGCTCCTTTCCGCTTTCTGCCACTAGAGTGGTATCATGTGCATATCTGATATTTCTCCTGGCAATCCTAATTTCAGGTTCTACTTCATCCAGCATGGCTTTGGCTGGATAATGTACTCTGCATAGAAGTTAAATAACAGGGTGACAATATACAGCTCTGAGGTCCTCCTTCCCTATTTGAAACCAGTCCATTGTTCCGTGTTGGTTCTAACTGTTGCTTCATGACCTGCATACCCTTCATTCTGGACTAGTGGTGATTCTATAAATTCTCTGGCATCAAATAGCGCCAACCTCCTCTTAAAATCAGATTTCCTCTACCTGCTTTAACCTCAGTAGAGCTTGAGTACAATTGCAGAATCTGGATTTTATGCATTTGTATTTTAAAGGTGCTTTCAATAAAGTCTTTGGGGAAATCCTTTTTTTCTTTGTGTGTGTGTGTGGGGGGGGGGGGTGGCTATTTTAACCTTCTACCTTGACTTCTCTTCTTACCTTAACACATACTGGATTGGAAACAGATGAATCACCACCAAAACACATATTCCTTTTTCTGATGAACATGTCTTGTGTTCTCTCAGCTGGATCTGGTCATCTTTCAGGATGAAGTGAAGGATGCCTGGACTGTAAATCAAATGGAGAAAACAGCAATACACCCAGGTACATGTCAGTGGACGGAGCAGATGACTCAGATGAAAGCGATGGAGGATGCAATACTTTGTCATGTGGTTTGGGAAGATCTACTTCAACGGAAATGATTTTGGATTAGCCTTGGTTTATTTCTGTCCCTGTCATAGAGGGTCATCTCTTGACCCCTTCTTGATTCTTTTTATCATTTATGTATTTCTCTGCAGTGATTAATTTTCACATTCACAGTGAGGACAAGAATTCTTGTCTTGGCCTGGGACAAATGGCATGACCTGATGGCTTCTCCACTGAGCCACTGAGGAGGTTTCAGGGAAAACTGTGAGGATTTCTGAGTAACTATATTAAGCCCTTTTAAATCTTAATGTGTGGGTGGAGTCGTGAACAAACTGCCAAACTTCTGGGAATACTGAGGACAGATATTATTTGTTTCTACCCTATAATTTCCAATCCTTGGAAACTACATGTATGATTTAATAAATTTCATCCTCAAATTATTTCTTCACTGCTTAAGACACCTCCCTTAAATGGGCAAATGCAAACCTGAATTTTACTTCAAAATTAGTTTTTTAGATGAACTAACATTAAATATGTTAAGTGTATTTACCCTAGTTCCTCAATGATAAAACACTCTCAAGAGTCTTCTCCAGCACACAATTTGAAAGCCTCAATTATTCAGTGCCCTGCCTTCTCTATGGTCCAAATCTCAAACGACTTGGAAAGACCATAGTTTAGACTAGATGGACTTTTGTTAGCAATTGATGTCTTTGCTTTTTACTACACTAAGTTTGTTATAGCCTTAAAGAGGCAAGCATCTTTTGATTTCATGGCTGCCGTCACCGTTCACAGTGATGTTAAAGCCCAGGAACAGAAAATCTGTCACTGTTTCCACTTTTTCCCTCTATTTCCTATGAAGTGATAGGACTGGATGTCATCATCATAGTTTTTTTAATGATGAGTTTTCAGCCAGCTTTTTCATTCACCTCATTCACCCTCATCAAGAGGCTCTTTAGTTCCTCTTCACTTTCTGCCAGTAGTGTAAAATCATCTGCGTATCTGAGGTTGTTGCTGTTCATCCAGGCCATCTTGACTCTAACACTAAAGAAGCCTTTTCTAAAAGCAGATCTCTGAGCCTGGGTGAAACAAAGGCAGCTATTCAGAAGCCACCAGCTGTTTCCTACTTGGTAACTGCTGAGGAGCTGGGGCTGGTTGGGGCGTGGGGATGGGGGGGTGGGCGGTGGTGTGAGAGGCTGCCATCCGCCATTTTTGTTCAGACTTTGTTTCTTGAATATACTGATTCATAGAGGGTGTGACTTAGTGATCAGTGAGCTCCCTCATCCATTCAGCAGTCAGGGTATGATGGGCTTGTGTCTCTATGTTTGTTGTTGTTCACTCACTCACTCTTGTCCAACTTTTGAGACCCATGGACTGTAACACGCCAGATTTCCCATTCCTTCACCATCTGGAGTTTGCTCAAAATCATCTCCATTGAGATGGCGATGCCATTTAAACCTCTGGTCTTCTGTCGTCCCCTTGGAATTAGGATGTGAACAATGAAGGAAGAAGGATTGTCCCCAGATAGCTAGATGCATATGAAAGAAATGATTTCAATAAGTCCAGATGCTTCCATTTTCCCATACATAGTGAAAGTGAAAGTGAGCTCAGTCGTGTCCGACTGTTTGCGACCCCGTGGACTGCAGCCCACTAGGCTCCTCTGTCCGTGGGATTCTCCAGGCAAGAATACTGGAGTGGGTTGACATTTCCTTCTCCAGGGGATCTTCCTGACCCAGGAATTGAACCCGGGTCTCCTGCATTGCAGGCAGGTGATTTACCAAGTGAGCTATGAGGGAAGCCCCATACATAGACGATCACTAAATCTCTTCATGTGAGAGATGTTTTTCCCTTGCATTAATTGTCACTTTTAATATTCAGATTACCTGCCCCTTGCTGCAAAATTGTATATAGTGTGGCTCCTGTCTTGCCTCCTCAGCTGTCTTGCAGTCACCTGACACTGTGTCTCCTGGGCTCACATTTCCACAAAATAAAACCTAACTCTCAACGTTCAGGCCACGTGTATCTTTTTTTTTTTTAGCCTTTGTTATATCACTTAGTACTTAACACAGATCATTATTTCCTTTGTTGGTCATCAGGTATGCATTTAAGGCATCATTTTCACAGACATTTCTCCATTCCCTTGTGCACTTTTGGACTTCCAAGGTGGCAGTAGGACTAAAGAGTCTAAGTGACAATGCAGGAGGCCTAACAGACCTGGGCGTCATCCCTGGGTCAGGAATATCCCCTGGAGGAGGAAATGACACTCCACTCCAGTATTCTTGCCTGCAAAATCCCATGGAGAGAGGAGCTGGTGGGCTAGAGTCCAAAGGGTCGGAAAGACTCAGACATCACTGAGCGTCTAGGCACACACATTTTTAACCCAATGTTCACTGCTGTCCCTGCTTTATTTCCAAAGAAAGCTGTGAAGGTCAAGAGAAACAAATCAAAATTTTACATGATCTCCTGCTCCTTCTGCCTCTGTAACTCAGCTTGCTCCTTGCAAAGTCTATATCACATAGGTCTCAAAAAGTGGGGACTCACAATACTTGGAACTGGAGCTTATCTCACTCACCCTTGTCCTGCCCTTTGGAATCGCCCTAGCCCCTGCAAACCTGCAAATCATGCCTGTCCATGTATGAAAACTCTGTAACCCCTTTGTTCAGGGCTCAGAGCTTGGAGTGTTAACTCCTCTGGGCCCACCGGTGTAATGAACCTGAGTTCTCCAACTCTCTGAGTGTGATGCTTAGTTTCTCAAGTACTGGTTTCTGCAACATTCCTGGAGACCCCAGCGAGATTCCAACCACACTGGCCCCTTTAGCTGCCGGACTGGTGGCTCAGCCAGGTCAGAGCAGAGGACCCTGAGACAAACAAGGAGGCGTGATACCTGATGGTATTCTCTGTGCTCTTTTGGAACGGTGCTCTAACTCTCTGGATGGCTGAGCCCTGACCAGACTCATTGAAGGGACAGACCAACTCACCAGGAATGGCCACAGGATCAGGTAAAGGCCTGGGGCCAGTCCCAAGTCAGGAGGTCTTAATCCAATGTGTAGAAGAGGAGACTGATCACCTCCTTGGAGCTCCCAGGAAGGGAGCATCAGATAGGGAGACCTGGGGACTCAGGAGAGGGGGGTATTGTGACAACCTCTGAGTGATTGTGTATGCATGATTGCTGATTGAATGCAGTGAAAGTGAGCTTCACAGTCCATGGCCTTCGGAGACTGAGAGGGCCCAAAACCTGGGGTCTGTGATGACCTCATGAGGCTGGAAGGATGTGCCAGCCTCTTGGGGATCTGATCCCTCCCTATGAGGCTGGTCCAGTTTGGGAGTTTGTACCGACCTGTCAATATTAAGAGGAATCTTAAATCTCCCTCAGGAGAGTGGCCAGGTGGAGGAAAAATGAATGTGAATGAGACTCTTGACAAGCGCTCCAGCATTAGGGCTGCCAGATGAGACAAAGGACTTTACCCTCTCTGTACATGAGGAAATCACACTGCACTGGGGGTCCTCACACAAACAGTTGGGCCATGTAGCGCCCAGTCACATACCTGTCCAAACCACTAGATTCAGTGGTCACGGGACGGCCACCATGCCTCCGAGCATTATCTGCCACTGTGATTCTGGCCAGAGAAGCAGATAAGCTTACACTAGGACAAAGTGTAAATGTAAAGGTTCCCCATGCTGTTACTGCCCTGATGAACAGGGAACATAAGTGGCTGGCCAACTCCAGGACGATTCACTATCAAGAACTGCTTTGCAGAAACTCACGGGTCCAGCTCAAGACTGTGTGGACACTGCAACCCACCAATTTTTACCTACAGAAGCAGAAACCCCGATCATAACTGTGAGGAGTTCATAGATGAGATTTACTCGAGCAGGCTGCACCTGATGGGCATTCCCTTCTAGAACCCAGAACTGGAACTGTTCACTGACGGAAGCAGTATCATCCAAGATGGGCAGCACAAAGCAGGCTCTGGCATAACAACAACTGATGAGATAGTGAAGGCTGAGGCCTGCCACAAGGGTGGTCACCACCTCGGGCTAAGCTATGGGCACTCTCCCAGGCACTATGGCACGCCGAAGGGAAAGGAGTCAACATCTATACCGAGGCACATTACGCCTTTGCTTCTTTACCTGTATATGGAGCCATTTATAAAGAAAGGGGACTATTGACAGCAGAGGGAAAGGAGATTTTAAAAAAAAAAAGAAATCTTCAGCTGTTAGAAGCAGTCTGGAAGCCTTCCCAAGTGGCAGTCATCCATTGTAAAGGCCAGCTTTACATCAGCAAGGAATTGATCCAGTCAGCAATGGGAATCGGACAGCGATTAGGCAGCCAAGGAGGTGGCAATCCAACCGAGTCCCACAGTGGGCCCCGAGGCAATCTTTAAGGTTCTCTTCGCACCAGAATTACCTCCATCCCCAAGGTATACCAAGGAAGAAGTTCAGTGGGCGCTAAATGAGGGAAGAATAAAAGGAGGGCTGCTGGAGCTCCCAGATCAAAGACTCTGTCTCCAGCAATACAGAAATCCAGCTGGTAAAACATCATGAGAAAACTCGTTTAGGAAAAACTGTGCTGGAGAGCTTACTGGGCCACTGCTATTTTGTTCCTAAGCTCCCAGCCCTGTGTGTGCAGATCAATGCTACTTGTGTGACTTGTGCACAGAACAACGCCAGGCAAAGACCAAGACCCAACTCAGGGGTGCTCTCTACCATGATGTTAGAGAACTATAGGAAGTATTTGAGGAAATCTTTTTCTAGGCTGTCTTAACATCCTACCATGCATTCTCTTCTCACCTGGATACATATTAGATTGAAAAGTGATGAATCTCTAGCAAAACAAATATTCTGTTCTCTGATTAACAGGTCTTGTGGTTTCTAAGGTGGACCTGGTCACTTTTCTGGAGCAAATGAAGGATCCCAGGAATATAAGCAGAATGGAGACAATGGCCATGTACCCAGGTACGTGTGAATGGATGGAGCCAATGACTCAGGTGAGAGGTCCAAGCATCAGTGAAGAAGTCATTCTTTGTCATGTGTTTTTGGAAGATCTGCTTCATTGGAAATGATTTTGGAGAAGTGTGGATTTATTTCTGTTTCTGTCATAGATGGCTATCACCTGCTGCCTTCTTCCTGTTAAACCATGACGAAATCTTGTCTGGTGATTACCTTTCTCTTTCACAGTGAGAACTAAAATGCTCTTCTTGGCTTGTGACAACCTGCATGAACTGGTTGCTGTTTCATTTCTTGAGAGTCCTAATAAAACTGTGCACATTTCTGAGTAACTATGATGCTCCATTTATCAAATATCAGGTCTTTCTATAAAGATACTCATATTGGAGAGAAGACTTATAATTGTAGTGAATATGGTAAAGTTTCTAATCAGTCTTCAGAACTTATTGAACAGCAGACTATTCCGAATCCACAAAAAGAAAACAAGTGTAAGGAATGTATAAAAGTCTTTACTCACTCATCCAATCTAAGTAGCAATTGGATGATTCATGCAGATCGGAAACATTTCAATTGTACAATTTGGCAAAGCCTTTAGTAACAGTTCACATCTTAGGCACCATCAGTGAATCCATACTGGCCAGAAATCTTATAAACTTATAAATGTAAGGAGTGAGGCAAAGTGTTTATCTATTGCTCAAATCTTAATCGACATCAGCAAATCATACTGGGGAGAAACCTTATAAATGTGCAAAGTGTGGCAAAGCCTTTTATCAGAACTCAAATCTTACTTAACATCAGCGAATTTATACTGGAGAGAAAACTTCTAAATGTAAGGATTGCTTCAAAGCCGTCCACCAGATGTCAAGTTTTTCTCAACATCAGTGAATTCGTAGTGGAGATATACCTTACAAATGTATGGAATGTGGCAAAACCTTTATCCGTTTCTCAAATCTTACTGAACATCAGCGAACTCATACTTGGAAGAAACCTTAGAAACGTACAGAATGTGGCAAAGCCGTTACCAATAGCTCAGGTCTTTCCCAACATCAGAGGATTCATACTGGGGAGAAACCATGCAAATGCAAAGAAGGTGGCAAAGCCTTAGCCAGAGCTCAAATTTTTCTAAATATCAGCAAATTCATACTGGAGAGAAACCTTACAAATGTAAGCAATGTGGCACAGCCTTTAGTCAGAGCAGTGATCTCACTCAACACCTGAGAGCACACACTGGAGACAAGCCCTAGTAATGAAACAAGTGATGGAAGAGGTTTGTCTTAAACATACATCAGAAAGCATGAGAGCTTATACAAGAAACATATGGAAGTAATGTAACAAATATGTACAAATGTATTTCATCAAAACGTAAATCTAAATACATATCAGAGACTGAAAACTAGTAAGGATTTCATCAATCCTGTTTTCTGAAGTTCCTCTGAAGGAGAATTATTATGGAGAGTAATGTATAATTAAAACACATAGAAAGTGAACATGTTAGTATGGTCACAAGATGAAGCGTTGATGGTTAGAAAGTTACAGTTATTAGCAATGTATCCTGTTTATAATGACATGATTTGAGATTATTTGAGAATTAATGTAATTGAACTATGAAATCCATATTGTGCTTCATTTTTAGTGTGTATGCAAATGTAGATTTTTTTCTTTTTTTTTATGGTTTGTACTTTAGAGATAAGAGAAGCCCTTCTATATTGTGTTGTAACCATTTCTATCTATTCTCCATTACAGAATGGAACCGGAATGTAAAATGTACAATGAACATCTAATTGCAGGTGTTTGTCTTTGATGTCAAATGTCCCTAGAGGTCACCATGATGTAAGTGGTCATGAACTCTTTGCATGTATTAAAGTACAACAGCGGTTGGTTCTAAATTTTCAATAGTTATATCACTGAATTTGTGAAGATGACACAATAACAGTTCACTAAAATATTGTTGTATCATCATAACATCAACACAAGTCATGAATATTAGTTGACAATGTTGAAATATATCTTCTGTGGTAACCTAGAAATGTACGGGAAACGCTTTCTAGAAAAAGCATATAATTAGTGTATGGCCATATTTCCTAAGTGTTTGCTAACCTCTGTTGTGTAAACCATAGAAATCACAATTTTCATATTATTATATCAGAAAAATAAATCTTTCTCTATGCTTGTAGTCTGTATTTTAATTAAGGATCACACAGTGGATTGTAAAAGATTATAACGTGTGAAATTGTAAAATGTCAAATATGTATGAAATTAATACATGTATGGGCTTCCATGGTGGTTCAGACAGTAAAGAATACACCTGCAATGCGTGAAACCTGGGTTCGATTCCTGGGTTGGGAAGATCCCCTGGAGAAGGAAATGGCAACCTACTCCAGTATTTTTGCCTGGAGAATCCCCATGGACAGAGGAGCCTGGCAGGCTACAGTCCATGGGGTCGCAAAGACTCGGACACAACTGAGTGACTAAGCACACAGTTAATAAAAATGAATGGTGTTTAGTATTTCGGTTGCTTGTAATCAATGAAATGTTAACCCACCACCAACATTAACCTCTCCCACCTTATTTAAAGTTATAAAGAAGAGATTATAACAAACTATCTGGTAGCACAGAGAGCTGGTATCTGTAGAAATTAGTTCCTTAGTGGCTTTAAACCTTTAATACTTTCATATATTTTCCCCCATATCTATGTTGTATCACCTCTCCCATTTTGTAACTACTTGGACATTGTGAGAATTCTAATAAGAAGGATCATGCAGAGTGTTGTTGAGAGCTTACCTGAACTGCTCCTTGCTGTTACTGCCTCAGCATCTGTGTGTGGAGCAGGCAGCCTGCAAGTGTTAAACTCACACCAGCCAGTCCTCTGAACACTTGCATTAGATGACTACCTTCCTTGTGATTAGCGGTTTTGCCAAACCCCAGGTTCCACTTAACAGGCCCCCTTAAATGAAATGCTCACAGAGCTCACCAGAATCCTGCTGGTCTTGGTTTGAACTGAGCAATCCACACTCAACCTGGGGAACACACAGCACTTCACCCAGGGTCACTTATAAAGGCCTGAACCCCAAGTACTGCAACTTTCTCTGCCTGGTTCTAGCCTTGACCTCCCTCAGGGTGCCCTTTTTGTTAATTGTTTCAGGTCCTTGTAATAAATTCACCTACTTCCATTTCCTTGTGTTCTGCTGTTTAACTGAGACTTTTCAGTGACTTGTATAGGCTTATTTAAGAAGTTCTTGATTCTTTGAAGCCTAGCTTGAAGGAATTTGAGCATGACCTTCCTAGCCTGTGAGATGAATGCAATTGTGTGGTAGTTAGGACATTCTTTGTTGTTGCCCTTCTTTGGGATTGGAATGAACACTGACCTTGTCCAGTCCTGTGGCCCCTGCTGAGTTTTTCAAGTTTAGTGGCATATTGAGTGCAGGGCTTTCACAGCATCATCTTTTAGGATTTGAAATAGCTCAGCTGGAATTTCATCACCTCCACTAGCTTTGTTGGTAGTGAAGCTTCCTAAGGCCCACTTGACTTCACACTCCAGGATGACTGGCTCTAGCTGAGTGATCACACCCTCATGGTTCCATCCCCAAGAAAAAGAAAGGCAAAAATGGTTGTCTGAGGAGGCCTTACAAATAGCTGAAAAAAGAAGAGAAGCGAGAGACAAAGGAGAAAACAAAAGATCTATCCATCTGCTGAATATGGGGCCAGAGTCCTAAAAGTGAGTCCTCGTCATAGCTGTGCCTCAAACTATATGGATGGAAGCGCTGCTAGTGAGCATGAGGTTTCTACAAACATAAGTCGAGAATGCCAAATTGGAAGTACAGCAGGCCTCTTCCTCTGGTAGTGCTGTTAGTGGATCAGAGGAGGCTCTCTGTCTCAACTCCTTAGATATTCTTTCTCTGGAATCTGTGAGAATGAACTGGAAGGATTGGCGCTAATTGTTGAAGGACTAAAATCACTTTTTCCTTGCTGGGCGGCCCTTCCCCACTTTTGCTATACTCAGAAGGGACATCTTGGTTGTTGTTCATCCCTTTATGACTCACCCCTTCTATTGCACTCAGGATTGTACTCAGGAATAGCCACAAGTACACGGAAGATGGATACTTCCCCTAATAGTTCTAACTTGGGAAGCATTCCAGAAGGCTACTCTGTTGCACTCTGGGTGGCATGACAGGAAGAGCAGAAATCGAAGATTTTAATGATGGACATTAATTAATGATGGACATTAATTAATTAATGATGGACGTTAATGACTGGACCTTAATCTGGGATGCCATCAGGTCTACACTTGGTGCATATTCACCCCACCTCAGTGGTAGAACCAGAAAGGACAGATAAGGCACCTGTGTCGGTAAGGGACAGACTAAGTCCAACCAGAGAAGGAAAGCTTCAGTGGAAATTCTGTCTCCACCCCCATCTAGAGCAGGTAGAGATGCCTCCGATGGAAAAAAGCCTCAGCTGTGGATGCCTCTTTTTTCTCACAGATGGGAGCTAACGGCTCCAGAACCACTCCTTTAAAATATATTTAAAATACTGGAACAGGTTTTATACCCAGAGTTTTTAAAAGACGCGCCTGATCTTCTATGATACTGAATAGTCATGGTAATCCTTTTGAAGATGGGGAACACTGGCCAGTTGAAGTCTCTTTAATTACGATACTGCTTTACAACTGGAATGGTTCTGTAGAAAACAAGGGAAATATGTAGAAGTGATATACGTGTTGCTCTTTATCTCTCTTCAAGACATGCCAGACTTATTTCCTAAGGGTACAGATTTGGGTGTGAAACCTTCAGATCCCTCCTGTCCTCTTACTTTGCCCCTGGATCCAGGGTCCCAACTAAACAGGCTGAGAATCAGGGCACCCTTCCAGAAGAGGTTGCCTCACTCTTGGTAGAAATTCAAACAGTCACGGTTGTGATCAAGACTATTTAGAGGACCCAAAAAGTACATAGAAGCCTTTATGGGACTAACTTTATTTTATGAGCTTATTGGAGAGATGTAATGTATGTCTTGGGGCAGATGCTGATGCCTGATTTGAGAGCTTGAGTTTGAGGGGAAGCTACTACTTTTGGAGATGAATGGCTTGAAGGCAAGGGGAAAGAAGGAACACGAAATAGCCCTCCTCTCTACTGAGACCCAAGGAGTTCCCATAACAGAGCCACTTTGTCGGATGTATTCTTGAAGGACTTAAACTAGGGCACGCTAAGCCTTCCAACTATGCTAAGTTGGCTCACATAGAACACGAATGAAGTAAACTCCTGGTAAAGTCCTAGATAGACTACAGGAGGGTCTCTGCAAGTTTACTGATATTTGTTCATCCTGAAAGTGCAGAAGGAGGAGTAATCTTAAAGGATAGATTTCTCACCCAGTCGGCTCCAGATATCTGCCTACATTATGAAAACAGTCATTTGGATCAAATCAGTCTTTAGAAAAACTGTTACAGCTGGCTCAGACAGTATATTACAACAGAGAATACAAGGAGGAAAATAAGAGGCAAAAAAGAACCAGGCCAAAGAATGAAGTCCCCAAAATGGCTGTTAGATCTGCTTTGAAACAGCCTAAGGAACAATGGCCAGAGGAACCCAATGAAAAGGGATAGACATGTTATTATTGTGCCAAGGAGGGACATCTCAAGCGGGATTACCCTCAGTTGTCTAAGCCACCCCTGGCTCCATGTCCATGTCCATGTCTGCAAAGGACCACACTGGAGGAGATACTGCCCTATGAGGCATAGCGCCCAGGGGTCGGGCTCTCAAAGCAATCGGGACTGAAGGTGCCTGAGGGTTCCCACAGAAGCTCCCATCCTAATTACACCTAAGGAACCCTGGGTATTAATAACTGTGGGAGGCCAATCCATCTATTTCCTTTTGGACACTGGGGCAACTTTCTCTGTGTTCACTCAAGCCCCTGGTCCACTTTCCTCCCCATCCATTACCATAGTGGGACTGCCTGGATAAGCCCAAGGATCATATAGTGGATTGTAAAAGGTTTTATGTTGATTATGTGTGAAATTAATATATTAATAAAAGTGGGTGCTGTTTAAGTGTTTAGGTTGATGTGTAATGAATGAAACATTAATCCACCACCAACATTAACTTTTCCAACAAACGTAAGGTTTCAGGGAAAAGATTGGAATAATAAAACCATTTGGTATCACATTGGGATGGCATCTGTAGAAATTAGCTTACTTACTGGTCTTAAACCTCAAATAATTTCCTATATTTGTCATCATTTCTCTATTGTACCTTTTCCCCCTCTCTGTAACTACAGGGACATTGTGACAGTTCTAATAAGAAGGATCATACAGAGTACTGTTGAGAGTTTCTCTGAACTGCTCCATGCTGTTGCTGCCACAGCATCTGTCTGGGAGCAGGCAGCCTCCAGGTCCTTGAGCTCACACCAGCCAGTCCTGTGAGCACCTACACTAGATGACCCCTTCCTTGAGATCAGCGGTTTTGTGGAACCTCAGGTTCTACTTCACAGGCCCACCTCTTCAATGACAACCTCAGAGAGCTCACCAGAATCCTGCTCATCTTGGTCTGAATTGACCAATCCACGCTCAGCCTGGGGAGTCCAGAGCACTTCACCCAGGATCACTTATAAAGACCTGAACCCCGAATACTGGAGATTTCTCTGCCTGGTTCTAGCCTTGATACCAACCTCCCTTGGTTCTAACCTCTCTTGGGGCCCTCTTGGCTTGCTGTGAATTCTCTCAGGACCTAGAGTCATAAACTCACCTCCCTCATATCCAGTGTGAAGTTTTGTTGAACTGAGACATTCCACAGACTGCCACAGTCTCATTTTAACAAGTGCAAATTTTGAAAAGTCACAAGAACTATAATTAAAAGCCATGTTGTTAATATTATGAACGAATAATCATAAAATTTTACACTATATATTTCTTAGTACATGTTTCTTGTCTATGCTTAAAGAAACTTCTTCCCATGGCTTTGACATACATTGAATGAAATATATAATAAATATATGAAGGTTTACATTAGCACTGAGAAAGCTAAGAATGAAGAGTGTGTCTGTATACATATTTGTACACTGGTCTTTTGAAGAATTTAGAAACATTAGATCAATATTGATATTTTTAAACTTTTTATTATTTACTAAGAATTCAGAAAGGGCAGATTTTAAATTTTGGTCTACTTTAAATTGAGTTCGTTTTCCCAAAACTTCATGAATCTATATTTTTAAGAAAACTCCATTCTGCTTTAAGTTTTAGTTTTTTAAGTAACTTCCATACTGTTCTCTTTAGTGACTGCAGCAGTTTGCATTCCCAGCCACAGTGTAGGACGGTTCCCTATTTGCCACACCCTCTCTAGAATTTATGATCCTATTTGCAGGCTCTTTGATAATGGTCATTCTGACTGGTGTGGGGTGTGATCTCATTGTAGTTTTGATTTCCATTTCTCAAATAGTTAGCAATGTTGAGCATCTTTCCTGTGCTTGGTGGCCATCTAAATGTCTGGATAATTGAATTCTTCTGTCCATTTTTTGATTGGGTTGTTTGTTTCCTTGAAATTAAGCTTTTCGATATTTAAAATCAGTTTTTGATATTATTATTTAAAGTCAATTTGATACTAGGGCCTTCCCTGATGGCTCAGTTAGTAAAGAATCCGCCTGCAATGCAGGAGACACTGGTTTGATTCCTGGGTCAGGAAGATCCACTGGAGAAGGGATAGGCTATACATTCCAGTATTCTTGGGCTTCTCTTGTGGCTGAGCTGGTAAAGAATCCTCCTGCAATAAGGGAAACCTGGGTTCGATCCCTGGGTTGGAAAGATCCCCTGGAAAAGGGAAAGCCTACCCACTCCAGTATTCTGGCCTGGAGAATTCATGGACTAGGCCAGTCCCAAAGAAAGGACTTCCTTGGTGGCATCCCAAAGAAAGGCAATGCCAAAGAATGTTCAAACTACTTCACACTTGCATTCATCTCACAGGCTAACAAAGTAATGCTCAAAATTCTCCAAGCCAGGCTTCAGTAGTATGTGAACCGTGAATTTCCAGATGTTCAAGCTGGGTTTAGAAAAAGCAGATGAACCAGAGATCAAATTGCCAACATCCCTTGGATCCTAGAAAAAGCAAGAGAGTTCCAGAAAAACATCTACTTTTGCATTATGGACTACACCAAAGCCTTTGACTGTGTGGATCACAACAAACTGGAAAATCCTTAAAGAGATGGGAATACCAGACCACCTGACCTGCCTCCTGAGAAATCTGTATGCAGGTCAAGAAGCAACAGTTAGAACAGGACATGGAACAACAGACTGGTTCCAGATCAGGAAAGTAGTACGTCAAGGCTGTATAGTCACCCTGCTTATTTAACTTAAATGCAGAGTACATCATGTGAAATGCTGGGCTGGATGAAGCACAAGCTGCCATCAGGATTGCCAAGAGAAATATCAATAACTTAGATATGCAGATGACACCACCCTTATGGCAGAAAGTGAAGAGGAACTAAAGAGCCTCAAAAGAGAAGAAAAAGCTGGCTTAAAACTCAACATTCAGAAAACTAAGATCATGGCATCTGGTCCCATCACTTCATGGCAAATAGATGGTGAAACAGTGTCAGACTTTATTTTGTGGGGCTCCAAAATCACTGCTGATGGTGACTGCAGCCATGAAATTAAAAGACGCTTACTCTTTGGAAGGAAAGTTATGACCAACCTAGATAGCATATTCAAAAGCAGAGACATTACTTTGCCAATAAAGGTCCGTCTAGTCAAGGCTATGGTTTTTCCTGTGGTCATGTATGGATGTGAGAGTTGGACTGTGAAGAAAGCTGAGCACCAAAGAATTGATGCTTTTGAACTGTGGTGTTGGAGAAGACTCTTGAGAGTCCCTTGGACTGCAAGGAGATCCAACCAGTCCATTCTAAGGGAGATCAGTCCTGGGTGTTCTTTGGAAGGAATGATGCTGAACCTGAAACTCCAATACTTTGGCCACCTCATGCGAAGAGTTGACTCATTGGCAAAGACTCTGATGCTGGGAGGGATTGGGGGCAGGAGGAGAAGGTTGGATGGCATAACTGACTCGATGGATGTGAGTCTGAGTGAACTCCAGGAGTTGGTGATGGACAGGGTGGCCTGGAGTGCTACGATTCATGAGGTTGCAAAGAGTCGGACACACTGAGCAACTGAACTGAACTGAACTGAACTGCTGGGGGCAGGGGCGTGGGGTGATTATAAGAGGATACCAGATCAGATCAGATCAGATCAGTCACTCAGTCGTGTCCGACTCTTTGCGACCCCATGAATCGCAGCACGCCAAACATCCCTGTCCACCACCAACTCCCGGAGTTCACTCAGACTCATGTCCATTGAGTCAGTGATGCCATCCAGCCATCTCATCCTCTGTCGTCCCCTTCTCCTCTTGCCCCCAATCCCTCCCAGCATCAGAGTCTTTGCCAATGAGTCAACTCTTCGCATGAGGTGGCCAAAGTACTGGAGTTTCAGCTTTAGCATCATTCCTTCCAAAGAAATCCCAGGGCTGATCTCCTTCAGAATGGACTGGTTGGATCTCCTTGCAGTCCAAGGGACTCTCAAGAGTCTTCTCCAACACCACAGTTCAAAAGCATCAATTCTTTGGTGCTCAGCTTTCTTCACAGTCCAACTCTCACATCCATACATGACCACAGGAAAAACCATAGCCTTGACTAGACGGACCTTTGTTGGCAAAGTAATGTCTCTGCTTTTGAATATGCTATCTAGGTTGGTCATAACTTTTCCTTCCAAGGAGTAAGCGTCTTTTAATTTCACGGCTTCAGTCACCATCTGCTGTGATTTTAGAGCCCAAAAAATAAAGTCTGACACTGTTTCCACTGTTTCCCCATCTATTTCCCATGAAGTGATGGGACCAGATGCCATGATCTTCGTTTTCTGAATGTTGAGCTTTAAGCCAACTTTTTCACTCTCCACTTTGACTTTCATCAAGAGGCTTTTGAGTTCCTCTTCACTTTCTGCCATAAGGGTGGTGTCATCTGCATATCTGAGGTTATTGATAGTTCTCCCTGCAATCTTGATTCCAGCTTGTGCTTCTTCCAGTCCAGTGTTTCTCATGATGTACTCTGCATATAAGTTAAATAAGCAGGGTGACAATATACAGCCTTGACGGACTCCTTTTCCTCTTTGGAACCAGTCTGTTGTTCCATGTCCAGTTCTAACTGTTGCTTCCTGACCTGCATACACATTTCTCAAGAGGCAGATCAGGTGGTCTGGTATTCCCATCTCTTCAAGAATTTTCCACAGTTTATTGTGATCCACACAGTCAAAGGCTTTGGCATGGTCAGTAAAGCAGAAATAGATGTTTCTCTGGAACTCTCTTGCTTTTTCCATGATCCAGCGGATGTTGGCAATTTGATCTCTGGTTCCTCTGCCTTTTCTAAAACCAGCTTGAACGTCAGGAAGTTCACGGTTCACATATTGCTGAAGCCTGGCTTGGAGAATTTTAAGAATTACTTTACTAGCATGTGAGATGAGTGCAATTGTACGGTAGTTTGAGCATTCTTTGGCATTGCCTTTCTTTGGGATTGGAATGAAAACTGACCTTTTCGAGTCCTGTGGCCACTGCTGAGTTTTCCAAATGTGCTGGCATATTGAGTGCAACACTTTCACAGCATCATCTTTCAGGATTTGGAATAGCTCAACTGGAATTCTGTCACCTCCACTAGCTTTGTTTGTAGTGACGCTTTCTGAGGCCCACTTGATCACATTCCAGGATGTCTGGCTCTAGGTCAGTGATCATACCATCGTGATTATCTGGGTTGTGAAGATCTTTTTTGTACAGTTCTTCTATGTATTCTTGCCACCTCTTCTTAATATCTTCTGCTTCTGTTAGGTCCTTATCATTTCTGTCCTTTTTTCAGCCCATCTTTGTGTGAAATGTTCCCTTGGTATCTCTAATTTTCTTGAAGATATCTCTAGTCTTTCCCATTCTGTTGTTTTCCTCTATTTCTTTGCACTGATCGCTGAAAAAGGCTTTCTTATCTCTTCTTGCTATTCTTTGGAACTCTGCATTCAGATGTTTATATCTTTCCTTTTCTCCTTTGCTTTTGTCTTCTCTTCTTTTCACAGCTATTTGTAAGGCCTCCCCAGACAGCCATTTCGCTTTTTTGCATTTCTTTTGCATGGGGATGGTCTTGATCCCTGTCTCCTGTACAAATTCACGAGCCTCATTCCATAGCTCATCAGGCACTCTATCAGATCTAGGCCCTTAAGTGTATTTCTCACTTCCACTGAATAATCATAAGGGATTTGATTTAAGTCATATCTGAATGGTCTAGTGGATTTCCCTACTTTCTTCAATTTAAGTCTGAATTTGGCAATAAGGAGTTCATAGTCTGAGCCACAGTCAGCTCCTGGTCTTGTTTTTGCTGACTGTATAGAGCTCCTCCATCTTTGACTGCAACGAATATAATCAATCTGATTTCGGTGTTGACCATCTCTTATGGTAAACAAGGGATTAGGATGTGAAACAATTAGGATGTGAACAATTAGGAAGCCAGATTACTTCTGGATAGCTAGATGCATATGAAAGAAATGATTTCAATAAGTCTGGACACTTGTATCTTACCATACAGAGAAGATCACTAAATCTCTTCATGTGAGGGATCTTTTTCTTAATTATTGTAACCTTTAATAATCAGATTACCTGCCCATTGCTGCAAACTTGTCTATAGTCTGTCTCCTCCCCTGACTCCTCAGAGTCAGCTGTCTCAAGATCACCTGACATACTGTCTCCTGGGCTCAAGACCTAACATTCCCACCAAATAAAACCTAATTCTCAACTTTGAGCTCGCTTTTTTTTTTTCCCCCAGCTTAGAGTTATGTCACTTATTACTTAACACAGGTCATTATTTCCTTTGTTGATCATCAGATATGCATTTAGGCATCATTTCCGCAGGCATTTGTCCATTCCCATACACACTTTTGGGCTTCACAGGTGGCAATGGTCCTAAAGAATCCACTGGCCAATGCAGGAGGCCCAAAAGACATGGGCTTGCTCCCTGGGTCGGGAGGATCCCCTGGAGGAGGAAATGGCACCCCACTTCAGTATTCTTGCCTGGGACTTCGTATGGGCAGAGAGACCTGGTGGACTGCAGTACAAGGGGCCCCAGAGTCAGACCTGACTCAGCGTCTAGGCACACACATTTTTAAGCCAGTGTTCACTGCTGCCCCTGGTTCATTTTCAAAGAAAGCTGTGATGGAAATACCTTCAGGCTCCTTGTCTCTGAAGTTGGAGGTCCCTCACCTGCAGGCGGGTGGTCACAATGCAAATCATTTTGTGAAAAGCTGTGTCCCCCAGGCTGCAGAGAGGGGTGAAAATGAAGTACTCAAGGTATCATGGGGCCCTCCAGGTGGTGCTAGTGGTAAAGAACCCACCTGCCAATGGGGAGATGTAAGAGATGCAGGTTCCATCCCTGGGTTGGGAATATCCCCTAGAGGAGGCCATGGCAACCCACTCCAGTATTCCTGCCTGGAGATTCCCCATAGGCAGAGAAGCCAATGGGGCTACACTCCGTGGATTCGCAGGGTTGGACAGGACTGAGCGACTTAGCCTGCAGCAGGCAAGGTATCTTCTGGAAGAATTCTGAGAGCAGAGCCTTCCAGCAACTCAGGGCCCCCAGATGATTCCCACCAAGCAGTCACTCCCCATCTCCCCTCCCTAAAGGGCACAGATACCAGGCCTTGGAGGGCCACACCCATCCTAGAAGGAGCCCCTCCCCAATCAGGCAGACATTCTTTGTTTCTAGAAGTTCCCGCCCTAAATCCTCCCTGAGGTCTCAGGAGTGCTGAGTGTGAGGCTGCAGCTCTTGGCTCATGGACCTGAGTCTTCCTCTTACATTGTTTCAAAAACCCTCACAGGCTGGGTCAGGTAACCTGGTAGTTCTGTCCTTTATCTCTCACGAATTGTACTGTGGTCTGCACTCTGAAATGCAAAAAGAAAGGAGAACTAGCAGGGGTGGTCTGCAAAGAGAATGCAGGAAAGGTAAGCACCAGAAACAGGATGTGATTAGCATATCAGGTTAGTCTTGATTATCTGCCACAGACCAGGAACCAAGTGAGAAAGGATCTCTGAAAAAGGCAAAGAGAAACAAGAAAACTTTTTTCTCAATCATTGCAGCACTTGCAGATTCAAGAGTTGTGGATGCCTTTAAAGTTATTTTCTTAACACCCAGATATGAGTTTGTGACAAAATATCCCCAGAGGAGACACAGAGCTGGAGGAAGAAGAGGAGGAAATGGCAGCTTCTCAGGTAAATGTCCTGTCCCAGGTCTGGGGCTGTGTCTGCTTTTTCTCCTGAAATGCCTGGACTGAAAATCTGCATAACTTCAATTCTCTGCTTCTAATTTTTCTACCTAAGGTGTTTGTTTTTCCAGTTTTTCTTGTAGTAAAGAAGACTGGCTCTTTTTCCTTATGTCCCAGAGCCCGTTATCCAATGTATGTATCCTGGCATGGTGAATTCTCAACATGAATTAGTCAGTTTCAATGTTGAACATATTCCCTTTGTGAAAGACCAACACAAGGAGGCATTGGTATAAGGGATTCTCAGTGGAATGTTGTTCTGTGTTGGGATTCTAGGAAAGTAGGGGAAATGCCATGATGAGTTTATATCTGGATGCAACTTCAGGTCTTTAAAACAGGAGCAAAAGGCAATGCCCTTGGAAATAGAATGAACTCAGTGGTCCAGAATTTTTCAGAAATAAAAAAATGTAGTTGGGACTATCCTCTTCCTCTGTGTTGATAAGAAAGACTTACTAATTAAATGTGGTATTAGGCTACATGTCACAGGTGGTATATATGAAGTGAAATTTGCTTAAAACTAACATTTTTCAATGATAGATTCAAATCATGGTTTCTGTAATATTGCCAAAATACCCATGCAGTAATAATGCATTCTTCCATGTACTTCTAACCCCATGACTCTGATGTTCACTGGTTTAGGTACTTCTGTGAGAGTCCCATGTTATGGAGCTTATGTATTTTCCTTTTGTCTTTAACGAGTGCCTTGGAAAGATAAAGTGAGGGATGTGCCTAAACTATTACAGTTAATGGGGGAATCCCATATGCTCTTAGTTTTCTCTTTGCTTTGGAAGATGACTGTGTTTAGTAGAGATGCTGGGTTTGGGGAGTGGGAGTTTTTGTCACTCAAGCCCAGGTCTGATCATTTCCAGGTACACTCCATGCTCACATCAGAGTCTCATCACATTTTTTTATTTTTCAAAATGTTTATAAGAATCTTATTAGTGCTAATTTACGTTCAACTGTATTAAAATTTGAACTATAGCTCTTTGCAAATGATACAGATTTTCAGGAAATTAAAAAATTCAGAACCAGAGCTCTATTTTACATCATTGTGTATATCTGTATCCTAGTTTATTTAAAGAAACAAAAATAATATCATCCTCATGTATTTATTTACATTTTTAATAAGTTAAAACATCTTTATGTTATTGACATGACAACTTTTCTCTATTAACTATTAATAATGAATATATAGTCCCATTTAAGTATATGTCTGTGTCCATAAACCTGTTAACATGATTTGATTGTTTTTTTCTTTCTTTTTCTTTCTAAGATTTCCTGGAGAAGGGAATAGCTACCCATTCTAGTATTCTTGCCTGGAGAATCCTAAGGATAGAGGGGCTATCATTTCTGTTGCACATTCAACAGTCTGTAAAAACTGTCAGAAAGATATACAGTGTATACTAAATACTTAAAATGATTCTTGGTGCCAAGGTTACTATCCTATAAGACCTGTAAAATCTGTAAAAGACTTAAAGTTCAAACTTAAGTATGAATTCTTCCCTACTATTCTACTTTGTTGCTGTTCAGAATGGTCATTCATGGAGCAGAATTTGCAACATTACTAGTTCAAATAAGCTTGGTAAAAATGGGGCACATTTTCTTCACTCCAGAACTCTTGGATCAGAATCTGCTTTTTAAAAATGTTTCCTGTTTTTTGGTAGACAATTTATTCTGGGTCACACAAGTACAACACTCAAAAATAAATATGTCAGGGTTGATCTGATTACATTATAATTTCTCTTCCACATCAGAATAGGTTCTTGTGAATCATATCCTCTTTTCTTGGGGTTAAAAATATGGTAGAAAATGTTACTGTGTGATACTGGGAACTACACCAAATCAAAATCAGTTCTCTGAAATTGCTGTTTTCATTTAGGGTCATGTTAGGAAGTCTTCACTTGGCCATATGACAGTCAGTTCAGTCATTCAGTCATCAGTCGTGTCTGACTCTGCGATCTCAGTTGTGTCTGATTCTTTGTGACCCCAAAGTACGTGGCATCTGTACTTTGTATTTCAGGGACGGCTGATGTTCCAGGATGTGACCATAGATTTCACTCTAGAGGAGTGGGAATGCCTGGACCTCGATCAGCGGGAATTGTACAGGAACGTGATGTTAGAGAACTATGGGAACCTGGCCTCCTTGGGTGAGGATAACTGCTTTCCAGAATCCCTTATCCACCACTGGGTTTAGTTTCTAGAACATCTCCTGGAATTTTCTGCTTCCAACAATAGCTTCAGATCCCTGCTTTCTAGCAGGAAATGGGTATATGTGAGTTTAGATAGAAAGCCTTCATGGTGATTCTGTATGATTCTAACCTTTTTCTTCCTTGATGTAATCTGCCTCCTTCACTCTAGCCTAGTGGTGATTATATGAGTTCCATGGTATTAAACAGTGACACCTTCCTCTTAAATTCACATTTACACTACTTACTTGTGCCTTGTAGTACTTGACCAGAATCTCAGGATCTGATTTTTATGTATTTGTTAGTGTTGTAAGGGTGCTTTCAATAAAGTATTTGGGGAAATCATTCTCTAGGCTGTATTAACATTCACCCTGTGTTGTCTTCTCACCCAAATACATATTGGATTGGAAAGTGATGAATCCCTGGCAAAACAAATATTCCTTTCTCTGATGAATAGGTCTTGTGGTCTCTAAGCCGGACCTGGTCACCTTTTTGGAGCAAATGAAGAATCCCTGGGATATAAGGAGAACGGACACAACAGCCACATACCCATGTAGGTGTGAATGGATGGAGCTGATGACTCAGGTGAGAGGTCCAAGGAGCAGTGAGGAAGTCATCCTTTGTCATGTGCCTTGGGAAGATGTGCTTCAGTGGAAATGATTTTGGAGAACTCTGGGTTAATTTCTGTTGCTGTCATAGACGACATTGCCTGGCTTATTCTGCCTCTCAATCATTCATGAATTCAGCTCCATGATTACTTTTCTCATTCACAGTGAGAATTCAAATTCTCTTCTTGGCTTGTGACAACTTGCATGAGTTGGCTGCTCTTTCATTTCTTGGGGTTCCTAGGAAAACTGTGCCCATTGATGAGTAAATATAGGACATTTTTTTTTAAGTTTGTTTCTACCTCTAGACAGAAGTGTGTGAGTGGAGTTGCAAACAACTGCCAAAACTCTAGGAATAATGGGGACAGAATTTTTTTTTCTGATTTATAATTTCTAAAACACTGGAAGCTACAAATATAAATTTCAAACTCAAGTCATTTCAGTGTATAAAGCAAAACATCTGTAAAATGAGAGAATACAAATCTCAGGGTTACTTCAATGTTTCACTTTTCTTTATGTGAACTCATTTTAAATATCTGAAGTGTATTTGCTGCAATTCCTCAATGGTAAAATACTTTATTCAATTAACTCAAAGATTTTTAAAATAAATTGGCATAATAGCTTAGAACATTTTCCACCATATTTCTAATGGTTGCTTCAAACTATTAACATTTTAGATCATATAAAGAAGTCCTTTTCAGTCCTTTAAATCCTTGTTGGAGTGTAGCTGTTTTACAATGTTGTACTCTTACACAGCAAAGAAAATAAAGTATATGTATAAATAGCCAGTCTGTTTTAGATTTCCTTCCATTTAGGTCTCCACAGGGCACTGAGTAGAGTTCTCTGTGTTCCCAACATATTTTTTTAAATTTCACTTCTTATTTAATTGCTTAAGTCTTTATTAACTTATCTTGTTTGTTATCAGCTTCCCCAGACTTTATTAATTTATCTCATTTGTTATCAGTTTCCAGTGGCCCTCAGTTTCTAATTAGTTGTATGTCAATATCATTTATGATTTTTAGATACAGACATCTAATAGGATGTGTTCCAATAAAAACACAAGTGGTAAGAAGTGGATTAAAGAATTTTAAGGCGCCTAGTATTTCTGAAAATGTTTGGTGTCTCCATTTAAGACGACTTAGGGCAAAAGGTAATCCTTAGACTGCGTGTCTCCGCTTCATTTAGTGGTTCTTGTAGCTTATTATTTTGCCCCTTCCTCTGCATCATACTCTTTGTCCTCTCATTTTATTACATTTTCTGTGTTTGTGGTCTCTGCCCTGAAGGCTGCAGGATCCTAGTTCCTCTTGCTTCTTGTGCCTGCCTCTTATGGGGTCAGTTTGGTCTTGAGGTTTGTGCCCTTATCCCCTTGATGGGCACTTGATTGCTGTGACCCAAGCCTGCGCTGGATATCGAGGGGAGCTTCCCCTTTGCTCTGTGGCCGTCACTGCCCTGTCTGTGGTGGGGTCTGCTCCCTGGTTGGTGGAACAGAGCCCCCAGATCTGTTTCTGTGATTGTGATCTGTGGTCGAGGCAGGTGGGATTGGAGCACACCCACTGGGAGAGAAGCCACTGAGGATTGCTCCTCTGGGGATGTTCACCTCGGGGTGTGCCCTGTGTGTCACCTTCATGCCTTGTGTGAGCTCTCATGTCACCCCGTGTGGGCACTGCCCTTCCCCCTCACCCAACCATGGGCATGCTGGCACATGGTCCTGGGGTCTCTCAGATGTTTTCACCAGGTCACCAGCATAGATCCTCATACCCCCTTGTGTATGAGCCCACAGAGTTTACAGTTGCTAAAGCTACACCTGCTGTGACTGGGGGAGCCCTCCTTATCCTTCAGATGCTCTGTAGGGGCTGAGTTGACAAAGCCGGTTCTGGGTATAAAAGCATGGTTAGTGCAGCTGCCAGGAGAGACTTCAGCTTTTCTTCCTTAACCCTGGGGCTAGCTGTGCTTTCAGCTCCATCTGTGCGTGTGGCCTACCCACAGGTGTCTGCTCCAGAGGCTTCCCCAGAGCACAGGAGTGTGCTGGTGGTGGAGGAGGTGCATGGGGGAGGCCGTGGCTGGGGCTCAATAGAGCCCACCCGGGTGGTGGCCCTTCCTAGTGCCGGGAATGAGGCACCAACACAGGGGGAGAGGGGCTGCAATGGGCTTCTTCCCTTTGGGCATCACTCAGCTGAAGGCGCTCTGTGCTATGGTGGTTCAGGCTTCCTCCACATGCATTCCCATGTGTAGAGCTCCTCCCTCCCTCCGTCCCATCCTCTCAGGGCATTTCCTCACAGCCAACCTCAGTCCTCTGCCTGGGTCTGCTCTCCAGACCCCACATTCCAGCACCCAGCCCTTGTCTGCAGCAGTGGACACCCTCTCAGGCTGGGTGGGCAGAGCTGGGGTCAGCACCCTGTGTAGAGGCCTCACTCTGTCCTGTTCCCACATGCTGGCTGCCGTGTTCTCTTCCCCACAGAGAATGAGGCTCCCCTTCTGTCCCAACTGAGTTCACACCAGCCCCAGTGAGGGGCTTCCCTGGAGGTGGAGCCCTCTTCTGTCTTCAGATCCCCCAGGGTTGCAGGGCCCATCCCTCTCCCTCTCCTCTTCCTTCTCCTTCTTTCTTTGGTCCTACCTGGCTCAGCAGGAATCTTTCTTGTCCTTTTAGGTGTTGTAGGTCCTCTGCTAGTGTTCAGAGAGGGCGCTGTGAGAATTGTTCCATTTGCAGATGTATTCTTGATGTGTTTGTGGAGAGAGATGAACTCCAAGTCTGCCTAATCCTCTGGCATCTTGATTCTTGCGTCCCTATTTTCTCTAAATCTTTAAGGATATTCACACAGAATAGTACATAAGAAAACTTTTATTTGGTATCATTCAGCTGTGTCTTCTCACAACACCCGTGGTTTGATGTCAAAGAATCCAAGGTTTGAAAATTTAATCCAAAAAGCAAACCTAGGACTATGTGAAAGAGCTCACCTCGGAAATGAACATTTAACCAAAGACTGGAGATATACAAGGGTATGTGAAAGACTGAGAGGATGTTTATATGGACATAAAAATTGAGACCATTTCACATAATGTGGACATGACTGCCAAAAGAAATGAGAAATGTGAGTCAAATTGGGGAAAACACCCATTTCAGTCATCAACATCTGCAGAGAAGTGTATCTTTGTAAGCGATGACTTACGTCAGTTTTTGAAACATACACATTCTCTGAGGGGAAATGCAGAAAATCTGGAAGGTCATCCAGTCTCTACTCCAAATGCTCATTCAAACCACTCTGAACATTGACTTCAATTACACATACATTCAACCACGTCTGAAAAGGAGAAGTTTAAAAATGATGGGGAAAACTCACAATATAATCAATTTGAGGGATCTGTGAGCAACGGATCATTATTCTTCCACCAACAGATAGGTTTTCTCCATTCCAAAACGTGTAATGTAATAATAATGGAAGAGACTTAATTCAGCCATCACTGTTTGATACATATCGTGATAGGGTTAACACGAAACAACTTTTCATGTGTAATTACACGACTTGGGCCTTAAGTAGGAGCTCCAACCCCAATAGTTACCAGAGTATTTATGATGGAGCAAGAAACTCTTCATGCAATGAAACTGGATATAACATTGAACAAGACTCTGATCTTATGAAACATCAGGCACCTCAATCTTCAGATAAGGATTCTAAAAGTAATAAATGTAGGAATATCTTTTATCAAACATCAGGTCTTCAACTAAATAAGAGTACACATACTGGAGAGAAGACTTAAAATTGTAGTGAATATGGTGATGTTTCTAATCAGTCTTCAGAACTTATTCAACAGCGAAGTATTCAGAATGCACAGAAAAACTGCATGTGTAAGAAATGTGAGAAACTCTTTACTAACGTACTAAATCTACGTAGACATAGGAAAATTCATACAGGATGGAAAACTTTCAAATGTACAGAATGTGGCAAAGTGTTTAATCAGAGTTCAAAACTCAGTCAACATTGGCAAATCCATATTGGCAAGAAGCCTTATAAATGTAAGGAATGTGGCAAAGACTTTTGCCAGCACTCAAGTCTTACTTACCATCAGAGAGTCCATACAGGGGAGAAGTCTTTTAACTGTAAGGATTGTGACAAAGCCTTTAGACAGTGCTCACGTCTTCATAAACATCAGGTAATTCATGCTGGAGAGAAACCTTATAAATGTAAAGAATGTGGAAAAGCTTTCAGTCAATATGCAACTCTTACTAAACACCAGCGAATTCATACTGGAGAGAAGCCTTATAAATATAAGGATTGTGGCAAAGACTTTAGCCAGAGCATAGGTCTTCCTTAGCATCTGAGAATTCATACTGGACAAAAGCCTTATAAATGTAAAGATTGTGGCAAAGACTTTAGCCGGCTCTCAGGTCTTATATACCATCAGAGAGTTCATACTGGAGAGAAGCCTTTTAAATGTAAGGAATGTGGCAGACTTTAGCCAGCACTCAAGTCTTACTTACCATCAGAGAGTTCATACTGGAGAGAAGCCTTATAAATGTAAGGATTGTGGCAAAGGCTTTATTCAATGCACAGGCCTTACTTGCCATCAGAGAATTCACACTTGAGAGAAACCTTATAAATGTAAAGAATGTGGAAAAGCTTCCAGTCACTATGCAACTCTTACTAAACATGAGCGAATTCATACTGGAGGAAATCTCATAAATGTAAGGAAACCTGCAAAGGTTTTAATCAGAGCTCTCACCTCACTGGACATCAGAGAACATGTCCTGGAGGGAAACCCTAATAATGAAATAAGTGATGGAAGAGGTTTGTCCTAAACATAGAGTTCAGGAAACCCAAGTTTTTTTATGTAAGAAAGATATGGAATGATGTAAAGAAAATATAGAAAAGTATTTATAAAAAATCAAATCTAAATATCAGGAAATACATACTAGAAAGCATTTCATAAATCCTGTTTTCTGAAGTTCCTCTTAAGGAGAAATATTGTAGATAGTCATTCATAGTTAAAATAGAAAATTGATGTTAGTATGGATCACAAGATGAAGACTTGATGTTTAGCAGTGTACAGTTACTAGCTATGTATGTTTGTTTATATTGACATGATTTGTGATTATTTGAAAACCAAAATGAATGTAATTCAATTCTCAAATTACTCCATGCTACACTTCATTTCTAGTGTGCATGCAGTTATGTTTTTGATGGTTGCTACCTCAAAGATGAGAGAAGTCCTTCTATCTAGGAAGAAAACATTTATATTTTTCTCCATTATAAGATTAAGGACACAATAATGTAACATGTACAGTGAACATCTAAATGATGGTGTTTGTCATTCATGTCGCACATCCCTATAAGTCACCATGATGTAAATGTTCAGGGAATAATTCCACATATTAAAGTAAGATGTACATTTTCAATAGTTATGTCACTTGCTTTTAAAGTAAAATATATGCCAGTTCACTAAAATCTTGATGTATTTTATAGTATCAACAGAAGTCATGAATATCAGTTGACATGTTTTAATTAAAAACATGTCTGCTACCCTAGAAATGTACAGAAAACCCTTCCCAGAAAAGTCATGTAACTAGTATATGTCTTGTTTCTTAAATGATTAGCCTGCCTTTTATAACCATAGAAATCACAGTTCTCAGATCATTGTATCAAAGGAATGAATATCATTGTTTATGCTTATAATCTGTATTTTTATCAAAGTTACATAGTGGAGTGTAAAAGGTTTTATTCTGTGTGTGATAATCATACATGTTAATCAGTAAAATTGAATGGCTTCTTGTGTAAACGTTGGTGTGTAGTGAATGAAGTGTTAGCCTACCAATTTAAGGTTGCAGGAAAGAATACCTAACAAGAAACTCTTTGGTAGCATAGAAGGGTGACATCTGTAACAATTAGTTTCCTTACTGCCCTTAAGTTTCAAATCATTTGATCATGTATTTCCCATCATTTCTCCATTGTACTTTTCCCCCTCTCTGTAATTGCAGGGACATGGTGACGGTTCTAATAAGAAGGATCGTACAGAGTACTGTTGAGAGCCTCCCTGACTGCTCCGTGCTGTTACTGCCCAGCATCTGTCTGGGGAGCAGGCAGCCTGCGGTTCCTTGAACTCACACCAGCCAGTCCTGTGAGCACCTCCACTAGATGACCCCCTTCCTTGAGACCAGCAGTCTTGCTGAACCCCAGGGCCTATTCACAGGCTCCCCTTCAATGACACTCTTAGAGCACTCACCAGAATCCTAGTCCTTTTGGTCTGAATGGACCAATCCGCACTCAGCCTGGGGAGCCCACAGCATTTCATCCAGGTTCTCTTATAAAAACCTGAACCCCAATTACTGCCTCTTTCTCTGTTCAGTTCTATTCTTGACCTCACTCAGAGCTTGCTGATAATTCTCTCAGGGCCTAGAGTCATAAACTCACCTGCTTGAGTTGTCCTTTGTTCTTCTATTGAGCTAAGTAAGACTTCTCATGGGCTCATTTAAGCAAATGTAAATTTAACATTTGTCACAAGAAGAATAATTAAAAGCCATGATGGTAAAATTCTGAACTAAGATTTATAAAATCTTACCCTGTTTAATTCTTAGCATAAGTTTTTGTGAGGCTTAAAGGAACTGTTTTCTCATGGCTTTGACATACACTGAATGCAATATATAAATCTCTGAAAGTATATATGTTATATAATTTATATAACATATTTATTTATTTATTGAATACAATCAGATCAGATCAGATCAGTCGCTCAGTCGTGTCTGACTCTGCGACCCCATGAATCGCAGCACGCCAGGCCTCCCTGTCCATCACCAACTCCCGGAGTTCACTGAGACTCAACGTCCACTGAGTCAGTGATGCCATCCAGCCATCTCACCCTCTGTCGTCCCTTTCTCTTCTTGCCCCCAATCCCTCCCAGCATCAGAGCCTTTTCCAATGAGTCAACTCTTTGCATGAGGTAGCCAAAGTACTGGAGTTTCAGCTTTAGCATCATTCCTTCCAAAGAACACCCAGGGCTAATCTCCTTCAGAATGAACTGGTTGGATCTCCTTGCAGTCCAAGGGACTCTCAAGAGTCTTCTCCAGCACCACAGTTCAAAAGCATCAATTCTTTGGCGCTCAGCCTTCTTCACAGTCCAATTCTCACATCCATATATGACCACAGGAAAAACCATAACCTTGACTAGATGGACCTTTGTTGGCAAAGTAATGTCTCTGCTTTTGAATATGCTATGTAGGTTGATCATAACTTTCCTTCCAAGGAGTAAGCGTCTTTTAATTTCATGGTTGCAGTCACCATCTGCAGTGATTTTGGAGGCCAGAAAAATAAAGTCTGACACTGTTTCCACTGTTTCCCCATCTATTTCCCATGAAGTGATGGCACCAGATGCTATGATCTTCATTTTCTGAATGTTGAGCTTTAAGCCAACTTTTTCACTCTCCACTTTCACTTTCATCAAGAGGCTTTTGAGTTCCTCTTCACTTTCTGCCATAAGGGTGGTGTCATCTGCATATCTGAGGTTATTGATAATTCTCCCGGAAATCTTGATTCTAGCTTGTGTTTCTTAACAATAAATAAATATCTGAAAGTATAAATGCTAGCAGTGAGAAACTGAAAAGGAACATATGAGTGTATGTATATTAGTATACATACTTAAATTAGAAATGCTAGATCACAACTGGTCATTTCAGAATTGCAGATGATTTACTAAGAACTGCAAATAGACCTGTGGACACAGTGGGAGAACGAGAGGGGGACCAATTGAGAGAATAGCCTTGACATATATTCACCACAATGTGTAAAATAGGGAGCAAGAGGGAAGCTGCTGTATAGCACAGAGAGCTCAGCTCAGCGCTCTGTGATGGCTAGAGGGGTGAGATGGAAATCGTGGGCGGGAGGGTCCACGATTAACATTTGTCAGTTAATCTATTTTGTCTACTATTCTTGGAATTCATTTCCTTAAATGTCAGGAGGTTATGTTTTTTAAGGAACTTCCACATTGCCCTCCCAAGTGACTGCACCAGTTTGTATTCCTTCCAGCCATGTAGGAGTTCCCTGATCCCCAGGCCTCTTTAGCATTTATGATGTTATTAGTGGGCTTTTTGCTAGTTGTTATTCTGACTGGCATGAGATGATACATCATTGTAGTTTTGTTTTGCATTTCTTATTATTTAGCGATGCTGAGCATTCATTTGCCTCTTGCCCATCTAAATGATCAAGTTGCCCCACCCAGGCTCAGCAGTTGTGGAGCACAGGCTTAGTCTCCCCGAAGCATGTGGAATGTTCCTGGACCAACGATGAGGCCCGTGTTCCTTGTACTGTCAGGTGGGTTCTTAAGCACTGGGTTATCAGTCTTTTTGTTTTCTTTTGAGATGTATATATATTTTTGCAATATAACTGCTTTACAATGTTGTGTTAGATTCTGCTGTACAACTTCATCAATCAGCCATAAGCATATTATACCCACTCTCTCTTGACCCTCCCGCCCACGATTTCCATCTCACCCCTCTAGCCATCACAGAGCACTGAGCTGAGCTCTCTGTGCTATACAGCAGCTTCCCTCTTGCTCCCTATTTCACACATTGTGGTGAATATATGTCAAGGCTATTCTCTCAATTGGTCCCCCTCTCATTCTCCCACTGTGTCCACAGGTCTATTTTCTGTATTTGTGAAAATATTGTATTAATATACATATATATGGAATCTAGAAAATGTTATTGGTGAACCTATTTAATGAGCAGGACTAGAAGTGCAGATGTAGATATTAAGCTTTTTTATATTAAGCTTTCAAGGCATAAAATACATGGACGATCATTCCATGCATTTTGCTATGTGAAGGAAGCCCATCTGAAAATGCTACAAAAAGTAGGATTTTTACAACATGGCATTTTGGTGTAGGTAAATGTTCTTATGTGCTCAGTTGTGTCTGAGTCTTTGGGACCCAATGGACTGTAGCCTGCCAGGTACCTCTGTCCATGAGATTTCCCAGGAAAGAACACTGGAGTGGGTGGTCACTTCTTTTTCCAGGGAACTTCCTTACCCAAGGATTGAACCCACATCACTCGGGTCACCTGCATTGGCAAGTGGATTCTTTACCACAGAGCCACCTGAGAACATAGTTGGAAATGTAGAAGAGATTAAAATGGTCAGTGGTTGCCATGGGTTGCAAAGGAGGGGTTATGAATATCCTGAGTTCAGGACCATGAAATCATTGTGTTAAACTGTTTAAATGGACACAAGTTATTATACATTTGTCCAGACCCATAGAGTCAGTCAGTTCAGTTGCTCAGTCATGTTTGACTCTTTGAGACCCCATGGACTGCAGTACGCCAGGCCTCCCTGTCCATCACCAGCTCCTGGAGTTGACTCAAACTCACGTCCATTGAGTCGGTGACGCCATCCAACCATCTCATCCTCTGTCATCCCCTTTTCCTCCCGCCTTCAATCTTTCCCAGTATCAGCGTCTTTTCCAATAAGTCAGCTCTTCACATCAGGTGGCCAAAGTATTGGAGTTTCAGCTTCAACATCAGTCCTTCCAATGAATATTCAGGACTGATTTCCTTTAGGATGGACTGGTTGGATCTCCTTGCAGTTCAAGGACTCTCAAGAGTCTTCTCCAACACCACAGCTCAAAAGCATCAATTCTTTGGTGCTCAGCTTTCTTTATAGTCCAAATCTCACATCCATATATGACTACTGGAAAAAACCATAGCTATGACGAGATGGACCTTTGTTGACAAAGTAATGTCTCTGCTTTTTAATATGCTATCTAGGTTGGTCATAACTTTCCTTCTAAAGAGTAAGCATCTTTTAATTTCATGGCTGCAGTCACCTTCTACAGTGATTTTGGACTCCCCAAAACTAAAGTCTGCCACTGTTTCCCCATCTATTTCCCATGAAGTGGTGGGACCAGATGCCTTGATCTTCGTTTTCTGAATGTTGAGCTTTAAGCCAACTTTTTCACTCTCCTCTTTCACTTTCATCAAGAGGCTTTTGAGTTCCTCTTCACTTTCTGCCATAAGGTGGTGTCATCTGCATATCTGAGGTTATTGATATTTCTCCCAGCAATCTTGATTCCAGTTTGTGTTTCTTCCAGCCCAGCGTTTCTCATGATGTACTCTGCATATAAGTTAAATAAACAGGGTGACAATATACAGCCTTGAGGAACTCCTTTCCTATTTGGAACCAGTCTGTTGTTCCATGTCCAGTTCTAACTGGTGATTCCTGACCTGCATACAGATTTCTCAAGAGGCAGGTCAGGTGGTCTGGTATTCCCATCTCTTTCAGAATTTTCCACAGTTTATTGTGATCCACACAGTCAAAGACTTTGGCATAGTCAATAAAGCAGAAATAGATGTTTCTTTGGAACACTCTTACTTTCTCGATCCAGCGGATGTTGGCAATTTGATCTCTGGTTCCTCTGCCTTTTCTAAAACTAGCTTGAACATCTGGAAGTTCACGGTTCACGTATTGCTGAAGCCCGGCTTGGAGAATTTTGAGCATTACTTTGCTAGCGTGTGAGATGAGTGCAATTGTGTGGTAGTTTGAGCATTCTTTGGCATTGCCTTTCTTAGGGATTGGAATGAAAACTGACCTTTTCCAGTCCTGTGGCCACTGCTGAGTTTTCCAAATTCGCTGGCATATTGAGTGCAGCACTTTCACAGCATCATCTTTTAGGATTTGAAATAGCTCAACTGGAATCCCATCACCTCCAGTAGCTTTGGTTGTAGTGATGCTTCCTAAGGCCCACTTGATTTCACATTCCAGGATATCTGTACACATCCCTAAAAGAGAAACATAAAGTGAAACTAGAAACTTTACTTAATGTCTATGTAAATTCATCTGTGCTAACAAATGTACTTTCAGGTGGGGAAAGATAAGTAGGGAGATTGTCTATGTGTGGGAACAAGATGTATATGGGAAATCTCTGTACCTTACTCTCATTTCTGCTGTGAAACTGAATCATCTAAGATATTGGTACTGGTACATGCACACTAAATATTTTTTAGAATATATACTATTAGAAAACTGGATATGTTCCTATATTTAATTTTTCCTTAGTTATCCTTTAAAGATGTGAGAAAATAGAACTCTTTAAAAAGAGCAGAGAACAAACTATAATAGATGATTCATAAGCTTAGAAATACAACCATGAAGTAGAGGAGCAACATTTTTATGTGTTGAAAGTGAAAATGAAGTCACTCAGTCGTGTCTGACTCTTTGCAACCCTATGGACTGAATGAAGCCCACTAGTCTCCTCTGTCCATCGATTTTCCAGGCAAGAATACTGGAGAGTGTTGCCATTTTCTTCTCCAGGGGATCTTCCTGACCCAGGGATCAAACTTGGGTCTCCCACACTGCAGGCAGACTCTTTACCATCTGAGCCACCAGAGAATCCCTTTCATGTATTAATTTAGGGGTAAGTTCACTTATGACCTAACACTGATCCTTATTTCTTTGGTTGGTCATCGGGTAGCTTTAAGGGCATCATTTTCAAAGGCATTTGTCCCTGCACATACACACTGTTAACCCAACGTCCACTGCTGCCCCTGGTTTATTTTTAAAGAAAGCTGTGATGGAAACACCTCCAGGCCCCTGCTCTGAAGTAGGATGCCCCCCGCCTGCAGAGAGGCATTCACAGTGCAAAGCATTTTGTGAAAACCTGTGTCCCCAGGTTACAGAGGGGAGTAAAAACAACAACAAAAAACCTAAGGACTCAGGCCATCTTTGATAGAATTCTGAGAGCAAAGCCTTGCAGGAACCCAGGGCCCCCTCCCCTCCCCTCCCCCAAGGGCACAGGCACAGGCCGCACCCATTCCAGAGAGAGACCCTCCCCAGGAATCAGGCTGACATTCTTTGTTTGGAGAAGATCCCGCCCTCAACCCTGGCTCCAGAGCTCTGGGGCAGGCAGAGCTGAGGGCTCCAGCTCAGGGCTCCTGGAAGCCAGTCTTCCTGCTGCTTTGTTTCAAAAACCCTCAGAGGCGGAGCCGGGTAGCCCAGAAGTTGGGCGCATTGTTTCTTGTGAATTGTTCTGGGCCCTGCTTTCTCTAATGAGAACTCTCGGAGAGAGTGGAGAAAGAGAGCACCAAACCCAGGATGTGATTAGCATATCAGCTTAATCTTGATTACCCACTACAGCTCAGGGACAGAGGAAGTCAGAAAAGAGCTCAGAAAAGGGAGAGAGAAACAAGAAGATGTTCTCTTCTTTTTCACTGCAGCAGTTTAAGGTGAAAGAGCTGTGTGGATGCCTCTAAAGGTATTTTCTCAGCATGTATGCGAGTTTGCGACATAATATCCCCAAAGAAGACTCAGAGCAGGAGGAAGAAGAGGAGGAAATGGCAGCTTCTCAGGTAAATGTCCTGTCCCGGGTCTGGGGCTGTGTCTGCTTTTCCTCCTGAAAAGGCTGGACTGAGAAGCTGCAAACCTTTACTTCTCTGATTCCAGTTTTTCTCCCTGGGGGTTTGTTGTTATCAACTTCTTTTTTCTTTTTTTCTTATAATAATGAAGACTGGCTCTTTAGACTGCTTCTCCCTTGTGTCCCACAGCCTTTTCTTCATTCTAACCTGGCTTTCTACAGACCATGATGAATTCTCAACATGAATTAGTGACTTTCAACTGGTGAATATATTCCCTTTGTGAGAGATGAACACAGATATCTGAGATTCCTATTGGAATGTGGTTCAGTGTTGAGATCCTAGGAAAGTAGGGGAAATGCCATGATGAGTTTACATGTGGATGCAATTCAATTCTTTAGAACAGGAGTAAAAAAATGCCCTTATAAGTAGAATGAACTCAGCAGTCCAAAATTTTTCAGAAAATTTTCAGAAATGAAAAAAGTACCAGAGACTATCCTCTATATCGATAAAAAAAACCCTTACTATTATGTACTATTAGTACTATTAGTAGTATTAATGTACTATTAGTTTACAGATCATGGGAGGTATATATGTGGTGGAATTTGCATAAAACTGATATTTTTCATGATAGATTGAGATTATGGTTTTCATAATATTGCTAAAATACCTGGCAGTGATAACGCATTTTTCCATGTGCTTCTTACTCCATGACCTCAGATGTTCACTGGTTCAGGTGCTTCTTTGAAATTCCAGTGCATTTTTTTTTTTTTTCTATCTTCAAAAAGGGTCTTGGAAAGAAAAACTGAGGGATATGCATAACTATCACAGTTAATGGGGAAACTCTTTATCATCTTAGTTTCTCTTTGCTTTGAACAATGAACACTGTTGGCTAAAACAGATGCACAACTTGAGAATTGTGAGTTAAGTTTTATTTACAGCAAAATGTGGACAGCACCCCAGGAGACAGCACCTCAGATAACTCTTGAGAGACTGCTCCAAGAGGCAGTGGGGGAAGGTCAGTGTATAAGATTTTAGTGAACCACAAGTCCAGTGCAGACAAGCGCTAACTTGACAAAAGCATTTCTTCCATTCATGAGGAGCTGATGTCACCGTTCAGTGATTTAGTGCTGATTCCCTGGTGCCTCAGATGGTAAAGTGTTTGCCTGCAATGCAGGAGACCCGGGTTCAATTCCTGGGTCAAGAAGATCCCCTGGAGAAGGAAATGGCAATCCACTCCAGTACTCTTGCCTGGAAAATTTCATGGATGGAGGAGCCTGGTGGGCTATAGTCCATGGGGTCACAAAGAGTCAGACACGACTGAGCGACTTCACTTTCTTTCTTCTTCTAGATATGAAGGGGCTCCCCTGATGCCTCAGATGGTAAAGAATCTGCCTGCAATGCCTTGGTTTGACCCATGGGTGGGAAGATCCCCTTGAGGGGGCATGGTAACCCACTCTGGTATTCTTGCCTGGAGAATCCCTACAGACAGAATACAAGTGTCTAAGTGACTAAGCCCAGCACACACAGATATGAAGAGATGCAAGGACTGGGATCTTGGAATCAGTTCCTGAAAATATCTAACTCTCTAAAGACCTGTTCCACCAGATTCCCTGGAGTACAGAGTGCCTCAATGCAACCTGAACTCCCTCAGGGGATTGAAGTCAACACTTGCAGCACCACAGGGTTCATTCTCCCCAGAGGCAGATGACAAATGCCCTTGTTGTTGTTCAGTTGCTGGCAATGCTCTTGGCAAGTGCCAGTTTGTAGTTGACAATATTCACCTGTGTTTAGTAGAGATACTGGGTTTGGGGAGTGGGGGTTTTCGTCACTCAAGCCCCAGTCTGATCATTTTTGGTACGCTCCATGCTCACATCACAGACATAGTTTCATCCTATTTCTGTATTTTCAAAAATGTTTACAAGAATCATATTAGTGCTAATCTATGTTCAACAGTGTTTTGTGTGTGTGTGTGTGTCAAGTTTTAAAATATAGTTCAGTGCAAATGATGACTTCCAGGAAATTAAAAAATTCAGAACCAGAGCTCCACTTTATTTTATATTGTTGTATATGTCTGCACTCTAGTCTATTTTTAAAAATTAAAATAATATCCTGAAATATTATGAACATTTTTAATCAGGTAGAAATTATCCTGATGTTATTGACATGACAGTTTTTCTCTATTACTATTACTGAGTATGGAGTCTCATTGTAGTATATGCCTGTATGCATAAACATGTTAACATAATAACATCGATATTTTTCTTGTTGTTGTTGTTTTTAAGATTCCATGGAGAACGGAATGGCTACCCATTCCAGTATTCTTGCTTGGGGAATCCCATGGACAGAGGAGCCTGTCAGGCTACAGTCCCTGGGGTCCCAAAGAGTAGGACACAACTGAGTGGCAAACACTTTTCTTGTTTTTAGTATTATTTACAAATACAGAAATTTCTATAAACTTTCATTAGCGTTGTCTCTGTATATTTTTCTGGGTTTTATGAAAGTCTATAGTCCATACAGTGAAGTAAAATTTCAGCTCTGCCATTTAAAGAATGTCCGTTAAAATATTTGTCAAGAGATGCAACAGCAACATTATTGATTTTAAATTATTTCTGTTGAACATTCAAGACTCTGGAAAACTGTCAGAAAGATATATAGTATATACTAAATAGTTACAATGATTCTTGCCACCAAGGTTACAATCCTATTAGAGCTGTAAAATCTGTGGAACTCTTAAAGTTCAAAGTTAAGTATGAATTCTTTCCTTACTATTCTACTTCATTGCTGTTCAAAATGGTCATTCATGGAGCAGAATTTTCAACATTACTAGTTCCAAAAAGGTTGTTAAAAATGTGGCACACTGAGCCCACCACGGCATGTTTGGAGTAGAATATGCTTTTAAAAATATTTCCTTTTTTTTTTTTTTTTTGATAGACAGTTTATCCTGTGTCACATGAGAACAACACTCAAAAATAAATATGCCAATGTTGATCTGATTATTTTATAATTCCTCTTCCAAGTCACAATAGTTTCCATAGTAGTTTGTGGATCATATCTCATCCTATTTTCTTGGGGCTAAAAATAGGGTAGAAAATATTCAGTTCAGTTCAGTCTCTCGGTCATATCCGACTCTTTGCGACCCCATGACTGCAGCATGCCAGGCCTCCCTGTCCATCACCAACTCCCAGAGTTGACTAAAACTCATGTCCATTGAGTCAGTGTTGCCATCCAACCATCTCATCCTCTGTCATCCCCTTCTCCTCCCGCCTTCAATCTTTCCCAGGATCAGGGTCATTTCAAATGAGTCCATTCTTCGCATCAGGTGGCCAAAGTATTGGAATTTCAGCTTGAATATTAGTCCTTCCAATGAATATTCAGGACTGATTTCCTTCAAAATGGACAGTTTGGATCTCCTGACAGTCCAAGGGACTCTCAAGAGTCCTCTCCAGCACCACAGTTCAAAAGCATCAATTATTCAATGTTCAGCTTTCTTTATAGTCCAACTCTCACATCCGTACATGACCACTGGAAAAACCATAGCCTTGATGAGATGGACCTTTATTGACAAAGTAATGTCTCTGCTTTTTAATATGCTGTCTAGGTTGGTCATAACTTTTCTTCCAAGGAGTAAGCGTCTTTTTATTTTATGGCTCCAGTCACCATCTGTAGTGATTTTGGAGCCCCCCCCCAAAAAAGTCTGTCACTCTTTCCACTGTTTCCCCATCTATTTGCCATGAAGTGATGGGACATGATGCTATGATCTTAGTTTTCTGAAAGTTGAGCTTTAAACCAACTTTTTCACTCTCCTCTTTCACTTTCATCAAGAGGTTTTTTACTTCCTCTTCACTTTCTGCCATAAGGGTGATGTCATCTGCATATCTGAGGTTATTGATATTTCTCCCGGCAATCTTGATTTCAGCTTGTGCTTCATCCAGCCCAGCTTTTCTCATGATATATAACTCTGCATATAAGTTAAATAAGCAGGGTGACAATATACAGCCTTGACTGTATTCCTTTTCCTATTTGGAACCAGTCTGTTGTTCCATGTCGAGTTCTAACTGTTGATTCCTGACCTGCACACAGATTTCTCAAGAGGCAGGTCAGGTGGTCTGGTATTCCCATCTCTTTCAGAGTTTTCCACAGTTTATTGTGATCCACACAGTCAAAAGCTTTGGCATAGTCAGTAAAGCAGAAATAGATGTTTCTCTGGAACTCTCTTGCTTTCTCGATGGTCCGGCGGATGTTGGCAATTTGATCTCTGGCTCCTCTGCCTTTTCTAAAACCAGCTTGAACATCTGGAAGTTCACGGTTCACGTATTTTTGAAGCCTGGCTTGGAGAATTTTGAGCATTACTTTGCTGGTGTGCGAGATGAGTGCAGTTGTGCAGTAGTTTGATCATTCTTTGGCATTGCCTTTCTTAGGGATTGGAATGAAAACTGACCTCTTCCAGTCCTGTGGCCACTGCTGAGTTTTCCAAATTCGCTGGCATATTGAGTGCAGCACTTTCACAACATCATCTTTCAGGATTTGAAATAGCTCAACTGGAATTCCATCGCCTCCACTATCTTTGTTCGTAGTGATGCTTTCTAAGGCCCACTTGACTTCACATTCCAGGATGTCTGGCTCTAGGTCAGTGATCACACCATCGTGATATCTGGATCATGAAGATCTTTTTTGTACAGTTCTTCTGTGTATTCTTGCCACCTCTTCTTAATATCTTCTGCTTCTGTTAGGTCCTTATCATTTCTGTCCTTTTTTCAGCCCATCTTTGTATGAAATGTCCCCTTGGTATCTCTAATTTTCTTGAAGAGATCTCTAGTCTTTGCCATTCTGTTGTTTTCCTCTATTTCTTTGCATTGATCACTGAGGAAGGCTTTCTTATCTCTCCTTGCTATTCCTTGGAACTCTGCATTCAAATGGGTATATCTTGCCTTTTCTCCTTTGCTTTTGGCTTTTCTTCTTTTCACAGCTATTTGTAAGGCCTCCTCAGACAGCCATTTTGCTTTTTTGCATTTCTTTTTCTTAGGGGTGGTCTTGATCCCTGTCTCCTGTACAATGTCATAAACCTCAGTCCATAGTTCATTAGGCACTCTGTCTATCAGATCTAGGCCCTTAAATCTATTTCTCACTTCCACTGTATACTCATAAGGGATTTGATTTAGGTCATACCTGAATGGTCTAGTGGTTTTCCCCACTTCTTCAGTTTAAGTCTGAATTTAGCAATAAGGAGTTCATGATTGGAACCACAGTGAGCTCCCAGTCTTGTTTTTTGCTGACTGTATAGAGCTTCTCCATCTTTGGCTGCAAGGTATATAATCAGTCTGATTTCGGTGTTGACCATCTGGTGATGTCCATGTATAGAGTCTTCTCTTGTGTTGTTGGAAGAGGGTGTTTGCTATGATCAGTGTGTTCTCTTGGCAGAACTCTATTAGCCTTTGCCCTCCTTCATTCTGTACTACAAGGCCAAATTTGCCTGTTATTCCAGGTGTTTCTTGACTTCCTACTTTTGCATTCCAGTCCCCTATAATGAAAAGGACATCTTTTTGGGGTGTTAATTCTAGAAGGGTTGGTGGTGGCCTGCTGCAGGGTTGGGGGCACAGATTAACAGTGCATGCATGGGATCTTTTGAGGGATGTCACCATTATCTTCGTTACCTCAACCATAGTTTTCGATCAGATCAGATCAGTCGCTCAGTCGTGTCCGAATCTTTGCAACCTCATGAATCGCAGCACGCCAGGTCTGCCTGTCCATCACCAACTCCCGGAGTTCGCTGAGACTCACGTCCATTGAGTCGGTGATGCCATCCAGCCATCTCATCCTCGGTCGTCCCCTTCTCCTCCTGCCCCCAATGCCTCCCAGCATCAGAGTCTTGTCCAATGAGTCAACTCTTCGCATGAGGTGGCCAAAGTACTGGAGTTTCAGCTTTAGCATCATTCCCTCCAAAGAAATCCCAGGGCTGATCTCCTTCAGAATGGACTGGTTGGATCTCCTTGCAGTCCAAGGGACTCTCAAAAGTCTTCTCCAGCACCACAGTTCAAAAGCATCAATTCTTCAGCACTCAGCTGTCTTCACAGTCCAACTCTCACATCCATACATGACCACAGGAAAAACCATAGCCTTAACTAGACGAACCTTTGTTGGCAAAGTTATATCTCTGCTTTTGAATATGCTATCTAGGTTGGTCACAACTTTCCTTCCAAGGAGTAAGCGTCTTTTAATTTCGTGGCTGCAGCCACCATCTGTAGTGATTTTGGAGCCCAGAAAAATAAAGTCTGACACTGTTTCCCCATCTATTTGCCATGAAGTGATGGGACCGGATGCCATGATCTTCGTTTTCTGAATGTTGAGCTTTAAGCCAACTTTTTCACTCTCCTCTTTCACTTTCATCAAGAGGCTTTTGAGTTCCTCTTCAATTTCTGCCATAAGGGTGGTGTCATCTGCATATCTGAGGTTATTGATATTTCTCCCGGCAATCTTGATTCCAGCTTGTGTTTCTTCCAGCGCAGCGTTTCTCATGATGTACTCTGCATATAAGTTAAATAAACAGGGTGACAATATACAGCCTTGACGGACTCCTTTTCCTATTTGGAACCAATCTGTCGTTCCATGTCCAGTTCTAACTGTTGCTTCCTGACCTGCATACAAATTTCTCAAAAGGCAGATCAGGTGGTCTGGTATTCCCATCTCTTTCAGAATTTTCCACAGTTTATTGTGATCCACACAGTCAAGGCTTTGGCATAGTCAATAATGCAGAAATAGATGTTTTTCTGGAACTTTCTTGCTTTTTCCATGATCCAGCGGGTGTTGGCAATTTGATAGATGTAAAAGAAATAATTCCATAGTTCATCAGGCACTCTATCTATCAGATCTAGGCCCTTAAATCTATTTCTCACTTCCACTGTATACTCATAAGGGATTTGATTTAGGTCATACCTGAATGGTCTAGTGGTTTTCCCTACTTTCTTCAATTTAAGTCTGAATTTGGCAATAAGGAGTTCATGGTCTGAGCCACAGTCAGCTCCTGGTCTTGTTTTTGCTGACTATATAGAGCTTCTCCATCTTTGGCTGCAAAGAATATAATCAGTCTGATTTCGGTGTTGACCATCTGGTGATGTCCATGTATACAGTCTTCTGTTCTGTTGTTGGAAGAGGGTGTTTGTTATGACCAGTGCACTGTCTTGGCAAAACTCTATTAATCTTTGCCCTTTCATTCCATATTCGGTATTTACCTGGGGCCAAACTATGGTTTGGCCCCAGGTAAATAGCAGGGAGAGAACACAGCTCCACCCATCAACAGAAAATTGGATTAAAGATTTACTGAGCATGGCCCTGCCCATCAGAATGAGACCCAGTTTCCCCCTCAGTTGGTCTATCCCATCAGGAAGTTTCCATAAGCCTCTTATCCTTCTCCACCAGAGGGTAGACAGACTGAAAAACCACAATCACAGAAAACTAACCAATCTAATCACATGGACCACAGCCTTGTCTAACTTAATGAAACTATGAGCCATGCTGTGCAGGGCCACCCAAGTCATAGTGGAGAGTTCTGACAAAATGTGGTCCACTGGAGAAGGGAATGGCAAACCATTTCAGTATTCTTGCCTTGAGAACCCCATGAACAGTATGAAATGGCAAAAAGATAGGACACTGAAAGATGAACTCCCCAGGTTGGTAGGTGCCCAATATGCTACTGCAGATCAGTGGAGAAATAAATTCAGAAAGAATGAAGAGACAGAGACAAAGCATAAACAACACCCAGTTGTGGATGTGACTGGTGATGGAAGCAAGATCCAATGCTGTAAAGAGCAATATTGCATAGCAACCTGAAATCTTAGGTCCATGAATCAAGGCAAATTGGAAGCTATCAAACAGGAGATGGCAAGAGTGAACGTCGACATTTTAGGAATCAGTAAACTAAAATGGACTGGAATGGGTGAATTTAACTCAAATGACCATTATATCTACTATTGTGGGCAGGAATCCCTTAGAAGAAATGGAGTAGCCATCATAATCAACAAGAGAGTACGAAATGCAGTACTTGGATGCAATCTCAAAACGACCGAATGATCTCTGTTCATTTCCAAGGCAAACCATTCAATATCACGGTAATCCAAGTCTATGCCCCAACCAGTAACGCTGAAGAAGCTGAAGTTGAACGGCTCCATGAAGACCTACAAGACCTTCTAGAATTAACACCCCAAAAAAGAAAATATTATTGTGTAAAATTTATATTCTTGTCTAATAGCAGCCACTCTCCTAAATGAAAACCAGGTCTCTGAACTTGCTGTTTCCAGCATGGGTCATATTAGGAAGTGTTCCCACAGCAACATGGCATCTGTATTTTGTATTTCAGGGATGGCTGACATTCCGGGATGTGGCCATAGACTTCACTCAAGAGGAGTGGGAATGCCTGGACCTCGGTCAGCGGGAATTGTACAGGGACGTGATGATAGAGAACTATAGGAACCTGGCCTGCTTGGGTGAGGATGACTTCCTTCCAGAATCGCTTATCTAACCTCAGGGTTTTGGTTCCTTCATTTCTAGAATGTCTTCTGAAATTTTCTGCTCTGCACATTTGTTTCAGATCTCCGCTTTCTAGGGGAAATGGGTATCTGTGAGTTTAGAAAGAAAGGCTTCATGATGATTCGTTATGCTTGTAACCTTTTCTTCCTTCATGTAATCTGCCTCCTTCTTCTAGGTTAGTGGTAATTGTGGTATTAAATAGTTGTACCTTCTCTTAGTTTCACATTTCCGCTACTTACTTTTGCTTTAGTGGCACTTGACCAGAATCTCAGGACCTGACTTTTTTGTATTAGTTAGCATTATATAGGTACTTTCAGTAAAGTGTTTGGGGAAATCATTCTCTAGGCTGTATTAACATTCACCCATGTGTTCTCTTCTCACCTGAATACATATTGGATTAGAAACTGATGAATCTCTGGCATAACAAATATTCCTTTCTCTGATGAACAGGTCTTGTGGTCTCTAAGCCAGATTTGGTCACCTTTCTGGAGCAAATGAAGGATCTCAGGAATATAAGGAGAATGGAGACAATAGGCATATACCCAGGTAGGTGTGAATGGATAGAGCTGATGACTCAGGTGAGACGTCCAGTGAGAGACCTAACTGGGAAGGAAATCTAAAACAGAGTGGCTATATATATGTATAGTTGATTCTATGAGAATCAGTGAGGAAGTCATTCTTTGTCATGTGGTTTGGGAAGATCTGCTTCCTTGGAAATGATTTTGGAGAAGTCTGGATTTATTTCTGTTGCTGTCATAGACAGCTATCACCTGCCCCATTGTGTCTCTTTAATCATTCATGAATTCATCTCCAGTGATTGCTTTTCTCATTCACAGTGAGAACTAAAATTCTCCTCTTGGCCTGTGACAACCTGCATGAGTTGGCTACTCTTTCATTTCTTGAGAATCCTAGGAAAACTGTGCACACTTCTGAGTGACTATATGATACTCCTTTTAAAGTTTGTTTCTACCTTTAAACAGAAACTGTGTAAGTAGAGTCATAGACATACTGCCAAAGTCCTAGGAATAGTTAGGACAGATTTTTTTTTTCTTTTTTCTGATTTATAGTTTCCAATCCACTGGCAACTGCAGATATGACCTTATTCATGTCAAACTCAAGTAATGTCTTCACTGCATAAAGCAAAACCTCCCTAAAATGGGAAAATGAAAGTTTCATGGTTACTTTAAAGGTTCTCTTCTCTTTATACAAACTCATGTTAAATACCTAAGTGTATTTGTCTCAATTCCTGAATGGTAAAATACTTTAATATATTCAATTACCTCAAAGAATTTTAAAATAAATTGGCATAAGAACTTAGAACATTTTCCATATTTGCAATGGTTGTTTCAAACTGTTAAGATTTTTTGATAATATATAGAAATATTTTTATTAAGTTCTTAGTGGAGTGTAGCTGTTTTACAAAGCTCTGCTGCTGTACAGCAAACAGTATCAATTATACATATATATAGCCACTCTGTTTTAGATTTCCTACCCAGTTAGGTCTCCAAAGAGTACTGAGTAGAGCCCCATGTGTTTCCATCATATTTTTAAAGTCTCACTTCTTATTTAATTTCTTAAGAACTACCACTTTGTCAATTTATCTTGTTTGTTATGAGCTTCCCTGGGCTCTGTCTTGTATGTCCTCACTTGCTAAGACATTAGTTCTATGTCATATCATTTATGATTTTTAGATTCAAATATCTGAACATTCTCAAATAAAAACACAGGTGATAAGAAGTGAATTAAAGAATTAGTAGGCACCTAGTACTTGTGAAAATGTTTGGTGTCTCAATTTAAGAGGACTTTAAGCAAAAAGTAGTCATTTGATTGCCTCTCTAATCTTCACTTAGTTTTTATCTAAGCAGGTTTTTGTCTTACTCCTTCCTCTACAACATATTCTTTGTCCTCTCATTTTGTCGCATATTCTGTGTTTGTGGCCTCCGTTCTGCAGGCTCCAGGATCCTAGTTCCTCTTGCTCCTGGTGTCTGTCCCCTGGTGGGTGAGGTTGGTCCAGAGGTTTGTGCCCTTATCTCCTGATCTGGGCTTTGACTGTTGTTACTGTGACCCGAGCCTGCCCTGGATATTGAAGCGAGCTTCCCCTTGGCTCTGTGGCTGTCACTGCCCTATCTGTGGTGGGGTCTGCTCCCTGATTTGTGGAGTAGAAGCCCCCAGATCTGTTTCTTCACTGTGATTCTGATCTGTGGTGGAGGCAGGTGGGATTGGAGCACACCCACTGGGAGAGAAGACCCTGAGTATTGCTCTTCTGGGGATGTTCACCTCGGGGAGTGTTCTGTGTGCCACATCTCATGCCTTGTGTGAGCTCTCATGTGACCCTGGTCGGCACTGCCCTTGGCCCCACCTCAACCACGGGTATCCCGGCACATGGCCCTGATGTCTCTCAGATGTTGTTTTCACCAGCATAGATCCTCAGGTCACCAGCATAGATCCTCTGAAGTCAGGGCCCAGGATTGCATTCATCATGGAGCTGGACCCGCTGTGGTGCTCTGGGGCAGCTCAGATTCTGGCCTGGCTCCGCCCCCTCGTGTAGGAGCCTACAAAGTCTACAGCTGCTTATGCTACACCTTCTGTGACTGGGGGAGCCCTCCTTGTTCATTCAGATGTTCTAAACGGGCTGAGTTTACACAGACAGCTGTGATGGTATAGAAAAGAGTTTGTGCAACTTCCAGTAGAGATATCAGCTCGACTTCCTTAAACTGCCAGACCCTGGGGCTCAGCAATGCTTCAGCACCCTCTGTGCATGTGGATAAACTACAGACACCTGCTCCCAAGGTTTCCCAGAGTCCACCAGTCTACCCTGGTAATGAGGGGCACAGAGGAAGAGGCAACAGCTGGGTTCATGAGAGCACCCACCCTAATGGAGCCCTTCATAGTGCCTGGTGAAGAGGGGCCAGCACAGGGGGATAGAGGCTATAAACAATGGTGGGTCTTCGCTTTGGACATCACTCAACAATGGCACTCTACTCTGTGGTGGTTCAGTCTTCCTCCCCAAGCATTTCTGTTTGCAGGGCTCCTCCCTCCCTGCCTTTCCTGCAGGATGTCCCCTCACAGCCCACAGCAGTCCTCTGCCTGAGTCTGCTTTCCAGACCCCACATTCTGGCACCCAGCCCTTGTCTGCAGCAGTGGACACCCTCTCAGGCTGGGTGGGCCGGGCAGGGGTCAGTACACTGTGTACAGGTCTCACTCTGTCCTGCTGCCACAGACTGTTGCCATATTCTCTTCCCACAGAGGATGAGGCTCCCCTTCTGTCCCAACTGGGCTCCCCTAGTGAGGGCCTTCCCCGGATGTAGAGACCTCTCCTTTCTTCAGATCCCCCCAGGGTTGCAGGCCCTGTCCGACTTCCTTTCCTATTCTTTTCCCCTCTTCTTTCTTTTGCCCTGCATAGCTCAGCAGGAATCTTTCTTGTCCTTTAGATTTCCAAGGTCCTCTGCTAGTGTTCAGCTGGGCTCTGTGAGAACTGTTCCATTTCTGATGTATGCTTGATGCATTTGTGGAGAGAAATGAAGTCCGTGTCTGCCTAATCCTCTGGTATCTTGATCCTCCCATCTCTATTTTATTTTTAAGCTAGTGAAGGGTTCATCAATTTTCTCTAAATCTTTAAGGATATTCACTGAGAATCAGATCAGATCAGATCAGATCAGTCGCTCAGTCGTGTCCGACTCTCTGTGACCCGATGAATCGCAGCACGCCAGGCCTCTCTGTCCCACATCACCAACTCCCGGAGTTCACTCAGACTCATGTCCATCAAGTCAGTGATGCCATCCAGCTATCTCATCCTGTTGTCCCCTTCTCCTCTTGCCCCCAATCCCTCCCAGCATCAGAGTCTTTTCCAGTGAGTCAACTCTTCGCATGAGGTGGCCAAAGTACTGGAGTTTCAGCTTTAGCATCATTCCTTCCAAAGAAATCCCAGGGCTGATCTCCTTCAGAATGGACTGGTTGGATCTCCTTGCAGTCCAAGGGACTCTCAAGAATCTTCTCCAACACCACAGTTCAAAAGCATCAATTCTTCAGTGCTCAGCTGTCTTCACAGTCCAAATCTCACGTCCATATATGACCACAGGAAAAACCATAGCCTTGACTAGACAAACCTTTGTTGGCAAAGTAATGTCTCTGCTTTTCCATATGCTATCTAGGTTGGTCATAACTTTCCTTCCAAGGAGTAAGCATCTTTTAATTTCATGGCTGCAGTCACCATCTGCAGTGATTTTGGAGCCCAAAAAAGTAAAGTCTGACACTGTTTCCACTGTTTCCCCATCTATTTGCCATGAAGTGATGGGACCGGATGCCATGATCTTTGTTTTCTGAATGTTGAGCTTTAAGCCAACTTTTTCACTCTTCACTTTCACTTTCATCAAGAGGCTTTTGAGTTCCTCTTCACTTTCTGCCATAAGGGTGGTGTCATCTGCATATCTGAGGTTATTGATACTTCTCCCGGCAATCTTGATTCCAGCTTGTGCTTCTTCCAGCCCAGCATTTCTCATGATGTACTCTGCATATAAGTTAAATAAACAGGGTGACAATATACAGCCTTGAGGAACTCCTTTTCCTATTTGGAACCAGTCTGTTGTTCCATGTCCAGTTCTAACTGTTGCTTTCCTGACCTGCATACAAATTTCTCAAAAGGCAGGTCAGGTGGTCTGGCATTCCCATGTCTTTCAGAATTTTCCACAGTTTATTGTGATCCACACAGTCAAAGGCTTTGGCATAGTCAATAAAGCAGAAGTAGATGTTTTTCTGGAACTCTCTTGCTTTTTCCATGATCCAGTGGATGTTGGCAATTTGATCTCTGGTTCCTCTGCCTTTTCTAAAACCAGCTTGAACATCAGGAAGTTCACGGTTCACATATTGCTGAAGCCTGGCTTGGAGAATTTTGAGCATTACTTTACTAGCATGTGAGATGAGTGCAATTGTGCGGTAGTTTGAGCATTCTTTGGCATTGGCTTTCTTTGGGATTGGAATGAAAACTGACCTTTTCCTGTTCTGTGGCCACTGCTGAGTTTTCCAAATGTGCTGGCATATTGAGTGCAGCACTTTCACAGCATCATCTTTCAGGATTTGGAATAGCTCAACTGGAATTCCATCACCTCCACTAGCTTTGTTCACGACCCAGATAATCATGATGGTGTGATCACTGACCTAGAGCCAGACATCCTGGAATGTGAAGTCAAGTGGGCCTTAGAAAGCATCACTGAGAATAGTAGATAATAAAACTTATTCTTTGGTGTCTTTCAGCTATATCTCCTCAAGACACCCAGGATTTGATGCCAAAGAAACCAAGGGTAGAAGATTTGTTCCCAAAAGCAAACCTAGGAATATATGAAAGATTTCACCTCAGAAACTTGGAATTAACGAAAGACTCAGAACATATAAAGGCATGTGAAAGACAGAGAGGATGTTTATATGGACATAAAGAAATTGAGACAGTTACAGATGATACAGACATTACTGCAGAAAGAAATGAGCTACATGAGTCAAATTGGGGGAAACACCCATTTCAGTCTTCAACATCTGCTGAGAAGTGTAAGTTTTTCAGAAAAAATTTACATTGTTTTGTGAAACATACTTGTTCTCTGAAAGGAAATGTGGAAAATCTGGGAGGTCCTCCAGTCTCTACTGTAAATACTCATTCAAACCACTCTGAGCATAGGCTTCGATTAAACATATATTTAAACATGTCTGAAAACCAGAAATTTAAAAATGATGGGAAAAACTCACAATGTAATCAATTTGAGGGATCTGTTAGCAGAAAGTCATTATTCTTCCACCAACAGATATTTTCTCTCCATTCCAAGGTGTGTAATGTTGATGATAATGGAAGAGATGTAATCCAACCATCATTGTTCAATACATCCCATGATATGGTTAATACGGAAGAACTTTCTGTGTGTAATAAAATGAATCAGACCTTAAGTAAGAGCTCCAGCGCCAGTAATTACACAATTATTTATGATGGAGTGAAGGTCTATTCATGCAATGAAACTGGGCATAACTTTGAACAAGACTCAAACTTTATGGAACATCAGGGAGCTCAATCTTCACACAAGGATTCTAAAAGTAATAAATGCAGGAATATCTTTTATCAAGCATCAGGTCTTCCTCTAAATAAGAGTATTCATAGTGGAGAGAAAACTTACAATTGTGGTGAATATGGTAAAGTTTCTAATGAGTCTTCAAATCTCATTCAACAGCAGAGGACTCAGAATTCACAGAAACAGTACAAGTGTAACAAATGTGGGAAAGTCTTTAGTAACTCATCTAATATAAGTAAACATAGGAAAATACATTCAGGAAGGAAACCTTTCAAGTGTACAGAATGTGCCAAAGCCTTTAATCAGAGTTCAAATCTTAGTCAACATCGACAAATCCATACTGGCAGGAAACCTAATAAATGTAAGGAATGTGGCAAAGTGTTTATCTATTTCTCAAATCTTAGTCAACATCAGCGAATTCACATTGGGGAAAAACCTTATAAATGTGCAAAGTGTGGCAAAGCCTTTAATCAGAACTCAAACCTTACTCGACACCAGCGAACTCATACTGGAGAGAAACCTTATAAATGTAAGGATTGTGGCAAAGCCTTTAGCCGGCGCTATGGTCTTACTCAACACCAGCGAATTCATACTGGAGAGCGACCTTATAAATGTAAAGAATGTGGAAAAGCCTTCAATAAAAACTCAAATCTTACTCAACACAAGCGAATTCATACTGGAGTGAAACCTTATAAATGTAAGGATTGTGGCAAAGCCTTTAGCCAGCGCTATGGCTTTACTCAACATCAGTTAATTCATACTGGAGAGAAAGCTTATAAATGTACAGAATGTGGAAAAGAGTTTAGTCAATACTCAACTCTTACTAAACACCAACGAATTCATACAGGAGAGAAACCTTATAAATGTAAAGAATGTGGAAAAGCATTTAATAAAAACTCAACTCTTACTAAACACCAGCGAATTCATACTGGAGAGAAGCCTTATAAATGTAAAGATTGTGGCAAAGCCTTTAGCCAGCGCTATGGTTTTACTCAACATCAGTTAATTCATACTGGAGAGAAACTTTATAAATGTAAAGAATGTGGAAAAGCCTTTAGTCAATCCTCAACTCTTACTAAACACCGGCGAATTCATACAGGAGAGAAACCTTATAAATGTAAAGAATGTGGAAAAACCTTTAATCGAAATTCAAATTTTACTAAACATCAGATAATTCATACTGGAGAGAAACCTTATAAATGTAAAGATTGTGGCAAAGCCTTTAGCCAGCACTATGGTTTTACTCAACATCAGTTTAATTCATACTGGAGAGAAACTTTATAAATGTAAAGAATGTGAAAAAGCCTTTAGTCAATCCTCAACTCTTACTAAACACCGGCGAATTCATACAGGAGAGAAACCTTATAAATGTAAAGATTGTGGCAAAGCCTTTAGGCACCGCAGTCATCTCACTAGGCATCTCAGTGTACATACTGAAGAGAAACTCTAGTAATGAAATAAGTGATGGAAGAAGTTTGTCCTAAACATGCATGTTAGAAAACACGAGACCATTTATATAAGAAAGATATGGAATGATGGAGAAATGTAAAAGAAAAAAAATGTAGAAAATGGTTTAATGAAAAATGAAATCTAAATAAATTCCAGAAAATCCATACTAGAAAGCTTTACATCAATCCTGTTTTCCAAAGTTCCTCTTAAAGAGAAGTACTATAGATAGTAATCCACAGTTAAAACAGATAGAAAATTGATGTTAGTGTGGATCACAAGTGAAAGTTTGATGTTTCAGATCAGATCAGTCGCTCAGTCGTGTCCGACTCTTTGCGACCCTATGAATCGCAGCACGCCAGGCCCCCCTGTCCATCACCAACTCCCGGAGTTCACTCAGACTTAAGTCCATCAAGTCAGTGATGCCATCCAGCCATCTCATCCTCTGTCGTCCCCTTCTCCTCCTGCCCCCAATCCCTCCCAGCATCAGAGTCTTTTCCAATGAGTCAACTCTTCACATGAGGTGGCCAAAGTACTGGAGTTTCAGCTTTAGCATCATTCCTTCCAAAGAAATCCCAGGGCTGATCTCCTTTAGAATGGACTGGTTGGATCTCCTTGCAGTCCAAGGGACTGTCAAGAATCTTCTCCAACACCACAGTTCAAAAGCATCAATTCTTCGGCGCTCAGCCTTCTTCACAGTCCAACTCTCACATGCATACATGACCACAGGAAAAACCATAGCCTTGACTAGACGGACCTTTGTTGGCAAAGTAATGTCTCTGCTTTTTCAGTATGCTATCTAGCTTGGTCATAACTTTCCTTCCAAGGAGTAAGTGTCTTAATTCATGGCTGCAGTCACCATCTGTAGTGATTTTGGAGCCCAGAAAAATAAAGTCTGACACTGTTTCCACTGTTTCCCCATCTATTTGCCATGAAGTGATGGGACCGGATGCCATGATCTTTGTTTTCTTAATGTTGAGCTTTAAGCCGACTTTTTCACTCTCCACTTTCACTTTCATCAAGAGGCTTTTGAGTTCCTCTTCACTTTCTGCCATAAGGGTGGTGTCATCTGCATATCTGAAGTTATTGATATTTCTCCCGGCAATCTTGATTCCAATTTGTGTTTCTTCCAGTCCAGCGTTTCTCATGATGTACTCTGTTTAAAAAGGTACAATTATTAGCAATGTATCCTTGTTTACATTGACATGATTTGTGATTATTTGAAAATGAATGTAATTCAACTCTCTAATTACTCCATGATATGCTTCATTTCTAGTGTGTATGTAAACTTATGTTTTTGATGGTTGGTACCTCAAAGATGAGAGAAGCCCTTCTATCTAAGGAGAAATCATTTATATGTATTCTCCATTAGAAGATTAAGGGCACAGTAATGTAACATGTACAGTAAACATCTAAATGGAGGTGTTTGTCATTCATGTCAAACATCCCTGTAGGTCACCATGATGTAAGTGTTCAAGGAATAATTCCACATACTAAAGATGTAATTATCAAGTTATGCTTTTTAAAGGTTAATATAATGACAGTTTCACTGAAATCTTGATGTGTTTTATAATATCAACAGAAATTATGAATATCTGACATATTTCAAATAACCTCTGATACCCTAAAATGTATGGGAAACGCTTCCCAGAAATTCCTGTAATTACTGTAAGCCTTCTTTCTTGAATGATTAGCCTCCATTTTGTAATCATAGAAATCACAACTCTCAGATCATTATATCAGAGGAATGAATATCATTGTTTATGCTTGTAATCTGTCTTTTAATCATAGTTACACAGGGGAGTGTAAAATGTTTTATTCTGACTGTGTGTGATATTCATACATGTTAATCAATAAAACTGAATGGCTTCTTGTGGTAAAGTTGGTGTGAATGAAGTGTTAACCTACCACCACCATTAACCTCTCCCATCTTATCTTTGGTAGCACAGTGGGATGGCATCTGTAACAGTTAGTTTCCTTACTACCCTTAAGCCTCAAATCATTTGATCATGTATTTCCCATCATTTCTCCATTGTACTTTTCGCCCACTCTAACTACGGGGACATTGTGACGGTTCTAATAAGAAGGATCATACAGAGTACTGTTGAGAGCTTCCCTGACTGCTCCGTGCTGTTGCTGCCTCAGCGTCTGTCTGGGGAGCAGGCAGCCTGCAGGTCCTTGAACTCACACCAGCCAGTCCTGTGAGCACCTCCACTAGATGACCCCCTTCCTTGAGATCAGCAGTCTGGCTGAACCCCAGGTCTACTTCACAGGCCCCCCTTCAATGACACCCTCAGAGCTCACCAGATTCCTGCTCCTCTTGGTTTGAATGGACCCATCCACACTCAGCCTGGGGAGCCCACAGCACTTCACCCAGGGTCACTTAGGCCTGAACCCCAAACACTGGAACTTTCTCTGCCTAATACTAGCCTTGACCTCCCTCAGAAGCTCCCACCCTAATCCTCCCTCCTGAGAGGTCTCAGCTGTACTGAGTGTGAGGGCTTGAGCTCTGGGGTGTCTGAATGTGTGTTTGGGGGAAGAAACATCAGAACATATGGGAAACTGGGTAAGACTCATTCTGCACCTCAGGCCTGCAGATTCATAACTTCTCGGAAGTAGGGACCTGACCGTCAGAGATTTGGTATTCACTGAAATGATTCAGAAAGAATCCTTAGCCAAGTGGTTTCCATCTGTTCCCCATCAGGATCACGTGACCAGTGTCAGGAAATGACCTCACTGATGCCCCTCCCAACAGAGTTCTGTGTTGGTCCTGTGGGAGCATCAGTGTGGTTTGTAGAAGTGCTTCAGAGGATCCTAAGGGAATGCCCAGGTTAAGGACGTGGCCTCTGGTCCGTTTGTGAGAGCTGAGGCCCAGCTTCAGTCCAAGCAGAGGCAGCAGGGTTGGTCTAGCTGGATTTGGACCGGGGAAGTCAGTCAGCTCACATCGTCTGTGAGCAGAGTGTTAGGAGCTCTCTAATGGGGAGAGAACAATCAAGAATAAGCCACAGGCTGGTCTCCAGGTAGGAAGTGACTGGTCCCGAATCTCTCCTGAGACAAAGGACAGGAGAGTGGGTTTTTTCAGCTTTTTCAAGGTCCTTCCGTCTGTAGGTGAAGTGGTTGCAGGTTAAAGAGCTGTGCGGATGCCTTTGGAGGTATTTTCTCAAGACACAGGTGTGATTTGCAACATAACATTCCCAGAGAAGACTGAGAAGGAGGAAAAAGAGGAGGAAATGGCCAGCTTCTCAGGTAATATCCTGTCCTGGGTCTGGGGCTGTGTCTTGCTTTTCCTCCTGAAATGCCTGGACTGAGAATCTGCAAGCCTTTACTTCCCTTTTTTTTTCTTACATAGTAAGGACCAGCTCTTAGACTATATCTCCGTCTTAGTCCTAGAGTCTTTTCTGCATTGTCCTGTATCCCAGATTTTCTATGGAGTATGTTTTTTTAAAAATTCTCAAACATGAATAATGACTCTTAACTGGTGAAAACATCCCTTGTGTGAGATCACCCCAGGGAGGCATAAGCTATCTGAGGATCCTATTGGGATGTGGCTTCAGTCATTAGGAATCTTAGAAACAGTAAGTGATGAAATTTACATAGTAGGATGGCAACTTCAGACATTTAGAAAAGGATTAAGAAAATGGTCCTATAAATAGAATTACCTCAGCAGTCCAGAATTCCACAGAAAGTTTGTGGAAAAGATGGAGAAGAAAAATGTTGAGACACCCTTCTCTATATCGGAGAAGGCAATGGCACCCCACTCCAGTACACTTGCCTGAAAAAATCCCATGGATGGAGGAGTCTGGCAGGCTGCGGTCCATGGGGTCGCTAAGAGTCGGACATGACTGAGCGACTTCACTTTTCACTTTTCACTTTCGTGCATTGGAGAAGGAAATGGCAACCCACTCCAGTGTTCTTTGCCTGGAGAATCCCAGGGACGGGGAAGCCTGGTGGGCTGCCATCTATGGGTCCCACAGAGTCGCACACGACTGAAGTGACTTAGCAGCAGAGCAGCAGCTTCTCTATATTGCAGAAAGGACTCATGCTTAACTGTACTTTTAATATACAGAACATTGGAAGTTATATGTGAAGTGAAATTAGCATACAACTGATATTTTTTCAGGAGAGATTCAGATCACTACTAACATTTATTCCCATTACACCTCATGTTCCGTTGGTTCAGGTGGTTCTCAGATTCCAGCACTAAGATGTTCATACTTTTTCTCTTTATCTTTATAAAAATCTTTGAAAGATTTAGTGAGGAGTGTGAATAAGCTGCCACAGTTAATGAGAAATCCGTGTCTTCTTAGTTCTGTTTGCTTTGGGAAAAATGAACACTCACCTGTGTTTAGTAGGGTTCTTGAGTTTTTGAGTTTTCATTACTTAAGCTCAGGTCTGATTGTTTTCCATTTTTAATATACTCAGCATTCATATTCAAACTACTGCACAATTGCACTCATTTCACAAGCTAGCAAAGTAATGCTCAAAATCCTTCAAGTTAGGCTTCAACAGTATGTGAACTTCCAGATGCACAACCTGGGTTTAGAAAAGGCAGCGGAATCACAGATCAAATTGCCAACACCAACTGGATCATAGAAAAAGCTAGAGAATTTCAGAACAAACATCTACTTCTTCACTGACTACGCTGAAGCCTTTGACTGTGCTAGATAACAACAAACTGTGGAATATTCTTAAAGAGATGGGGAGTATCAGATCACCTTACCTGCCCCCTTCTAAACCTGTATGGAGGTCAAGAAGCAACAATTAGAACTCAACATGGAACAAACAGAACTGGTTCAAAATTGGGAAAGGAGTATGTCAAGGCTGTATATTGTCACCTTGTTTATTTAACTTATATGCAGAGTACAATCATGCAAAATGCCGGGGCTGGATGAAGTACAAGCTGGAATCACAATTGCAGGGAGAAATATCAGTAAACTCAGATATGCAGATATCACCATTCTTATGGCAGAAAGCAAGAGGAATTAAAGAGACTCTTGATGAAGGTGAAAGAGAGTGAAAAAGCTAATTTAAAACTCAACATTCAAAAAACGAAGATCATGGCATCCAGTTCCCATCACTTCATGGTAAATAGATGGGGAAACAATGGAAACAATGACAGACTTTATTTATTTAACACTGTGGACGGTGACAGCAGCCATAAAATTGAAACTCACTTGCTTCTTGGAAGAAAAGCAATGACAAACCTAGACAACATATTAAAAAGCAGAGACATTACTTTGCCCACAAAGGTCCGTATACTCAAAGCTATGGTTTTTCCATTAGTCATGTATGGATGTGCGAGCTGAACAATAAAAAAGTCTGAGCCCCAAAGAATTGATGCTTTTGAACTGTGGTGGTTCGAGAAAAACTCTTGAGAGTCCCTTGACTGCAAGGACATCAAACCAGTCAATCCTAAAGGAAATCAACCCTGATATTGAATGTTGAATATTGAATATTGATGGCCTGAAGCTGAAGCCTCCAATTATTTGGCCACCTTTTGTGAAAAGCCCGACTCATTGGAAAAGACCCCTTGATGGCTGGGAAAGATTGAAGGCAGGAAGAAGAAGGGAAACAACAGAGGATGAGCTAGCTGGATGGCATCACCATCTCGATGAAAATGAGTTTGAGCAAAATCCGGGAGATGATGAAATACAGGGAATCCCTGGGCGTGCTGCAGTCCATGGAGTCGCCAAGAGTTGGACCAGACATGAGCAATTGAACAACAACATATTCCAAAAATAGAATTCTTATCACATTTTTGTATTTTCTAATAATATTTACAGGAATCTTATTACTAATATATGTTTCAACCCTGTTTAAATCTAAAATATCGCTCAACACTAGTGATAGAGATTTCAAAAGAATAAAAGATTTCAGAAGCAAAAGCTCTAATTTATATTCATATCGTCATGTGTTTTTGCCCTAGCATGTTTAAAAATACAGAGACTCAACCAGAAATAAATTATAAGATTTAAACAGGGAAATCTATTCTTTGATTTTATTGACATGAATAATTTTTCTCTATTACTTTTAATATGTATATAGTTCCTAAGTAGTGTATGTATGTGTGCATGAAATGTTAACATTATATGATTGATTTTTTCTGTTTCTGATATTTTGCCATTACCTCAATTGGGTAAAACATCCATTAGAATTGTCTGTGTGCTGCCTTTTTTCTTTTTAGAGAAAATCAAGCTCAGATCCACTGAAGTAAATCTCCCAAGCTCTACCATTTCCTGAATATTTGACCAAATATTCAAAACAATTTGGATAAGCATTATTATTGATATAAAATTATTTATGTGGCTCATTCAATGATTGAAAAGTAAAAAGGTTACGATTATATGAGTAATTATAAATAATCTAAAGGATTGTTTTTTTTTAGGTTTGCCTGATCTATTAACCTGTAAAATCTTGTATAATGCTTTAGTTCAATCTTAACTATGATTTCTTACATGGTGTTTCATTTCTGTGCCATTCACAATGGCCACTTACGAACCAGATATGTAGTTAAAATTCAGCTTGTTTTTGGCTCCTTCAGCTCCATAGGAGCCCAAAATCCTTTGGTCCCTATATTTTTACATTCTGATCAGTTTTATATCAAAATCATCTATTCAGTTCAGTTCAGTAGCTCAGTCGTGTCCGACTCTGCAACCCCATGAATCGCAGCATGCCAGGCCCCCCTGTCCATCACAAACTCCCGGAGTTCACTCAGACTCACGTCCATCAAGTCGGTGATGCCATCCATCTCCTCCTCTGTTGTCCCCTTTTCCTCCTGCCCCCAATCCCTCCCAGCATCAGAGTCTTTTCCAATGAGTCAACTCTTTGCATGAGATGGCCAAAGTACTGGAGTTTCAGCTTTAGCATCATTCCTTCCAAAGAACACCCAGGGCTGATCTCCTTTAGAATGGACTGGTTGGATCTCCTTGCAGTCCAAGGGACTCTCAAGAGTCTTCAACACCACAGTTCAAAAGCATCAATTCTTCAGCACTCAGCTTTCTTCACAGTCCAACTCTCATATCCATACATGACTTTATCTAAAAGATCTAATATAACATGCTTGAATGAACATATGTTTGGTAAGAAGGAGATAATTAGCAGGTATCCCAGATCTATGAAAACGCTTTGTTCATATATTTCAGATTACTTCTAGCAAAAAGTAATCGTTAGGTTTTTTTGTCTACTTCCTTCAAGGGGTGTTTGAACCATGGTATAATTTAATCACAAAGGTTTAGTTGATATGTTGGTGATTCTTTGCATATTTTACAACTTTTAATTTTTTTCTTTACTTATAAAGTAAGATTGCTTTGTTTCTAAGAAGGGTTACAGCCTTATATCTTGTCTATATATATCAGCAATTTGTTAATAACTGCTCAACTGTTGAGAGCCTCCCTGACTGCTCCGTGCTGTTACTGCCTCAGCATCTGTCTGGGGAGCAGGCAGCCTGCGGTTCCTTGAACTCACACCAGCCAGTCCTGTGAGCACCTCCACTAGATGACCCCCTTCCTTGAGACCAGCAGTCTTGCTGAACCCCAGGGCCTATTCACAGGCTCCCCTTCAATGACACTCTTGGAGCACTCACCAGAATCCTAGTCCTTTTGGTCTGAATGGACCAATCCGCACTCAGCCTGGGGAGCCCACAGCATTTCATCCAGGTTCTCTTATAAAAACCTGAACCCCAATTACTGCCTCTTTCTCTGTTCAGTTCTATTCTTGACCTCACTCAGAGCTTGCTGATAATTCTCTCCGGACCTAGAGTCATAAACTCACCTGCTTGAGTTGTCCTTTGTTCTTCTATTGAGCTAAGTAAGACTTCTCATGGGCTCATTTAAGCAAATGTAAATTTAACATTTGTCACAAGAAGAATAATTAAAAACCATGATGGTAAAATTCTGAACTAAGATTTATAAAATCTTACCCTGTTTAATTCTTAGCATAAGTTTTTGTGAGGCTTAAAGGAACTGTTTTCTCATGGCTTTGACATACACTGAATGCGATATATAAATCTCTGAAAGTATATATGTTATATAATTTATATAACATATTTATTTATTTATTGAATACAATCAGATCAGATCAAATCAGTCGCTCAGTCGTGTCTGACTCTGCGACCCCATGAATCGCAGCACGCCAGGCCTCCCTGTCCATCACCAACTCCCGGAGTTCACTGAGACTCAACGTCCATCGAGTCAGTGATGCCATCCAGCCATCTCACCCTCTGTCGTCCCTTTCTCTTCTTGCCCCCAATCCCTCCCAGCATCAGAGCCTTTTCCAATGAGTCAACTCTTCGCATGAGGTGGCCAAAGTACTGGAGTTTCAGCTTTAGCATCATTCCTTCCAAAGAACACCCAGGGCTAATCTCCTTCAGAATGAACTGGTTGGATCTCCTTGCAGTCCAAGGGACTCTCAAGAGTCTTCTCCAACACCACAGTTCAAAAGCATCAATTCTTTGGCGCTCAGCCTTCTTCACAGTCCAACTCTCACATCCATATATGACCACAGGAAAAACCATAGCCTTGACTAGATGGACCTTTGTTGGCAAAGTAATGTCTCTGCTTTTGAATATGCTATGTAGGTTGATCATAACTTTCCTTCCAAGGAGTAAGCGTCTTTTAATTTCATGGTTGCAGTCACCATCTGCAGTGATTTTGGAGGCCAGAAAAATCAAGTCTGACACTGTTTCCACTGTTTCCCCTGTTTCCCCATCTATTTCCCATGAAGTGATGGCACCAGATGCTATGATCTTCATTTTCTGAATGTTGAGCTTTAAGCCAACTTTTTCACTCTCCACTTTCACTTTCATCAAGAGGCTTTTGAGTTCCTCTTCAATTTCTGCCATAAGGGTGGTGTCATCTGCATATCTGAGGTTATTGATAATTCTCCCGGAAATCTTGATTCCAGCTTGTGTTTCTTAACAATAAATAAATATCTGAAAGTATAAATGCTAGCAGTGAGAAACTGAAAAGGAACATATGATTGTATGTATATTAGTACACATACTTAAATTAGAAATGCTAGATCACAACTGGTCATTTCAGAATTGCAGATGATTTACTAAGAACTGCAAATAGACCTGTGGACACAGTGGGAGAACGAGAGGGGGACCAATTGAGAGAATAGCCTTGACATATATTCACCACAATGTGTAAAATAGGGAGCAAGAGGGAAGCTGCTGTATAGCACAGAGAGCTCAGCTCAGTGCTCTGTGATGGCTAGAGGGGTGAGATGGAAATCGTGGGCGGGAGGGTCCACGATTAACATTTGTCAGTTAATCTATTTTGTCTACTATTCTTGGAATTCATTTCCTTAAATGTCAGGAGGTTATGTTTTTTAAGGAACTTCCACATTGCCCTCCCAAGTGACTGCACCAGTTTGTATTCCTTCCAGCCATGTAGGAGTTCCCTGATCCCCAGGCCTCTTTAGCATTTATGATGTTATTAGTGGGCTTTTTGCTAGTTGTTATTCTGACTGGCATGAGATGATACATCATTGTAGTTTTGTTTTGCATTTCTTATTATTTAGCGATGCTGAGCATTCATTTGCCTCTTGCCCATCTAAATGATCAAGTTGCCCCACCCAGGCTCAGCAGTTGTGGAGCACAGGCTTAGTCTCCCCGAAGCATGTGGAATGTTCCTGGACCAACGATGAGGCCCGTGTTCCTTGTACTGTCAGGTGGGTTCTTAAGCACTGGGTTATCAGTCTTTTTGTTTTCTTTTGAGATGTATATATATTTTTGCAATATAACTGCTTTACAATGTTGTGTTAGATTCTGCTGTACAACTTCATCAATCAGCCATAAGCATATTATACCCACTCTCTCTTGACCCTCCCGCCCACGATTTCCATCTCACCCCTCTAGCCATCACAGAGCACTGAGCTGAGCTCTCTGTGCTATACAGCAGCTTCCCTCTTGCTCCCTATTTCACACATTGTGGTGAATATATGTCAAGGCTATTCTCTCAATTGGTCCCCCTCTCATTCTCCCACTGTGTCCACAGGTCTATTTTCTGTATTTGTGAAAATATTGTATTAATATACATATATATGGAATCTAGAAAATGTTATTGGTGAACCTATTTAATGAGCAGGACTAGAAGTGCAGATGTAGATATTAAGCTTTTTATATTAAGCTTTCAAGGCATAAAATACATGGACGATCATTCCATGCATTTTGCTATGTGAAGGAAGCCCATCTGAAAATGCTACAAAAAGTAGGATTTTTACAACATGGCATTTTGGTGTAGGTAAATGTTCTTATGTGCTCAGTTGTGTCTGAGTCTTTGGGACCCAATGGACTGTAGCCTGCCAGGTACCTCTGTCCATGAGATTTCCCAGGAAAGAACACTGGAGTGGGTGGTCACTTCTTTTTCCAGGGAACTTCCTTACCCAAGGATTGAACCCACATCACTCGGGTCACCTGCATTGGCAAGTGGATTCTTTACCACAGAGCCACCTGAGAACATAGTTGGAAATGTAGAAGAGATTAAAATGGTCAGTGGTTGCCATGGGTTGCAAAGGAGGGGTTATGAATATCCTGAGTTCAGGACCATGAAATCATTGTGTTAAACTGTTTAAATGGACACAAGTTATTATACATTTGTCCAGACCCATAGAGTCAGTCAGTTCAGTTGCTCAGTCATGTTTGACTCTTTGAGACCCCATGGACTGCAGTACGCCAGGCCTCCCTGTCCATCACCAGCTCCTGGAGTTGACTCAAACTCACGTCCATTGAGTCGGTGACGCCATCCAACCATCTCATCCTCTGTCATCCCCTTTTCCTCCCGCCTTCAATCTTTCCCAGTATCAGCGTCTTTTCCAATAAGTCAGCTCTTCACATCAGGTGGCCAAAGTATTGGAGTTTCAGCTTCAACATCAGTCCTTCCAATGAATATTCAGGACTGATTTCCTTTAGGATGGACTGGTTGGATCTCCTTGCAGTTCAAGGACTCTCAAGAGTCTTCTCCAACACCACAGCTCAAAAGCATCAATTCTTTGGTGCTCAGCTTTCTTTATAGTCCAAATCTCACATCCATATATGACTACTGGAAAAAACCATAGCTATGACGAGATGGACCTTTGTTGACAAAGTAATGTCTCTGCTTTTTAATATGCTATCTAGGTTGGTCATAACTTTCCTTCTAAAGAGTAAGCATCTTTTAATTTCATGGCTGCAGTCACCTTCTACAGTGATTTTGGACTCCCCAAAACTAAAGTCTGCCACTGTTTCCCCATCTATTTCCCATGAAGTGGTGGGACCAGATGCCTTGATCTTCGTTTTCTGAATGTTGAGCTTTAAGCCAACTTTTTCACTCTCCTCTTTCACTTTCATCAAGAGGCTTTTGAGTTCCTCTTCACTTTCTGCCATAAGGTGGTGATCTGCATATCTGAGGTTATTGATATTTCTCCCAGCAATCTTGATTCCAGTTTGTGTTTCTTCCAGCCCAGCGTTTCTCATGATGTACTCTGCATATAAGTTAAATAAACAGGGTGACAATATACAGCCTTGAGGAACTCCTTTCCTATTTGGAACCAGTCTGTTGTTCCATGTCCAGTTCTAACTGTGATTCCTGACCTGCATACAGATTTCTCAAGAGGCAGGTCAGGTGGTCTGGTATCCCATCTCTTTCAGAATTTTCCACAGTTTATTGTGATCCACACAGTCAAAGACTTTGGCATAGTCAATAAAGCAGAAATAGATGTTTCTTTGGAACACTCTTACTTTCTCGATCCAGCGGATGTTGGCAATTTGATCTCTGGTTCCTCTGCCTTTTCTAAAACTAGCTTGAACATCTGGAAGTTCACGGTTCACGTATTGCTGAAGCCCGGCTTGGAGAATTTTGAGCATTACTTTGCTAGCGTGTGAGATGAGTGCAATTGTGTGGTAGTTTGAGCATTCTTTGGCATTGCCTTTCTTAGGGATTGGAATGAAAACTGACCTTTTCCAGTCCTGTGGCCACTGCTGAGTTTTCCAAATTCGCTGGCATATTGAGTGCAGCACTTTCACAGCATCATCTTTTAGGATTTGAAATAGCTCAACTGGAATCCCATCACCTCCAGTAGCTTTGGTTGTAGTGATGCTTCCTAAGGCCCACTTGATTTCACATTCCAGGATATCTGTACACATCCCTAAAAGAGAAACATAAAGTGAAACTAGAACTTACTTAATTCTATGTAAATTCATCTGTGCTAACAAATGTACTTTCAGGTGGGGAAAGATAAAGTAGGGAGATTGTCTATGTGTGGGAACAAGATGTATATGGGGAAATCTCTGTACCTACTCTCATTTCTGACTGTGAAACTGAATCATCTAAGATATTGGTACTGGTACATGCACACTAAATATTTTTTTAGAATATATACTATTAGAAACTGGATATGTTCCTATATTTAATTTTTCCTTAGTTATCCTTTAAAGATGTGAGAAATAGAACTCTTTAAAAAGAGCAGAGAACAAACTATAATAGATGATTCATAAGCTTAGAAATACAACCATGAAGTAGAGGAGCAACATTTTTATGTGTTGAAAGTGAAAATGAAGTCACTCAGTCGTGTCTGACTCTTTGCAACCCTATGGACTGAATGAAGCCCACTAGTCTCCTCTGTCCATCGATTTTCCAGGCAAGAATACTGGAGAGTGTTGCCATTTTCTTCTCCAGGGGATCTTCCTGACCCAGGGATCAAACTTGGGTCTCCCACACTGCAGGCAGACTCTTTACCATCTGAGCCACCAGAGAATCCCTTTCATGTATAATTTAGGGGTAAGTTCACTTATGACCTAACACTGATCCTTATTTCTTTGGTTGGTCATCGGGTAGCTTTAAGGGCATCATTTTCAAAGGCATTTGTCCCTGCACATACACACTGTTAACCCAACGTCCACTGCTGCCCCTGGTTTATTTTTTAAAGAAAGCTGTGATGGAAACACCTCCAGGCCCCTGCTCTGAAGTAGGATGCCCCCCGCCTGCAGAGAGGCATTCACAGTGCAAAGCATTTTGTGAAAACCTGTGTCCCCAGGTTACAGAGGGGAGTAAAAACAACAACAAAAAACCTAAGGACTCAGGCCATCTTTGATAGAATTCTGAGAGCAAAGCCTTGCAGGAACCCAGGGCCCCCTCCCCTCCCCTCCCCCAAGGGCACAGGCACAGGCCGCACCCATTCCAGAGAGAGACCCTCCCCAGGAATCAGGCTGACATTCTTTGTTTGGAGAAGATCCCGCCCTCAACCCTGGCTCCAGAGCTCTGGGGCAGGCAGAGCTGAGGGCTCCAGCTCAGGGCTCCTGGAAGCCAGTCTTCCTGCTGCTTTGTTTCAAAAACCCTCAGAGGCGGAGCCGGGTAGCCCAGAAGTTGGGCGCATTGTTTCTTGTGAATTGTTCTGGGCCCTGCTTTCTCTAATGAGAACTCTCGGAGAGAGTGGAGAAAGAGAGCACCAAACCCAGGATGTGATTAGCATATCAGCTTAATCTTGATTACCCACTACAGCTCAGGGGACAGAGGAAGTCAGAAAGAGCTCAGAAAAGGGAGAGAGGAAACAAGAAGATGTTCTCTTCTTTTTCACTGCAGCAGTTTAAGGTGAAAGAGCTGTGTGGATGCCTCTAAAGGTATTTTCTCAGCATGTATGCGAGTTTTGCGACATAATATCCCCAAAGAAGACTCAGAGCAGGAGGAAGAAGAGGAGGAAATGGCAGCTTCTCAGGTAAATGTCCTGTCCCGGGTCTGGGGCTGTGTCTGCTTTTCCTCCTGAAAAGGCTGGACTGAGAAGCTGCAAACCTTTACTTCTCTGATTCCAGTTTTTCTCCCTGGGGGTTTGTTGTTATCAACTTCTTTTTTCTTTTTTTCTTATAATAATGAAGACTGGCTCTTTAGACTGCTTCTCCCTTGTGTCCCACAGCCTTTTCTTCATTCTAACCTGGCTTTCTACAGACCATGATGAATTCTCAACATGAATTAGTGACTTTCAACTGGTGAATATATTCCCTTTGTGAGAGATGAACACAGATATCTGAGATTCCTATTGGAATGTGGTTCAGTGTTGAGATCCTAGGAAAGTAGGGGAAATGCCATGATGAGTTTACATGTGGATGCAATTCAATTCTTTAGAACAGGAGTAAAAAAATGCCCTTATAAGTAGAATGAACTCAGCAGTCCAAAATTTTTCAGAAAATTTTCAGAAATGAAAAAAGTACCAGAGACTATCCTCTATATCGATAAAAAAAACCCTTACTATTATGTACTATTAGTACTATTAGTAGTATTAATGTACTATTAGTTTACAGATCATGGGAGGTATATATGTGGTGGAATTTGCATAAAACTGATATTTTTCATGATAGATTGAGATTATGGTTTTCATAATATTGCTAAAATACCTGGCAGTGATAACGCATTTTTCCATGTGCTTCTTACTCCATGACCTCAGATGTTCACTGGTTCAGGTGCTTCTTTGAAATTCCAGTGCATTTTTTTTTTTTTTTCTATCTTCAAAAAGGGTCTTGGAAAGAAAAACTGAGGGATATGCATAACTATCACAGTTAATGGGGAAACTCTTTATCATCTTAGTTTCTCTTTGCTTTGAACAATGAACACTGTTGGCTAAAACAGATGCACAACTTGAGAATTGTGAGTTAAGTTTTATTTACAGCAAAATGTGGACAGCACCCCAGGAGACAGCACCTCAGATAACTCTTGAGAGACTGCTCCAAGAGGCAGTGGGGGAAGGTCAGTGTATAAGATTTTAGTGAACCACAAGTCCAGTGCAGACAAGCGCTAACTTGACAAAAGCATTTCTTCCATTCATGAGGAGCTGATGTCACCGTTCAGTGATTTAGTGCTGATTCCCTGGTGCCTCAGATGGTAAAGTGTTTGCCTGCAATGCAGGAGACCCGGGTTCAATTCCTGGGTCAAGAAGATCCCCTGGAGAAGGAAATGGCAATCCACTCCAGTACTCTTGCCTGGAAAATTTCATGGATGGAGGAGCCTGGTGGGCTATAGTCCATGGGGTCACAAAGAGTCAGACACGACTGAGCGACTTCACTTTCTTTCTTCTTCTAGATATGAAGGGGCTCCCCTGATGCCTCAGATGGTAAAGAATCTGCCTGCAATGCCTTGGTTTGACCCATGGGTGGGAAGATCCCCTTGAGGGGGCATGGTAACCCACTCTGGTATTCTTGCCTGGAGAATCCCTACAGACAGAATACAAGTGTCTAAGTGACTAAGCCCAGCACACACAGATATGAAGAGATGCAAGGACTGGGATCTTGGAATCAGTTCCTGAAAATATCTAACTCTCTAAAGACCTGTTCCACCAGATTCCCTGGAGTACAGAGTGCCTCAATGCAACCTGAACTCCCTCAGGGGATTGAAGTCAACACTTGCAGCACCACAGGGTTCATTCTCCCCAGAGGCAGATGACAAATGCCCTTGTTGTTGTTCAGTTGCTGGCAATGCTCTTGGCAAGTGCCAGTTTGTAGTTGACAATATTCACCTGTGTTTAGTAGAGATACTGGGTTTGGGGAGTGGGGGTTTTCGTCACTCAAGCCCCAGTCTGATCATTTTTGGTACGCTCCATGCTCACATCACAGACATAGTTTCATCCTATTTCTGTATTTTCAAAAATGTTTACAAGAATCATATTAGTGCTAATCTATGTTCAACAGTGTTTTGTGTGTGTGTGTGTGTCAAGTTTTAAAATATAGTTCAGTGCAAATGATGACTTCCAGGAAATTAAAAAATTCAGAACCAGAGCTCCACTTTATTTTATATTGTTGTATATGTCTGCACTCTAGTCTATTTTTAAAAATTAAAATAATATCCTGAAATATTTATGAACATTTTTAATCAGGTAGAAATTATCCTGATGTTATTGACATGACAGTTTTTCTCTATTACTATTACTGAGTATGGAGTCTCATTGTAGTATATGCCTGTATGCATAAACATGTTAACATAATAACATCGATATTTTTCTTGTTGTTGTTGTTTTTAAGATTCCATGGAGAACGGAATGGCTACCCATTCCAGTATTCTTGCTTGGGGAATCCCATGGACAGAGGAGCCTGTCAGGCTACAGTCCCTGGGGTCCCAAAGAGTAGGACACAACTGAGTGGCAAACACTTTTCTTGTTTTTAGTATTATTTACAAATACAGAAATTTCTATAAACTTTCATTAGCGTTGTCTCTGTATATTTTTCTGGGTTTTATGAAAGTCTATAGTCCATACAGTGAAGTAAAATTTCAGCTCTGCCATTTAAAGAATGTCCGTTAAAATATTTGTCAAGAGATGCAACAGCAACATTATTGATTTTAAATTATTTCTGTTGAACATTCAAGACTCTGGAAAACTGTCAGAAAGATATATAGTATATACTAAATAGTTACAATGATTCTTGCCACCAAGGTTACAATCCTATTAGAGCTGTAAAATCTGTGGAACTCTTAAAGTTCAAAGTTAAGTATGAATTCTTTCCTTACTATTCTACTTCATTGCTGTTCAAAATGGTCATTCATGGAGCAGAATTTTCAACATTACTAGTTCCAAAAAGGTTGTTTAAAATGTGGCACACTGAGCCCACCACGGCATGTTTGGAGTAGAATATGCTTTTAAAAATATTTCCTTTTTTTTTTTTTTTTTGGATAGACAGTTTATCCTGTGTCACATGAGAACAACACTCAAAAATAAATATGCCAATGTTGATCTGATTATTTTATAATTCCTCTTCCAAGTCACAATAGTTTCCATAGTAGTTTGTGGATCATATCTCATCCTATTTTCTTGGGGCTAAAAATAGGGTAGAAAATATTCAGTTCAGTTCAGTCTCTTGGTCATATCCGACTCTTTGCGACCCCATGACTGCAGCATGCCAGGCCTCCCTGTCCATCACCAACTCCCAGAGTTGACTCAAACTCATGTCCATTGAGTCAGTGTTGCCATCCAACCATCTCATCCTCTGTCATCCCCTTCTCCTCCCGCCTTCAATCTTTCCCAGGATCAGGGTCATTTCAAATGAGTCCATTCTTCGCATCAGGTGGCCAAAGTATTGGAATTTCAGCTTGAATATTAGTCCTTCCAATGAATATTCAGGACTGATTTCCTTCAAAATGGACAGTTTGGATCTCCTGACAGTCCAAGGGACTCTCAAGAGTCCTCTCCAGCACCACAGTTCAAAAGCATCAATTATTCAATGTTCAGCTTTCTTTATAGTCCAACTCTCACATCCGTACATGACCACTGGAAAAACCATAGCCTTGATGAGATGGACCTTTATTGACAAAGTAATGTCTCTGCTTTTTAATATGCTGTCTAGGTTGGTCATAACTTTTCTTCCAAGGAGTAAGCGTCTTTTTATTTTATGGCTCCAGTCACCATCTGTAGTGATTTTGGAGCCCCCCCCAAAAAAAAGTCTGTCACTCTTTCCACTGTTTCCCCATCTATTTGCCATGAAGTGATGGGACATGATGCTATGATCTTAGTTTTCTGAAAGTTGAGCTTTAAACCAACTTTTTCACTCTCCTCTTTCACTTTCATCAAGAGGTTTTTTACTTCCTCTTCACTTTCTGCCATAAGGGTGATGTCATCTGCATATCTGAGGTTATTGATATTTCTCCCGGCAATCTTGATTTCAGCTTGTGCTTCATCCAGCCCAGCTTTTCTCATGATATATAACTCTGCATATAAGTTAAATAAGCAGGGTGACAATATACAGCCTTGACTGTATTCCTTTTCCTATTTGGAACCAGTCTGTTGTTCCATGTCGAGTTCTAACTGTTGATTCCTGACCTGCACACAGATTTCTCAAGAGGCAGGTCAGGTGGTCTGGTATTCCCATCTCTTTCAGAGTTTTCCACAGTTTATTGTGATCCACACAGTCAAAAGCTTTGGCATAGTCAGTAAAGCAGAAATAGATGTTTCTCTGGAACTCTCTTGCTTTCTCGATGGTCCGGCGGATGTTGGCAATTTGATCTCTGGCTCCTCTGCCTTTTCTAAAACCAGCTTGAACATCTGGAAGTTCACGGTTCACGTATTTTTGAAGCCTGGCTTGGAGAATTTTGAGCATTACTTTGCTGGTGTGCGAGATGAGTGCAGTTGTGCAGTAGTTTGATCATTCTTTGGCATTGCCTTTCTTAGGGATTGGAATGAAAACTGACCTCTTCCAGTCCTGTGGCCACTGCTGAGTTTTCCAAATTCGCTGGCATATTGAGTGCAGCACTTTCACAACATCATCTTTCAGGATTTGAAATAGCTCAACTGGAATTCCATTGCCTCCACTATCTTTGTTCGTAGTGATGCTTTCTAAGGCCCACTTGACTTCACATTCCAGGATGTCTGGCTCTAGGTCAGTGATCACACCATCGTGATATCTGGATCATGAAGATCTTTTTTGTACAGTTCTTCTGTGTATTCTTGCCACCTCTTCTTAATATCTTCTGCTTCTGTTAGGTCCTTATCATTTCTGTCCTTTTTTCAGCCCATCTTTGTATGAAATGTCCCCTTGGTATCTCTAATTTTCTTGAGGAGATCTCTAGTCTTTGCCATTCTGTTGTTTTCCTCTATTTCTTTGCATTGATCACTGAGGAAGGCTTTCTTATCTCTCCTTGCTATTCCTTGGAACTCTGCATTCAAATGGGTATATCTTGCCTTTTCTCCTTTGCTTTTGGCTTTTCTTCTTTTCACAGCTATTTGTAAGGCCTCCTCAGACAGCCATTTTGCTTTTTTGCATTTCTTTTTCTTAGGGGTGGTCTTGATCCCTGTCTCCTGTACAATGTCATAAACCTCAGTCCATAGTTCATTAGGCACTCTGTCTATCAGATCTAGGCCCTTAAATCTATTTCTCACTTCCACTGTATACTCATAAGGGATTTGATTTAGGTCATACCTGAATGGTCTCCTGTACAATGTCATAAACCTCAGTCCATAGTTCATTAGGCACTCTGTCTATCAGATCTAGGCCCTTAAATCTATTTCTCACTTCCACTGTATACTCATAAGGGATTTGATTTAGGTCATACCTGAATGGTCTAGTGGTTTTCCCCACTTCTTCAGTTTAAGTCTGAATTTAGCAATAAGGAGTTCATGATTGGAACCACAGTGAGCTCCCAGTCTTGTTTTTTGCTGACTGTATAGAGCTTCTCCATCTTTGGCTGCAAGGTATATAATCAGTCTGATTTCGGTGTTGACCATCTGGTGATGTCCATGTATAGAGTCTTCTCTTGTGTTGTTGGAAGAGGGTGTTTGCTATGATCAGTGTGTTCTCTTGGCAGAACTCTATTAGCCTTTGCCCTCCTTCATTCTGTACTACAAGGCCAAATTTGCCTGTTATTCCAGGTGTTTCTTGACTTCCTACTTTTGCATTCCAGTCCCCTATAATGAAAAGGACATCTTTTTGGGGTGTTAATTCTAGAAGGGTTGGTGGTGGCCTGCTGCAGGGTTGGGGGCACAGATTAACAGTGCATGCATGGGATCTTTTGAGGGATGTCACCATTATCTTCGTTACCTCAACCATAGTTTTCGATCAGATCAGATCAGTCGCTCAGTCGTGTCCGAATCTTTGCAACCTCATGAATCGCAGCACGCCAGGTCTGCCTGTCCATCACCAACTCCCGGAGTTCGCTGAGACTCACGTCCATTGAGTCGGTGATGCCATCCAGCCATCTCATCCTCGGTCGTCCCCTTCTCCTCCTGCCCCCAATGCCTCCCAGCATCAGAGTCTTGTCCAATGAGTCAACTCTTCGCATGAGGTGGCCAAAGTACTGGAGTTTCAGCTTTAGCATCATTCCCTCCAAAGAAATCCCAGGGCTGATCTCCTTCAGAATGGACTGGTTGGATCTCCTTGCAGTCCAAGGGACTCTCAAAAGTCTTCTCCAGCACCACAGTTCAAAAGCATCAATTCTTCAGCACTCAGCTGTCTTCACAGTCCAACTCTCACATCCATACATGACCACAGGAAAAACCATAGCCTTGACTAGACGAACCTTTGTTGGCAAAGTTATGTCTCTGCTTTTGAATATGCTATCTAGCTTGGTCATAACTTTCCTTCCAAGGAGTAAGCGTCTTTTAATTTCGTGGCTGCAGCCACCATCTGTAGTGATTTTGGAGCCCAGAAAAATAAAGTCTGACACTGTTTCCCCATCTATTTGCCATGAAGTGATGGGACCGGATGCCATGATCTTCGTTTTCTGAATGTTGAGCTTTAAGCCAACTTTTTCACTCTCCTCTTTCACTTTCATCAAGAGGCTTTTGAGTTCCTCTTCAATTTCTGCCATAAGGGTGGTGTCATCTGCATATCTGAGGTTATTGATATTTCTCCCGGGAATCTTGATTCCAGCTTGTGTTTCTTCCAGCGCAGCGTTTCTCATGATGTACTCTGCATATAAGTTAAATAAACAGGGTGACAATATACAGCCTTGACGGACTCCTTTTCCTATTTGGAACCAATCTGTCGTTCCATGTCCAGTTCTAACTGTTGCTTCCTGACCTGCATACAAATTTCTCAAAAGGCAGATCAGGTGGTCTGGTATTCCCATCTCTTTCAGAATTTTCCACAGTTTATTGTGATCCACACAGTCAAGGCTTTGGCATAGTCAATAATGCAGAAATAGATGTTTTTCTGGAACTTTCTTGCTTTTTCCATGATCCAGCGGGTGTTGGCAATTTGATAGATGTAAAAGAAATAATTCCATAGTTCATCAGGCACTCTATCTATCAGATCTAGGCCCTTAAATCTATTTCTCACTTCCACTGTATACTCATAAGGGATTTGATTTAGGTCATACCTGAATGGTCTAGTGGTTTTCCCTACTTTCTTCAATTTAAGTCTGAATTTGGCAATAAGGAGTTCATGGTCTGAGCCACAGTCAGCTCCTGGTCTTGTTTTTGCTGACTATATAGAGCTTCTCCATCTTTGGCTGCAAAGAATATAATCAGTCTGATTTCGGTGTTGACCATCTGGTGATGTCCATGTATACAGTCTTCTGTTCTGTTGTTGGAAGAGGGTGTTTGTTATGACCAGTGCACTGTCTTGGCAAAACTCTATTAATCTTTGCCCTTTCATTCCATATTCGGTATTTACCTGGGGCCAAACTATGGTTTGGCCCCAGGTAAATAGCAGGGAGAGAACACAGCTCCACCCATCAACAGAAAATTGGATTAAAGATTTACTGAGCATGGCCCTGCCCATCAGAATGAGACCCAGTTTCCCCCTCAGTTGGTCTATCCCATCAGGAAGTTTCCATAAGCCTCTTATCCTTCTCCACCAGAGGGTAGACAGACTGAAAAACCACAATCACAGAAAACTAACCAATCTAATCACATGGACCACAGCCTTGTCTAACTTAATGAAACTATGAGCCATGCTGTGCAGGGCCACCCAAGTCATAGTGGAGAGTTCTGACAAAATGTGGTCCACTGGAGAAGGGAATGGCAAACCATTTCAGTATTCTTGCCTTGAGAACCCCATGAACAGTATGAAATGGCAAAAAGATAGGACACTGAAAGATGAACTCCCCAGGTTGGTAGGTGCCCAATATGCTACTGCAGATCAGTGGAGAAATAAATTCAGAAAGAATGAAGAGACAGAGACAAAGCATAAACAACACCCAGTTGTGGATGTGACTGGTGATGGAAGCAAGATCCAATGCTGTAAAGAGCAATATTGCATAGCAACCTGAAATCTTAGGTCCATGAATCAAGGCAAATTGGAAGCTATCAAACAGGAGATGGCAAGAGTGAACGTCGACATTTTAGGAATCAGTAAACTAAAATGGACTGGAATGGGTGAATTTAACTCAAATGACCATTATATCTACTATTGTGGGCAGGAATCCCTTAGAAGAAATGGAGTAGCCATCATAATCAACAAGAGAGTACGAAATGCAGTACTTGGATGCAATCTCAAAAACGACCGAATGATCTCTGTTCATTTCCAAGGCAAACCATTCAATATCACGGTAATCCAAGTCTATGCCCCAACCAGTAACGCTGAAGAAGCTGAAGTTGAACGGCTCCATGAAGACCTACAAGACCTTCTAGAATTAACACCCCAAAAAAGAAAATATTATTGTGTAAAATTTATATTCTTGTCTAATAGCAGCCACTCTCCTAAATGAAAACCAGGTCTCTGAACTTGCTGTTTCCAGCATGGGTCATATTAGGAAGTGTTCCCACAGCAACATGGCATCTGTATTTTGTATTTCAGGGATGGCTGACATTCCGGGATGTGGCCATAGACTTCACTCAAGAGGAGTGGGAATGCCTGGACCTCGGTCAGCGGGAATTGTACAGGGACGTGATGATAGAGAACTATAGGAACCTGGCCTGCTTGGGTGAGGATGACTTCCTTCCAGAATCGCTTATCTAACCTCAGGGTTTTGGTTCCTTCATTTCTAGAATGTCTTCTGAAATTTTCTGCTCTGCACATTTGTTTCAGATCTCCGCTTTCTAGGGGAAATGGGTATCTGTGAGTTTAGAAAGAAAGGCTTCATGATGATTCGTTATGCTTGTAACCTTTTCTTCCTTCATGTAATCTGCCTCCTTCTTCTAGGTTAGTGGTAATTGTGGTATTAAATAGTTGTACCTTCTCTTAGTTTCACATTTCCGCTACTTACTTTTGCTTTAGTGGCACTTGACCAGAATCTCAGGACCTGACTTTTTTGTATTAGTTAGCATTATATAGGTACTTTCAGTAAAGTGTTTGGGGAAATCATTCTCTAGGCTGTATTAACATTCACCCATGTGTTCTCTTCTCACCTGAATACATATTGGATTAGAAACTGATGAATCTCTGGCATAACAAATATTCCTTTCTCTGATGAACAGGTCTTGTGGTCTCTAAGCCAGATTTGGTCACCTTTCTGGAGCAAATGAAGGATCTCAGGAATATAAGGAGAATGGAGACAATAGGCATATACCCAGGTAGGTGTGAATGGATAGAGCTGATGACTCAGGTGAGACGTCCAGTGAGAGACCTAACTGGGAAGGAAATCTAAAACAGAGTGGCTATATATATGTATAGTTGATTCTATGAGAATCAGTGAGGAAGTCATTCTTTGTCATGTGGTTTGGGAAGATCTGCTTCCTTGGAAATGATTTTGGAGAAGTCTGGATTTATTTCTGTTGCTGTCATAGACAGCTATCACCTGCCCCATTGTGTCTCTTTAATCATTCATGAATTCATCTCCAGTGATTGCTTTTCTCATTCACAGTGAGAACTAAAATTCTCCTCTTGGCCTGTGACAACCTGCATGAGTTGGCTACTCTTTCATTTCTTGAGAATCCTAGGAAAACTGTGCACACTTCTGAGTGACTATATGATACTCCTTTTAAAGTTTGTTTCTACCTTTAAACAGAAACTGTGTAAGTAGAGTCATAGACATACTGCCAAAGTCCTAGGAATAGTTAGGACAGATTTTTTTTTTCTTTTTTCTGATTTATAGTTTCCAATCCACTGGCAACTGCAGATATGACCTTATTCATGTCAAACTCAAGTAATGTCTTCACTGCATAAAGCAAAACCTCCCTAAAATGGGAAAATGAAAGTTTCATGGTTACTTTAAAGGTTCTCTTCTCTTTATACAAACTCATGTTAAATACCTAAGTGTATTTGTCTCAATTCCTGAATGGTAAAATACTTTAATATATTCAATTACCTCAAAGAATTTTAAAATAAATTGGCATAAGAACTTAGAACATTTTCCATATTTGCAATGGTTGTTTCAAACTGTTAAGATTTTTTGATAATATATAGAAATATTTTTATTAAGTTCTTAGTGGAGTGTAGCTGTTTTACAAAGCTCTGCTGCTGTACAGCAAACAGTATCAATTATACATATATATAGCCACTCTGTTTTAGATTTCCTACCCAGTTAGGTCTCCAAAGAGTACTGAGTAGAGCCCCATGTGTTTCCATCATATTTTTAAAGTCTCACTTCTTATTTAATTTCTTAAGAACTACCACTTTGTCAATTTATCTTGTTTGTTATGAGCTTCCCTGGGCTCTGTCTTGTATGTCCTCACTTGCTAAGACATTAGTTCTATGTCATATCATTTATGATTTTTAGATTCAAATATCTGAACATTCTCAAATAAAAACACAGGTGATAAGAAGTGAATTAAAGAATTAGTAGGCACCTAGTACTTGTGAAAATGTTTGGTGTCTCAATTTAAGAGGACTTTAAGCAAAAAGTAGTCATTTGATTGCCTCTCTAATCTTCACTTAGTTTTTATCTAAGCAGGTTTTTGTCTTACTCCTTCCTCTACAACATATTTCTTTGTCCTCTCATTTTGTCGCATATTCTGTGTTTGTGGCCTCCGTTCTGCAGGCTCCAGGATCCTAGTTCCTCTTGCTCCTGGTGTCTGTCCCCTGGTGGGTGAGGTTGGTCCAGAGGTTTGTGCCCTTATCTCCTGATCTGGGCTTTGACTGTTGTTACTGTGACCCGAGCCTGCCCTGGATATTGAAGCGAGCTTCCCCTTGGCTCTGTGGCTGTCACTGCCCTATCTGTGGTGGGGTCTGCTCCCTGATTTGTGGAGTAGAAGCCCCCAGATCTGTTTCTTCACTGTGATTCTGATCTGTGGTGGAGGCAGGTGGGATTGGAGCACACCCAGTGGGAGAGAAGACCCTGAGTATTGCTCTTCTGGGGATGTTCACCTCGGGGAGTGTTCTGTGTGCCACATCTCATGCCTTGTGCGAGCTCTCATGTGACCCTGGTCGGCACTGCCCTTGGCCCCACCTCAACCACGGGTATCCCGGCACATGGCCCTGATGTCTCTCAGATGTTGTTTTCACCAGCATAGATCCTCAGGTCACCAGCATAGATCCTCTGAAGTCAGGGCCCAGGATTGCATTCATCATGGAGCTGGACCCGCTGTGGTGCTCTGGGGCAGCTCAGATTCTGGCCTGGCTCCGCCCCCTCGTGTAGGAGCCTACAAAGTCTACAGCTGCTTATGCTACACCTTCTGTGACTGGGGGAGCCCTCCTTGTTCATTCAGATGTTCTAAACGGGCTGAGTTTACACAGACAGCTGTGATGGTATAGAAAAGAGTTTGTGCAACTTCCAGTAGAGATATCAGCTCGACTTCCTTAAACTGCCAGACCCTGGGGCTCAGCAATGCTTCAGCACCCTCTGTGCATGTGGATAAACTACAGACACCTGCTCCCAAGGTTTCCCAGAGTCCACCAGTCTACCCTGGTAATGAGGGGCACAGAGGAAGAGGCAACAGCTGGGTTCATGAGAGCACCCACCCTAATGGAGCCCTTCATAGTGCCTGGTGAAGAGGGGCCAGCACAGGGGGATAGAGGCTATAAACAATGGTGGGTCTTCGCTTTGGACATCACTCAACAATGGCACTCTACTCTGTGGTGGTTCAGTCTTCCTCCCCAAGCATTTCTGTTTGCAGGGCTCCTCCCTCCCTGCCTTTCCTGCAGGATGTCCCCTCACAGCCCACAGCAGTCCTCTGCCTGAGTCTGCTTTCCAGACCCCACATTCTGGCACCCAGCCCTTGTCTGCAGCAGTGGACACCCTCTCAGGCTGGGTGGGCCGGGCAGGGGTCAGTACACTGTGTACAGGTCTCACTCTGTCCTGCTGCCACAGACTGTTGCCATATTCTCTTCCCACAGAGGATGAGGCTCCCCTTCTGTCCCAACTGGGCTCCCCTAGTGAGGGCCTTCCCCGGATGTAGAGACCTCTCCTTTCTTCAGATCCCCCCAGGGTTGCAGGCCCTGTCCGACTTCCTTTCCTATTCTTTTCCCCTCTTCTTTCTTTTGCCCTGCATAGCTCAGCAGGAATCTTTCTTGTCCTTTAGATTTCCAAGGTCCTCTGCTAGTGTTCAGCTGGGCTCTGTGAGAACTGTTCCATTTCTGATGTATGCTTGATGCATTTGTGGAGAGAAATGAAGTCCGTGTCTGCCTAATCCTCTGGTATCTTGATCCTCCCATCTCTATTTTTATTTTTAAGAAGGGTTCATCAATTTTCTCTAAATCTTTAAGGATATTCACTGAGAATCAGATCAGATCAGATCAGATCAGTCGCTCAGTCGTGTCCGACTCTCTGTGACCCGATGAATCGCAGCACGCCAGGCCTCTCTGTCCCACATCACCAACTCCCGGAGTTCACTCAGACTCATGTCCATCAAGTCAGTGATGCCATCCAGCTATCTCATCCTGTTGTCCCCTTCTCCTCTTGCCCCCAATCCCTCCCAGCATCAGAGTCTTTTCCAGTGAGTCAACTCTTCGCATGAGGTGGCCAAAGTACTGGAGTTTCAGCTTTAGCATCATTCCTTCCAAAGAAATCCCAGGGCTGATCTCCTTCAGAATGGACTGGTTGGATCTCCTTGCAGTCCAAGGGACTCTCAAGAATCTTCTCCAACACCACAGTTCAAAAGCATCAATTCTTCAGTGCTCAGCTGTCTTCACAGTCCAAATCTCACGTCCATATATGACCACAGGAAAAACCATAGCCTTGACTAGACAAACCTTTGTTGGCAAAGTAATGTCTCTGCTTTTCCATATGCTATCTAGGTTGGTCATAACTTTCCTTCCAAGGAGTAAGCATCTTTTAATTTCATGGCTGCAGTCACCATCTGCAGTGATTTTGGAGCCCAAAAAAGTAAAGTCTGACACTGTTTCCACTGTTTCCCCATCTATTTGCCATGAAGTGATGGGACCGGATGCCATGATCTTTGTTTTCTGAATGTTGAGCTTTAAGCCAACTTTTTCACTCTTCACTTTCACTTTCATCAAGAGGCTTTTGAGTTCCTCTTCACTTTCTGCCATAAGGGTGGTGTCATCTGCATATCTGAGGTTATTGATACTTCTCCCGGCAATCTTGATTCCAGCTTGTGCTTCTTCCAGCCCAGCATTTCTCATGATGTACTCTGCATATAAGTTAAATAAACAGGGTGACAATATACAGCCTTGAGGAACTCCTTTTCCTATTTGGAACCAGTCTGTTGTTCCATGTCCAGTTCTAACTGTTGCTTCCTGACCTGCATACAAATTTCTCAAAAGGCAGGTCAGGTGGTCTGGCATTCCCATGTCTTTCAGAATTTTCCACAGTTTATTGTGATCCACACAGTCAAAGGCTTTGGCATAGTCAATAAAGCAGAAGTAGATGTTTTTCTGGAACTCTCTTGCTTTTTCCATGATCCAGTGGATGTTGGCAATTTGATCTCTGGTTCCTCTGCCTTTTCTAAAACCAGCTTGAACATCAGGAAGTTCACGGTTCACATATTGCTGAAGCCTGGCTTGGAGAATTTTGAGCATTACTTTACTAGCATGTGAGATGAGTGCAATTGTGCGGTAGTTTGAGCATTCTTTGGCATTGGCTTTCTTTGGGATTGGAATGAAAACTGACCTTTTCCTGTTCTGTGGCCACTGCTGAGTTTTCCAAATGTGCTGGCATATTGAGTGCAGCACTTTCACAGCATCATCTTTCAGGATTTGGAATAGCTCAACTGGAATTCCATCACCTCCACTAGCTTTGTTCACGACCCAGATAATCATGATGGTGTGATCACTGACCTAGAGCCAGACATCCTGGAATGTGAAGTCAAGTGGGCCTTAGAAAGCATCACTGAGAATAGTAGATAATAAAACTTATTCTTTGGTGTCTTTCAGCTATATCTCCTCAAGACACCCAGGATTTGATGCCAAAGAAACCAAGGGTAGAAGATTTGTTCCCAAAAGCAAACCTAGGAATATATGAAAGATTTCACCTCAGAAACTTGGAATTAACGAAAGACTCAGAACATATAAAGGCATGTGAAAGACAGAGAGGATGTTTATATGGACATAAAGAAATTGAGACAGTTACAGATGATACAGACATTACTGCAGAAAGAAATGAGCTACATGAGTCAAATTGGGGGAAACACCCATTTCAGTCTTCAACATCTGCTGAGAAGTGTAAGTTTTTCAGAAAAAATTTACATTGTTTTGTGAAACATACTTGTTCTCTGAAAGGAAATGTGGAAAATCTGGGAGGTCCTCCAGTCTCTACTGTAAATACTCATTCAAACCACTCTGAGCATAGGCTTCGATTAAACATATATTTAAACATGTCTGAAAACCAGAAATTTAAAAATGATGGGAAAAACTCACAATGTAATCAATTTGAGGGATCTGTTAGCAGAAAGTCATTATTCTTCCACCAACAGATATTTTCTCTCCATTCCAAGGTGTGTAATGTTGATGATAATGGAAGAGATGTAATCCAACCATCATTGTTCAATACATCCCATGATATGGTTAATACGGAAGAACTTTCTGTGTGTAATAAAATGAATCAGACCTTAAGTAAGAGCTCCAGCGCCAGTAATTACACAATTATTTATGATGGAGTGAAGGTCTATTCATGCAATGAAACTGGGCATAACTTTGAACAAGACTCAAACTTTATGGAACATCAGGGAGCTCAATCTTCACACAAGGATTCTAAAAGTAATAAATGCAGGAATATCTTTTATCAAGCATCAGGTCTTCCTCTAAATAAGAGTATTCATAGTGGAGAGAAAACTTACAATTGTGGTGAATATGGTAAAGTTTCTAATGAGTCTTCAAATCTCATTCAACAGCAGAGGACTCAGAATTCACAGAAACAGTACAAGTGTAATAAATGTGGGAAAGTCTTTAGTAACTCATCTAATATAAGTAAACATAGGAAAATACATTCAGGAAGGAAACCTTTCAAGTGTACAGAATGTGCCAAAGCCTTTAATCAGAGTTCAAATCTTAGTCAACATCGACAAATCCATACTGGCAGGAAACCTAATAAATGTAAGGAATGTGGCAAAGTGTTTATCTATTTCTCAAATCTTAGTCAACATCAGCGAATTCACATTGGGGAAAAACCTTATAAATGTGCAAAGTGTGGCAAAGCCTTTAATCAGAACTCAAACCTTACTCGACACCAGCGAACTCATACTGGAGAGAAACCTTATAAATGTAAGGATTGTGGCAAAGCCTTTAGCCGGCGCTATGGTCTTACTCAACACCAGCGAATTCATACTGGAGAGCGACCTTATAAATGTAAAGAATGTGGAAAAGCCTTCAATAAAAACTCAAATCTTACTCAACACAAGCGAATTCATACTGGAGTGAAACCTTATAAATGTAAGGATTGTGGCAAAGCCTTTAGCCAGCGCTATGGCTTTACTCAACATCAGTTAATTCATACTGGAGAGAAAGCTTACAAATGTACAGAATGTGGAAAAGAGTTTAGTCAATACTCAACTCTTACTAAACACCAACGAATTCATACAGGAGAGAAACCTTATAAATGTAAAGAATGTGGAAAAGCATTTAATAAAAACTCAACTCTTACTAAACACCAGCGAATTCATACTGGAGAGAAGCCTTATAAATGTAAAGATTGTGGCAAAGCCTTTAGCCAGCGCTATGGTTTTACTCAACATCAGTTAATTCATACTGGAGAGAAACTTTATAAATGTAAAGAATGTGGAAAAGCCTTTAGTCAATCCTCAACTCTTACTAAACACCGGCGAATTCATACAGGAGAGAAACCTTATAAATGTAAAGAATGTGGAAAAACCTTTAATCGAAATTCAAATTTTACTAAACATCAGATAATTCATACTGGAGAGAAACCTTATAAATGTAAAGATTGTGGCAAAGCCTTTAGCCAGCACTATGGTTTTACTCAACATCAGTTAATTCATACTGGAGAGAAACTTTATAAATGTAAAGAATGTGAAAAAGCCTTTAGTCAATCCTCAACTCTTACTAAACACCGGCGAATTCATACAGGAGAGAAACCTTATAAATGTAAAGATTGTGGCAAAGCCTTTAGGCACCGCAGTCATCTCACTAGGCATCTCAGTGTACATACTGAAGAGAAACTCTAGTAATGAAATAAGTGATGGAAGAAGTTTGTCCTAAACATGCATGTTAGAAAACACGAGACCATTTATATAAGAAAGATATGGAATGATGGAGAAATGTAAAAGAAAAAAAATGTAGAAAATGGTTTAATGAAAAATGAAATCTAAATAAATTCCAGAAAATCCATACTAGAAAGCTTTACATCAATCCTGTTTTCCAAAGTTCCTCTTAAAGAGAAGTACTATAGATAGTAATCCACAGTTAAAACAGATAGAAAATTGATGTTAGTGTGGATCACAAGTGAAAGTTTGATGTTTCAGATCAGATCAGTCGCTCAGTCGTGTCCGACTCTTTGCGACCCTATGAATCGCAGCACGCCAGGCCCCCGTCCATCACCAACTCCCGGAGTTCACTCAGACTTAAGTCCATCAAGTCAGTGATGCCATCCAGCCATCTCATCCTCTGTCGTCCCCTTCTCCTCCTGCCCCCAATCCCTCCCAGCATCAGAGTCTTTTCCAATGAGTCAGATCTTCGCATGAGGTGGCCAAAGAACTGGAGTTTCAGCTTCAGCATCATTCCTTCCAAAGAAATCCCAGGGCTGATCTCCTTTAGAATGGACTGGTTGGATCTCCTTGCAGTCCAAGGGATTCCCAAGAGTCTTCTCCAACACCACAGTTCAAAAGCATCAATTCTTCGGCGCTCAGCCTTCTTCACAGTCCAACTCTCACATGCATACATGACCACAGGAAAAACCATAGCCTTGACTAGACGGACCTTTGTTGGCAAAGTAATGTCTCTGCTTTTCAGTATGCTATCTAGCTTGGTCATAACTTTCCTTCCAAGGAGTAAGTGTCTTAATTCATGGCTGCAGTCACCATCTGTAGTGATTTTGGAGCCCAGAAAAATAAAGTCTGACACTGTTTCCACTGTTTCCCCATCTATTTGCCATGAAGTGATGGGACCGGATGCCATGATCTTTGTTTTCTTAATGTTGAGCTTTAAGCCGACTTTTTCACTCTCCACTTTCACTTTCATCAAGAGGCTTTTGAGTTCCTCTTCACTTTCTGCCATAAGGGTGGTGTCATCTGCATATCTGAAGTTATTGATATTTCTCCCGGCAATCTTGATTCCAATTTGTGTTTCTTCCAGTCCAGCGTTTCTCATGATGTACTCTGTTTAAAAAGGTACAATTATTAGCAATGTATCCTTGTTTATATTGACATGATTTGTGATTATTTGAAAATGAATGTAATTCAACTCTCTAATTACTCCATGATATGCTTCATTTCTAGTGTGTATGTAAACTTATGTTTTTGATGGTTGGTACCTCAAAGATGAGAGAAGCCCTTCTATCTAAGGAGAAATCATTTATATGTATTCTCCATTAGAAGATTAAGGGCACAGTAATGTAACATGTACAGTAAACATCTAAATGGAGGTGTTTGTCATTCATGTCAAACATCCCTGTAGGTCACCATGATGTAAGTGTTCAAGGAATAATTCCACATACTAAAGATGTAATTATCAAGTTATGCTTTTAAAGGTTAATATAATGACAGTTCACTGAAATCTTGATGTGTTTTATAATATCAACAGAAATTATGAATATCTGACATATTTCAAATAACCTCTGATACCCTAAAATGTATGGGAAACGCTTCCCAGAAAATTCCTGTAATTACTGTAAGCCTTCTTTCTTGAATGATTAGCCTCCATTTTGTAATCATAGAAATCACAACTCTCAGATCATTATATCAGAGGAATGAATATCATTGTTTATGCTTGTAATCTGTCTTTTAATCAAAGTTACACAGGGGAGTGTAAAATGTTTTATTCTGACTGTGTGTGATATTCATACATGTTAATCAATAAAACTGAATGGCTTCTTGTGGTAAAGTTGGTGTGAATGAAGTGTTAACCTACCACCACCATTAACCTCTCCCATCTTATCTTTGGTAGCACAGTGGGATGGCATCTGTAACAGTTAGTTTCCTTACTACCCTTAAGCCTCAAATCATTTGATCATGTATTTCCCATCATTTCTCCATTGTACTTTTCGCCCACTCTAACTACCGGGACATTGTGACGGTTCTAATAAGAAGGATCATACAGAGTACTGTTGAGAGCTTCCCTGACTGCTCCGTGCTGTTGCTGCCTCAGCGTCTGTCTGGGGAGCAGGCAGCCTGCAGTTCCTTGAACTCACACCAGCCAGTCCTGTGAGCACCTCCACTAGATGACCCCCTTCCTTGAGATCAGCAGTCTGGCTGAACCCCAGGTCTACTTCACAGGCCCCCCTTCAATGACACCCTCAGAGCTCACCAGATTCCTGCTCCTCTTGGTTTGAATGGACCCATCCTCACTCAGCCTGGGGAGCCCACAGCACTTCACCCAGGGTCACTTAGGCCTGAACCCCAAATACTGGAACTTTCTCTGCCTAATACTAGCCTTGACCTCCCTCAGAAGTTCCCACCCTAAATCCTCCCCTCCTGAGAGGTCTCAGCTGTACTGAGTGTGAGGGCTTGAGCTCTGGGTGTCTGAATGTGTGTTTTGGGGAAGAAACATCAGAACATATGGGAAACTGGGTAAAGACTCATTTCTGCACCTCAGGCCTGCAGATTCATAACTTCTCGGAGTAGGGACCTGACCGTCAGAGATTTGTATTCACTGAAATGATTCAGAAAGAATCCTTAGCCAAGTGGTTTCCATCTGTTCCCCATCAGGATCACGTGACCAGTGTCAGGAAATGACCTCACTGATGCCCTCCCAACAGAGTTCTGTGTTGGTCCTGTGGGAGCATCAGTGTGGTTTGTAGGAAGTGCTTCAGAGGATCCTAAGGGGATGCCCAGGTTAAGGACGTGGCTCTGGTCCGTTTGTGAGAGCTGAGGCCCCGCTTCAGTGCAAGCAGAGGCAGCAGGGTTGGTCTAGCTGGATTTGGACCGGGGAAGTCAGTCAGCTCACGTCGTCTGTGAGCAGAGTGTTAGGAGCTCTCTAATGGGGAGAGAACAATCAAGAAATAAGCCCACAGGCTGGTCTCCAGGTAGGAAGTGACTGTTCCCGAATCTCTCCTGAGACAAAGGACAGGAGAGGTGGGTTTTTTCAGCTTTTCAAGGTCCTTCTGTCTGTAGGTGAAGTGGTTGCAGGTTAAAGAGCTGTGCGGATGCCTTTGGAGGTATTTTCTCAAGACAGGTGTGAATTTGCAACATAACATTACCAGAGAAGACTGAGAAGGAGGAAAAGAGGAGGAAATGGCAGCTTCTCAGGTAAATATCCTGTCCTGGGTCTGGGGCTGTGTCTGCTTTTCCTCCTGAAATGCCTGGACTGAGAATCTGCAAGCCTTTACTTCTCTCCTAATATTTTTGCCCAGGGCATTTGTTATCAACTTATTTTTTCCTTTTTTTTTTTTCTTACAATAGTGAGGACCAGCTCTTTAGACTATATCTCCCTTAGTCCTAGAGTCTTTTCTGCATTGTCTGTATCCCAGATTTCTATGGAGTATGATGAATTCTCAACATGAATAATGACTCTTAACTGGTGAAAACATTCCCTTTGTGTGAGATCAACCCAGGGAGGCATAGCTTCTGAGGATCCTATTGGGATGTGCTTCAGTCTTAGGATCTTAGAAAAGTAGTGATGAATTTACATGTAGATGCAACTTCAGACATTTAGAAAAGGATTAAGAAAATGTCCTTATAAATAGAATTACCTCAGCAGTCCAGAATTCCACAGAAAGTTTGTGGAAAAGATGGAGAAGAAAAATGTGAGACACCCTTCTCTATATCGGAGAAGGCAATGGCACCCCACTCCAGTACACTTGCCTGAAAAATCCCATGGATGGAGGAGTCTGGCAGGCTGCGGTCCATGGGGTCGCTAAGAGTCGGACATGACTGAGCGACTTCACTTTCACTTTTCACTTTCATGCACTGGAGAAGGAAATGGCAACCCACTCCAGTGTTCTTGCCTGGAGAATCCCAGGGACGGGGAAGCCTGGTGGGCTGCCGTCTATGGGGTCCCACAGAGTCGCACACGACTGAAGTGACTTAGCAGCAGTAGCAGCAGCTTCTCTATATTGGCAGAAAGGACTCATGCTTAACTGTACTTTTAATATACAGAACATTGGAAGTTATATGTGAAGTGAAATTAGCATACAACTGATATTTTTTCAGGAGAGATTCAGATCACTGCTAACATTTATCCCATTACACCTCATGTTCTGTTGGTTCAGGTGGTTCTCAGATTCCAGCACTAAGATGTTCATACTTTTTCTCTTTATCTTTAATAAAAATCTTTGAAAGATTTAGTGAGGAGTGTGAATAAGCTGCCACAGTTAATGAGAAATCCGTGTCTTCTTAGTTCTGTTTGCTTTGGAAAAATGAACACTCACCTGTGTTTAGTAGGGTTCTTGAGTTTTTTGAGTTTTCATTACTTAAGCTCAGGTCTGATTGTTTCCATTTTTAATATACTCAGCATTCATATTCAAACTACTGCACAATTGCACTCATTTCACAAGCTAGCAAAGTAATGCTCAAAATCCTTCAAGTTAGGCTTCAACAGTATGTGAACTTCCAGATGCACAACCTGGGTTTAGAAAAGGCAGCGGAATCACAGATCAAATTGCCAACACCAACTGGATCATAGAAAAAGCTAGAGAATTTCAGAACAACATCTACTTCTTCACTGACTACGCTGAAGCCTTTGACTGTGTAGATAACAACAAACTGTGGAATATTCTTAAAGAGATGGGAGTATCAGATCACCTTACCTGCCCCCTTCTAAACCTGTATGGAGGTCAAGAAGCAACAATTAGAACTCAACATGGAACAACAGACTGGTTCAAAATTGGGAAAGGAGTATGTCAAGGCTGTATATTGTCACCTTGTTTATTTAACTTATATGCAGAGTACATCATGCAAATGCCGGGCTGGATGAAGTACAAGCTGGAATCACAATTGCAGGGAGAAATATCAGTAAACTCAGATATGCAGATATCACCATTCTTATGGCAGAAAGCAAAGAGGAATTAAAGAGACTCTTGATGAAGGTGAAAGAGAGTGAAAAAGCTAATTTAAAACTCAACATTCAAAAAACGAAGATCATGGCATCCAGTTCCATCACTTCATGGTAAATAGATGAGGAAACAATGGAAACAATGACAGACTTTATTTATTTAACACTGTGGACGGTGACAGCAGCCATAAAATTGAAACTCACTTGCTTCTTGGAAGAAAAGCAATGACAAACCTAGACAACATATTAAAAAGCAGAGACATTACTTTGCCCACAAAGGTCCGTATACTCAAAGCTATGGTTTTTCCATTAGTCATGTATGGATGTGAGAGCTGAAAAATAAAAAAGTCTGAGCCCCAAAGAATTGATGCTTTTGAACTGTGGTGTTCGAGAAAACTCTTGAGAGTCCCTTGGACTGCAAGGAGATCAAACCAGTCAATCCTAAAGGAAATCAACCCTGAATATTGAATGTTGAATATTGATGCTGAAGCTGAAGCTCCAATACTTTGGCCACCTTTTGTGAAAAGCCGACTCATTGGAAAAGACCCTGATGCTGGGAAAGATTGAAGGCAGGAAGAGAAGGGAACAACAGAGGATGAGCTGGCTGGATGGCATCACCATCTCGATGAAAATGAGTTTGAGCAAAATCCGGGAGATGATGAAATACAGGGAATCCTGGTGTGCTGCAGTCCATGGAGTCGCCAAGAGTCGGACCAGACTGAGCAATTGAACAACAACATATTCCAAAAATAGAATTCTTATCACATTTTTGTATTTTCTATAATATTTACAGGAATTTTATTACTAATATATGTTCAACCCTGTTAAATCTAAAATATCACTCAACACTAGTGATAGAGATTTTCAAAAGAATAAAAGATTCAGAAGCAAAAGCTCTAATTTATATCATATCGTCATGTGTTTTTGCCCTAGCATGTTTAAAAAATACAGAGAATCAACCAGAAATAAATTATAAGATTTAAACAGGGAAATCTATTCTTGATTTTATTGACATGAATAATTTTTCTCTATTACTTTTAATATGTATATAGTTCCTAAGTAGTGTATGTATGTGTGCATGAAAATGTTAACATTATATGATTGATTTTTTCTGTTTCTGATATTTTTGCCAGTTACCTCAATTGGGTAAAACATCCATTAGAATTGTCTGTGTGCTGCGTTTTTTCTTTTTAGAGAAAATCAAGCTCAGATCCACTGAAGTAAATCTCCCAAGCTCTACCATTTCCTGAATATTTGACCAAATATTCAAAACAATTTTGGATAGCATTATTATTGATATAAAATTATTTATGTGGCTCATTCAAGATTGAAAAGTAAAAAAGTGTTAGATATATAGTATATAAATAATCTAAAGGATTGTTTTTTTCTAGGTTTGCTGATCTATTAAACCTGTAAAATCTGTATAATGCTTTAAGTTCAATCTTAACTATGATTTCTTACATGGCTGTTTCATTTCTGTGCCATTCACAATGGCCACTTATGAACCAGATATGTAGTCAAAATTCAGCTTGTTTTGGCTCCTTCAGCTCCATAGGAGCCAAAATCCTTGGTCTCCTATATTTTTACATTCTGATCAGTTTTATATCAAAATCATCTATTCAGTTCAGTTCAGTTCAGTTCAGTAGCTCAGTCGTGTCCAACTCTGTGACCCCATGAATCGCAGCATGCCAGGCCTCCCTGTCCATCACAAACTCCCGGAGTTCACTCAGACTCACGTCCATCGAGTCGGTGATGCCATCCATCTCCTCCCTTTTGTCCCCTTTTCCTCCTGCCCCCAATCCCTCCCAGCATCAGAGTCTTTTCCAATGAGTCAACTCTTCACATGAGATGGCCAAAGTACTGGAGTTTCAGCTTTAGCATCATTCCTTCCAAAGAAATCCCAGGGCTGATCTCCTACAGAATGGACTGGTTGGATCTCCTTGCAGTCCAAGGGACTCTCAAGAGTCTTCAACACCACAGTTCAAAAGCATCAATTCTTCAGCACTCAGCTTTCTTCACAGTCCAACTCTCATATCCATACATGACTTTAAAAGATCTAATATAACATGCTTGAATGAACATATGTTTGGTAAGAAGGAGATAATTAGCAGGTATCCCAGATCTATGAAAATGCTTTGTTCATATATTTCAGATTACTTCTAGCAAAAAGTAATCGTTATAAATGCTGGAGAGGGTGTGGAGAAAAGGGAACCCTCTTATACTGTTGGTGGGAATGCAAACTAGTACAGCCACTATAGAGAACAGTGTGGAGATTCCTTAAAAAACTGGAAATAGAACTGCCTTATGATCCAGCAATCCCACTGCTGGGCATACACACTGAGGAAACCAGAAGGGAAAGAGACACATGTACCCCAATGTTCATCGCAGCACTGTTTATAATAGCCAGGACATGGAAGCAACCTAGATGTCCATCAGCAGATGAATGGATAAGAAAACTATGGTACATATACATAATGGAGTATTACTCAGCCATTAAAAAGAATTCATTTGAATCAGTTCTAATGAGGTGGATGAAACTGGAGCCTATTATACAGAGTGAAGTAAGCCAGAAGGAAAAACACCAATACAGTATACTAACATATATATATGGAATTTAGAAAGATGATAACAAAAACCCTGTATATGAGACAGCAAAAGAGACACTGATGTATGGAACAGTCTTATGGACTCTGTGGGAGAGGGAGAGGGTGGGAAGATTTGGGAGAATGGCATTGAAACATGTAAAATATCATGTATGAAACAAGATGCCAGTCCAGGTTCAATGCACGATACTGGATGCTTGGGGCTAGTGCACTGGGACGACCCAGAGGGATGGTATGGGGAGGGAGGAGGGAGGAGGGTTCAGGATGGGGAGCACATGTATACCTGTGACGGATTCATTTTGATATTTGGCAAAGCTAATACAATTATGTAAAGTTTAAAAATAAAATAAAATTAAAAAAAATAAAATAAAAAAATGTTCGAACTTAAAAAAAAAAAAAAAGTAATCATTAGGTTTTTTTGTCTACTTCCTTCAAGGGATGTTTGAACCATGGTATAATTTAATCACAAAGGTTTAGTTGATATGTTGGTGATTCTTTGCATATTTTACAACTTTTAATTTTTTTTCTTTACTTATAAGGTAAGATTGCTTTTGTTCTAAAGAAAGGGTTACAGCCTTGATATCTTGTCTATATATATCAGCAATTTGTTAATAACATGCTAAATTTCTAAACTGGGATAAAAATGCTTATTCATTTTAATTTTTCATTAGAGTTTTTTAGGAATGATTTTTTCCATTTTCTGTGATTATCTCCTGGCTTGCAACCCAGGAGAAAATGGTTGCTTTCTACATGTGTGCAGTCACAAGCAAAAAATATAACTTAGAAGGATTCTTTTTTAATAGAACGTATAAGTTGTATTCAGACTTCTGGGCAAAAAAATTTCTCTTATTTAGCTGTTCCATTGAGTTTGATTGCTTTTTGATGATAAGTTCCCCCAAATTTGTTACTTCTAATTTTGTTTTTACCTGACCTATATTTCATGAATGTAAATGACAATTGTGACTAAGTACAATTAATATGGCATTGAATTCAAATATGAATCTCCCGTATATCTATTGCTAATAAAATGATATGTTTAATTATTACCCATAATCTATGTGTAACTTATAAACTTATTTTCCTTCTTGATTATTGATCATTTTATGATTTGTTATGCCTTGCTGAGGAGTTACAGAAATACTTTTAAATTTACAGTTTTTTCCCTGCATCTTTTAAAATTTATTTTCTCTTTATATTTTTTCAATTATTAAAGTATGATAACACATTTACAGAAGACTTGGAAAATACAGAACAAAGTTACATACAGGTCCACTATATATTACAATTATTTTTCTACATAGATAAATTAAGATTTTTAGTTGGAGTTTCACTATCAAACTTCCAAAAATTAATAGAATGAGCAGACAGAAGTAGAAGGGTGTTTGTTGTTGTTCAGCCACTAAATTGTGTCCAACTCTGCAACTCCATGAACTGCAGCACTCCGGGCTTTCCTGTCCTTCACTATCTCCTGAAGTCTCCTCAAACTCGTGTCCATTGAGTCAGTGATGACCTGACAAGTGCTGTGAACCAATTCAACATAATTAAGATTTTTTTTTATTACACAATTTTCACACAGCAGCAGTATACAAATTCTATTAAAGTTCCCATAGACGATAAACTAGGAGCCACTGGAATATACAAAGGGACATGAAACAAGGTGCAAAAATTTCACGGTTTAAAGGGATTGAAATCATACAGAAGCTGTTCTCTTATTACTGTGGAATTATCTTAGCAATCAATATCAACAGATAGTTGAAAATAGCCCACATATTTTCAAGTGCAATGAAACATTTACCAAGACAGATCTTTGACTTAGCCATTGAAAGTCTCAATAATTTAAAACACTGAAAAAGCACAGAGTGATTGCAGAGAAGAAGAGGTGAGGGAGTGATGTAATTTTATTCTCTTTTCACTGTTTAAGGAACTGCCACCCCGTCCTCCAGCCTGGCTGTTAACAATCTACCTGGCCAGCACCAGGGTAGGAGGGTTTCCGTTTCTCCACAACCTCTCCAGCACTTATTGTTTGTAGACTTTTACACAAAGGCCATTCTGAATGGGGTGAGATTGGTACCTCATTGTAATTTTGACTTGGATTTAAGATTTCATGATGTTGAAACATTTCCATGTGATTTTTAAAAAAAGAGAAGAAAAACCAGTGTGAGTAAAACTGACCTCTGGGGATTGGCCTCTCGACCCTCTGTCCTATTTTGAATTCTTTTTCCAGGACCTGCCCGAAGACATCTGTTGAGGACAGGGGTTTTTCCTTACATCCTCCTGGCCTGGTGAATCATAAGCACCGGTTTTCAGTTGTAGTTACCAATAGCTGCCACAAGGAGGCAGCATTTCTTCATGCTCCACTTTTTTTTTTTTATTATTCTTTCGTTATTTCGTTTTTATTTTCTATTGGGGTAGAATTGATTTCCGTTGTTGTGCTTGTTTTAGGTTTACAGGAACTTGATTCAGTTGTACATAGACGTATATACTTCTTGAGGTCTTTTCCGTATAGGTTCTTCAGAGTGTTCAGTAGACTTCCCTGTGCTATTCAGTCGGTCCTTTTGGATTATCTAGCTGATAATAAGTAGTGTGTATTTGTTAATCCCAAACTCTTAATGTCTCCCTTCCCCTACCCTTTTTTTTTTAACAATCATTAATTGGTTTTCTAATCTGTGAGTCTGTTTATAAATTAATTCATTTGAATTAGTTTATGGTTGGAGAAGGCAATGGCACCCCACTCCAGTTCTCTTGCCTAGAAAATCCCATGGAGGGAGGAGCCTGGTGGGCTATAGTCCATGCGGTCGCTAAGAGTCAGACATGACTGAGCGACTTCACTTTCACTTTTCACTTTCATGCACTGGAGAAGGAAATGGCAACCCACTCCAGTGTTCTTGCCTGGAGAATCCCAGGGACGGGGGGCCTGGTGGGCTGCCATCTCTGGGGTCGCACAGAGTCGGACAGGACTGAAGCGATTTAGCAGCAGCAGCAGCATGGTCCCGCCTGTAAGTGAAATGATATTTCTCTTTCCCTCTCTGACTGACTTCACTGAGTAGGCCATCCATGCTGCTGACAATGGCATTTTTTTTATGTTCGTTTTGCTGGCTGTGTGTATTCCAGTGTCTAGGTGGACCTTCATTTCTCTATCGATGGACAGTTGGCTGATGCTCTGTCTTGGATATTGTCAATAGCGCTGCCCTGAAAAAAGAGGTGTATATATCACTTTAAATGATGATTTTCTCAGAATTTAAGGCAAGGAGTTAAAAATTATGTGGAAACTCCATATTTAGTGTTTTAAGGAACGTCTATACGGTTTTCCTTTGTGGCTGTACCCACCCATTTCCATCCCCGCCCACAGTGTTGGAGGATTTCCTATTCCCCATGCCCTCGGTAGCGTTTAATTTTTGAGGCTCTTTTGAAAGATGGCCATTCTGTGGAGTGTCAGATAATACCTCGTTGTAGTTTTTATTTCATTTCTCTAATAATTATTGATGCTGAGCATCTTGTAATGTGCTTAATGGCCTTTTGTATGCCTTCTTTGGAGCTGTGTGTATTTAGATCTTTGGCCTGTTTTTCCATTGGGTCTTTTGTTGGTTTTTTTGTTTTTTGTTTTTTTGAGCTGCATGAGCAGTTTACACGTTTTGGAGATGAAGTCCAAGTAGGTCTTTTTTTGTTACATTTTATTCCCATTCTGAGGTTGAGTTTTTCTTTCCTTTACGTTTCCCAAAGGTCAGTGAGGTCCTTTTTGTTGACTTTTGTTTGATTTTTCATTACTCTAAGTGGTAGATCCAAAAAGAACTTTCTGTGATTTATATCAAAGCATATATTTTCCTCAGGAGATTTAGAGTAATCATTCCACCATTTAGATATTTAATTGATTTCAGGTTCCTTTTTTTGTATGGGGTTGGAGAAGGCAATGGCACCCCACTCCAGTACTCTTGCCTGGAAAATCCCATGAATGGAGGAGCCTGGTGGGCTGCAGTCCAAGGGGTCACTAGGACTTGGACACGACTGAGCGACTTCACTTTCACTTTTCACTTTCATGCATTGGAGGAGGAAATGGCAACCCACTCCAGTGTTCTTGCCTGGAGAATCCCAGGGATGGGGGAGCCTGGTGGGCTGCTGTCTCTGGGGTCGCACAGTCGGACACGACTGAAGCGACTTAGCAGCAGCAGCAGCAGGGAGTTGTCATAATTTTATTCTCTTTTCCTTTGTTTAAGGAACATCCACCTCATACTCCATGGTGGCTGTTCCTAATTTACATTGCCAGCATCAGTGCAGGAGGGTTCTCTTTTCTCCACAGCCTCTCCAAACTTTTCTGTTTGTAGACTTTTTAACAAAGGCCATTCTGATCAGTGAGAAGTGATACCTCCTTGTAATCTTGATGTGCATTTTTCTAAGATTTCAGGAGGTTGAAACTTTTTCACTATTATTTTTTTAAGAAATGTAAAACTGACCTCTCAAGAGTAGCCTCTTGGTGTTCTTCCCTGTTTTGATTCTTTTTCCAGGGCCTACCTGAGGATATTTGTTGAGGACAGATTTTTGTCTTTCTTTAACCCTAGCCTGGTGAGTACTGACTGCCCAGAAACAGGTGTTTTTCAGTAACCAAAAGTGGCCACAAGTTAGCAGCATTTTTTCACGCTTCGCTGTTTTGTCTGTTTGTTTTGGCTAATTTAATTTTTATTTTCTATTGAAGTAGGGTTGATGTCCATTGTTGTGTTTGTTTTAGGTTCACAGGAACTTGATTCAGTTATACATAGACCTATATCTTTTCCTTTTCAGGGTTTGTCCCATGTAAGATCTTTCATGTTGTTCAGTAGACTTCCCTGTGCTTTTTAGTAGGTCCTTTTGGATTATCTGTTTGATAATAAGTCATAAGTATGTGCTAATCTCAACCTCTTAATGTCTCCCTCCCCCTACCTTCTTTTAAATAATCACAACTTGGTTTTCTAAGTCTGTGACTCTGTTTCTATTTATGAATTCATTCATTTCTATAAATTTATAGATTCCACCTGTAAGGAATATGATATTTCTGTTCCCCTTTCTGACTGACTTAGTATGATAAATCTTGGTCCCTCCATGGTGTTAATAATGATACTTTTTCTCTCTTTTTGATGCCTGAGTGTATTCCAATGTGTAGGTGGACCAGTGACTCTTCATTTCTCTATTGAAGGACATTTTAGTTGATGCTCTGTCTTAAATATTGTTAATAGTGCTGCCCTGAAAATAAGGAAGTAAGTATTATTTTAAATTACGATTTTCTCCAGATCTAAGGCAAGAGGTACCAAGCTTGCTGGTACAGGTGGTAACTCTATATTTAGTGTTTTAAGGAATGTCTATACTGTTTTCCTTTGTGGCTACACCCACCTATTTACAGCTCTGCCCACAGTGTAGGGGGATTCCCTGTTTCCCTCACCCTCGAAAGCACTTAATCTTTGTAGATCTTTTCAAAGATGGCCATTCTGAGGGGTGTGAGCTGATAACTTGTTCCAGGGAAGTTCCTGCCCTAAACCCTCCCCTCCTGAGAGGTCTCAGCTGTGCTGAGTGTGACAGCTGAAGCTCAGGGCTCCTGAGTGTGGGTCTTGGGGAAGAGGCATCAGAACAAACAGGGAGCTTGTTGAAGACTCATTTCATGGCTCCACCTCAGACCTACAGATTCATAACCTCTTCAAGTGGAGCTCTGACCTCATGGGATTGTATATACTGAAATGGTCCAGAAACAATCTTTGAAGTGAAGTGAAAGTTGCTCACTTGTGTTCAACTCTTTGTGACCCCAGGGACTATACAGTCCATGGAATTCTCTAGGCCAGAATACTGGAGTGGGCAGCCATTCCCTTCTCCAGGGAATCTTCCCAAGCCAGGGATCGAACCAGGTCTCCCACATTGCAGGCAGATTCTTTACCAGCTGAGCCATCAGGGAAGCCAAAACAATCTTTAGCCAAGTGGTTTCCATCTGTTTCTCATCAGGATCATGTGACCAGTGTCAGGCAGTGACTGCCCCAGTGCCCACCCCACAGAGTTCTGTGTTGGTCCTGTGGGAGCATCAGTGTGGTGTGTAGGAAGTGCTCCAGGGGATTCTACGGGGAGGCCCCGATTAAGGACGCGGCTCCTGGTCCATTTGTGAGAGCTGAGGCCTGGCTTCAGTCTGCAGAGAGGCAACAAGTTCTGCTCTGCATGGGCTTTAAAGGGGCAAGTCAGTGCAGCCCACACACCCTGTGTTAGCAGAATTTGGGGGGATTTATATGAAGAAAGAAGTGTAGACAACGACAGCAACAATTCCTAGATTGGTCTCCACAGAGGAGCTGATTGTCCTGAATCTCTCCTGAGACGAAGGACAGGAGAGGTTGGCCCTTCCAGCTTTTCAAGGTCTTTCTGCCTGTGGGGGTGTTGGGAGCAGGCGAAGGAGCTGTGCTGACACCTCTGAAGGTGTTATCTCACGATGCTGAGGTGATTCTTACCCATAACCTTGAGGAGAAAACGATCCAGGGCAGGAGGAAAAAGAGGAGGAAATGGCAGCTTCTCAGATAAATGTCCTGATCCAGATCCAGGAGAGAAGCTGTGTCTGTTTTTTCTTCCTTAAATGCCCTGGATTGAAAACATACACATTTTAAATTCTCTGTTTCTGATATTCTTGCCTGGTGAGGTGGTTTTCAACTATTAAATACTGTTTTTTCTTTTATTTTTATGAGTCACAATGAGGCTCTTCTCTCTCCATGAGCCTCTTCTCCTTGTCTGCCTCCAGGCTCCCTGCAGGCCATGAAGTATTCCCAGTGTGAATTAACAGCTTTCACTTATTCAAAATATTCCCTTTTGGAAAGATCAACAAGGGAAGGCGTTAATATCCAAAATTCCCCTTGGGATGGGGTGGGGTGTTGGGATTTTAGTGAATAACAAGAAAGTGGAGTCATTTCCTTATATCTGGATACAACTTCAGCTCTTTAGAGGAAGATTTAGAAAATACACATATAAGCGGGATGACCTTGACTAGGTCCAGCGAGTCAAAGCTATAGTTTTTCCAGTAGTCATGTTATGGATGTAAGAGCTGGACTGTAAAGAAAACTAAAAGCCAAAGAATTGATGTTTTTGAACTGTGGTGTTGGAGAAGACTCTTGAGAGTCCCTTGGACTGCAAGGAGATCCAACCAGTCAATCCTAAAGGAAATCAACCCTGAACATTCATTGGAAGGACTGATGCTGAAGCTCCAATACTTTAGCCACCTAATGCTGACTCACTGGAAAAGACCCTGATGTTGGGAAAGATTGAAGGTAGGAGGAGAAGGGGATGGATGACAGAGGATAAGATGATTGGATGGCATCACTGACTCAATGGACATGAGTTCGAGCAAGTTCCAGGAATTGGTGATGGACAGGGAAGCCTGGCTTGCTGCAGTCCATGGGGTCGCAAAGAGTTGGATACAACTGAGTGACTAAACTGAACAGTAAACCTTAATGGTCTAGAATTCCTTAGAAACTTCTGAAAAAAAATCAGTATTCTCTACATGGTAAGAAAGTTTTGCTGTTTAAATACACAATTAGGGATACAGAACAGGGAAGTTACATATGGGGTAAGAATGCATAAAACTGAAACTTTTTCAAGATACATTGAGATTTCCTTATTTTTGCCGAAAGTACCCAAGCAGTGACCATGTGTCTTCTTGAGTGTTTCTCTCACCTGACACCAGCTTATCCCATTACAACTGATGGTCACCGATTCGGGCATTTTCTGCTAGATTCCCACACCATCAAGTTTCATATTTTTTCTGTTTATCTTTAATAAAATCTTGGAAAGACATAGTAAGGGAGGTGCACAATCCAAAAAAGTTAAGGTGGAAACTCCGTTTTCCTCCTAGTGTCTCTTTGCTGCTAGTTGGCTCTGAAATACGAGCACTCAATTGTGTTCAGGAGAGATACTGCATTTTTTAAGGAGAGGCTTTCATTAGTCAAGTCAGACACTTTTCCCCTATGGGTTATTACAAATATTGAAAATAGTTCCCTGTGCTATGCAGCAGATCCTTGTTGGTTATTTTTGTATAAACTAGAGTATATATGTTAAACCCGAAGTCCTAATTATGTTCATTTTTCTAATGAGCAGGTCCCCTTTGGAGTAAAGGAAGAATCCCGGTGCTAGGTGTGAATGAATGAAGCAGATGGCACAGGTGAGAGGTCCAGAGACCACAGAGGAAGCCAGACGTGTTCAGATGGTTTGGGGAGGCCTGCTTCACTAGAATGAGAAGCCTGGGTTTATGTCTGCCAAAGAGGGCCTGACCTGCCCCATTCTTCTGCTGTTACATCTCCATGTGTTCTTCTTCAGCTCCACTGGGTTTTCCCTCACTTTCAGTTCACTTCAGTTCAGTTGCTCAGTCGTGTCCAACTCTTTCTGACCTCATGAACCACAGCACGCCAGGCCTCCCTGTCCATCACCAACTCCCTGAGTTCACCCAAACCCACGTCCATCGAGTTGGCGATGCCATCCAGCCATCTCATCCTCTGTCCTCCCCTTCTCCTCCTGCCCTCAATCCCTCCCAGCACTTCTTAAACTCAGAGGGGAAATTCAGGCCCATTGACCCTTGTATTTCTATCAACAGTACTGAGTGGTCTTTTGAATTGATCATGTCAATTTCTAAATGTCATGTCTAATGTTTCAGAGACAAAAAACTGGAGATTCTGCTTTAGATTCCTAAGGGGAATCAAGAAAGACATAGTACTGGTTTGGGGACTATTCACTAAAGTATCCCAGCAGCAAAACCCAAAAGAAACACAGCTGGAATCGTTTTGTGAATTGCAGGCAAATTGTAAGATTGAATTCAGTCAGGATAACTGTTTTTTAAGTATATCCTTTTCTCTTTCTCCTATTTGGTATTACCAACATGAAGTCTTTTGAGATGTCAATAATTTAAATGTAATTTAATTTCTTTAATGAAATTGTTTAATATTTGAGAATATAAGAATAGCTTTTGAGCAGTGGGAGAGGCTGGTGGAGGCAGGAGGATGCTCCAAGGGGAATGAAGGTGCCTTCCATCCCTCACTTTCACTGAGAGCCAAAACCTTCCTCCTGGTCTGTGGGTACCTGCATACTCTTGCTGCTTTGGGGGACCTAGGAAAAGCTGCTAACAGTTCTGACAAATTCTGCCTTACAGCCTTTCCAAATTTCCGTCTCTGCCTCAAGTCAGAAAAGAGTTGTGGAGATCTGGGATTACTTGACAAAATTCCAGAAATACTGGGAACAGATATATGCTTCCTGCTTTCTAATTTCCAATGGAAACTTCAAACATGGCTCTCTGAAGTTCAGATTCAGTCCCTGAAATCATAAAATGTAATCCCCAATTTCTACCGCCCAATTTTTTCTTCTATGAACAAATTTTAGACATTTTAAGTGCATTTACCCCAACTCATCAATGTTAAAACCATTTAATACATATATTGACTCACAGAAATTTTTTTTTTTTTTTACTGTTCTTTTCTTTTGTATTGGAGTATAGCTGATCAACAATGTTGTGATAGTTTCAGGTGGGCAGCAGAGCGACTCAGCCGTCCATACACATATATCCATTCTCCCCCAGATTCTGCTCCCATCCAGGCTGCCACATGACATTGAACAAGTACAGTAGGACCTTGGTGGCTATCCATTGTAAATAGAGCAGTGTGTACAAGCCGATCTCTTATGGAGAATTGATATTAGTTTTTCCTGAAATATTGCTGGAATTTTCCAGTGAATTCATCTACTCCAGGGATTTTTTAAATTACCTTTTTAGTCTTATTAATAGATGTAGATATGTTGTAATTTTTTAATTCACTCATGCAAACACCTACGGGGTTCTATGTTTCTGGAAACTGAACCTTTCTCTGAGGTATTCATCTTTTGGCGTAGTATAGTTCATAGAAGCCTGATAGAAATACTTCTTGTTCCATGTAACATGTATAATGCCATTAGTTTTACTTCTGATCTTCCTTGCATCTCATCTCTTATTAATCTAGCTAGGGGTTTGTCAGTATTGCATACAATTGTAAAGCATATTCAAAGTACTAAGTGGGATCTCGGTTATTTGTTATCTTTCAGCGATATTGTCTCAGGACGTCCAGGGTTTGTTCCCAAAGAAGCCGTGCATAAGAGATTCATGTGTGATGTGCTGGGAAGTTCTGAGATCTCTCAGCTTGGAAATTTGTACTTAGTGAAAGACTGGGAAAGTTAAGGGGGCCTGTGATGTGCGAAAAGGATATTATTTTAGATGTAACCACATTGGGACAGCTATTCATGATGAAAATATGATTGCCAAAAGAAATTGAGGATGGGTGTCAAACTAGTAAAAGTTCTATTTGAAGTCAGTAAGTCTGGCAGAAAAATATGTTTTTTTTAAGCAAGGACCCACATGACTTAAAAAAAACACATATTCTCTGATGTGAAATTTGAAAAACATGGAAAGTCATCTAGTTTATGCTACAAATAATCACTCAAGCCAGTACGAACATAGGTTTGAGTTAAACAGTCAGTCATACATGTCTGAAAGTCAGGGATTTGAAAGTGAAGGAAGAAAATCTCACTATGGTCAATTTGAGAGATCCTTTCATGAGGGCTCATTACTTTTCCACCAACAAACATTTTCTCCCTATTCCAATATCTGTTACGTTGGTAATAATGAGACAGTCTTTATCCAGCCACCATCAGTCAATGGGTATCTTAGTACAGATAATGCGAAACAACCTTCCATGTGTAATCCAGCAAGTGAGGCCTTAAGCGAGAGCTCCAGCTTCAGTTATTACAACAGTATTTATGATGGAGCCAGAATCTACCCATGCCTTGAACCTGGGAATCTCTTTGACCAAGATGGTCTCATGAATCATCAGAGAACTCAATGTTCAGAGAACCATGATGAAAGGGATGAACATAGAAATGTCTTTTATCAAAGCTCAAATCTTATTACAGATAGGAATGTCCATATTGAAGAAAATAACTACAGATTTAGTGAATGTGGTCAAGTTTCTAACCAGTCATCACAACTTATTCAATATCCGAGTATTCACACTAAGGAGGAACACTGCAAGTGGAATAAATGTGGGAAAGTCTTCCCTCAATCATCAAATCTAAACAGACACAGGAAAACCCACACTGGAGGGACACCTAACCAATGCACAGAATGTGGCAAAACCTTTAGCAAGCCCTTCAACCTTACTCGACATCTCACAGTTCATACTGCAGAGAAGACTTGCAAATGTACAGAATGTGGCAAAGCCTTTACTCACAGTTCAAACCTTAATCGACATAGGTGAATCCATACTAGGGAAAAACCATATAAATGTCAGAATTGTGGGAAAGCCTTTAACCAAAGTACGACACTTATTCAACATCAGCGAATCCATACTGGGGAGAAACCATACAAGTGTAAAGAGTGTGGCAAAACTTTTATCAGTTGCTCAAAACTTACTCAGCATCAGAGAAGTCATACTGGGGAGAAACTATACAACTGTGCAGAATGTGGCAAAGCCTTTACCAGGCGTTCATATGTTACTCAACATCAGCGAATTCATACAGGAGAGAAGCCTTATAAATGTACAGAATGTGGCAAAGCCTTTAATCAGGCTTCAAACCTTAATCAACATAGGCAAATTCATACTGGGGAGAAACCATACACACATGAAGAATATGGCAAAGCTTTTAATTGCTACTCAAACCTTACTTGTCATAAAATAATTCATAGCACCAAATAGTCTTACAAATATAAATAATGTGACAAAGCCTTAAAGTGAGCCGTCACTTCACTCAGCATCAGAGGGCGTGTGCTGGAGAGACCCTACGAATGTAATAAGTGATGAAAGAGGTTTGTCCTAAGCATACAATTCAGGAAACACCAGAGAGTTCATACTGGGAAGAACATTTAATGCTGTAAGAAATGATGAAACGAACTTAAAAACTCAGATCTAAATAAATATGGAGAATTGATAATGGATAGCATTCAGTCATTAAGCCTTTTCTGATATTTAAATCAGGATATTATAGAAAATAATCCAAAGTTAAAACACTTAAAAAATTATTTCTTACTGTGGATCATAGGATCAAGGTGAGAAATGTTTGACAGTACAATTATCATTGTATCCTTATTTACATTGACATTATGTGAAAGTGAAATTTAATATAATTTGAGTCTCAAAATACTACATGCTAAACCTTTGTTTCTAGTGTGTATGTGAGCTAATTTTCTTTTTTTAACTAATATTCTTGATCTTTGCTGCCTCAAAGTTAAGTGAAGCCCTTCTATGTTAGGTAGAAATAGTTTTTATCTACCTTTCTATGGGATATTAAGGACCTTGAAATGTGAAATGTACAATGAAAGTGTAAATGGAGGTGATGATTGTCATTGTTTAAAATATCCCTCTATGTCACCATTAGGTAAGTCAGAAAATAATTCTTTGTATTAAAGTAAGACAGAGGGTCATTCTAAATTTTAAATAGTGGTGCCAATGGTTCTTTATGGATATAAAGAAGGGAGTTCACTGAAATCCCCATGTATTTTTATAACAGCAATAACTAGAAGTCATAAATTTTAATTGACATGGTAGTAATCAGGAAATCTTATACCTAAGAAAAGTGATGTAATATTTTCCTGCTGCTGCTGCTGCTAAGTCACCCCAGTCGTGTCCGACTCTGTGTGACCCCATAGACGGCAGCCCACCAGACTGCCCCGTCCCTGGGATTCTCCAGGCAAGAACACTGGAGTGGGTTGCCATTTCCTTCTCCAGTGCATGAAAGTGAAAAGTGAAAGTGAAGTCGCTCAGTCATGTCTGACTCCTAGCGGCCCCATGGACTGCAGCCTACCAGGCTCCCCCGTCCATGCAATTCTCCAGGCAAGAGTACTGGAGTGGGGTGCCATTGCCCTCTCCGAAGGTTATTTAATTAATCTACATCTTTGTTTACTAATTGCTCTCTGTAAACCATAAATATCTTATTTCTCTGATCAGTATATCAGAAGAACAAGAATGTTTCCGAATGCTTGTAATCTGTGTTTTGATCAAAGATTATAAACTTTGGAAAGTTTTATTTAGCTTATATGTGAACTTCCTATATGTTAGTTAATAAAATAGAATGGCTTTTACTATATTAAACTTCATGTATAATTGATGAAGTGTTCTCATCAGTAATAGGCTTCTCAGGTGGTTCAATGGTAAAGAATCTGCCTGCTGATGCAGGGGTCACAGAAGGTGTGGGTTCCATCCCTGGGTCAGAAAGATCCCCTGGAGAAGGAAATGGCAACCAGCTGCAGTATTTTTGCCTGGAGAACCCCATGGACAGAGGAGCCTGATAGGCTACAGTCCATGGTTGCAGAGTCAGACACAACTAAGCACATACACATGTATTCCACCACCAACATAAAGATGAATACCAACATTATCATCTCCCAGGTTTTTTTAAGTTGTCAATAACTGATGGTGAATATCCAGCCCGGCATTTCGCATGGTGTATTCTGCATATAAGTTAAATTAGCAGGGTGACAATATACAGCCTTGATGTACTCCTTTCCCAAATTGGAACCAGTCTGTTGTTCCATGTCCAGTTCTAACTGCTGCTTCTTGACCTGTATGCAGATTTCTCAGGAGGTACCTCTCAGGAGGTAGATTTCTAAGACGATCTGATATTCTCATCTTTTTTAAAAGTTTCCACAGTTTGTTGTGATCCACACAGTCAAAGGCTTTGGCATAGTCAATAAAGCAGTAGATGTTTTTCTGGAACTCTCTTGCTTTTTTGATGATCCAGCAGAATTTGGCAATTTGATCTCTGGTTCTTCTGCCTTTTCTAAATTCAGCTTGAAAATCTGGAAGTTCACGGTTCACGTACTATTGAAGCCTGGTTTGGAAAATTCTAAGCATTACTTTGCTAGCATGTGAGATGAGTGTAATTGTGCGGTAGTTTGAACATCCTTTGGCATTGCCTTTCTTTGGGATTGGAATGAAAACTGACTTTTTCCAGTCCTGTGGCCACTGCTGAGTTTTCCAAATTTGCTGGCATAGTGAATGCATCACTTTAACAGCATCATCTTTTAGGATTTGAAATAGCTCAGCTGGAATTCCATCACCTCCACTAGCTTTGTTCATAGTGATGCTTCCAAGGCATCTGGATGAAACAAGCTGGAATCAAGATTGCTGGGAGAAATATCAATAACCTCAGATATGCAGATAACAGCACCCTTATGGCAGAAAGTGAAGAAGAACTAAAGAGCCTCTTGATGAAAGTGGAAAAGGAGAATGAAAAAGTTGCCTTAAAACTCAATATTCAGAAAACTAAGATCATGACATCTGGTCCCATTACTTCATGGCAAATAGATGGGGAAACAATGGAAACAGTGAGAGACTTTATTTTTGGGGGCTCACAATAACTGCAGATGGTGACAGTAGCCATGAAATTAAAAGACACTTGCTCCTTGGAAGAAAAGCTATGACCAATCTAGACAGTATATTAAAAAGCAGAGACATTACTTTGCCAAAGAAGGTCTCTCTAGTCAGTTATGTTTTTTCAGTAGTCATGTATGAATGTGAGAGTTGGACTATAAAGAAAGCTGAGTGCCGAAGAATTGATGCTTTTGAACTGTGGTGTTGGAGAAGACTCTTGAGAGTCCCTTGGACTGCAAGAAGATCCAACCAGTCCATCCTAAAAGAAATCAGTCCTGAATATTCATTGGAAGGACTGATGCTGAAGCTGAAACTCCAGTACTTTGGCCACCTGATGCGAAGAACTGACTTATTTGAAAAGACCCTGATACTAGGAAAGATTGAAGGCAGGAGCAGAAGCAGAAGACAGAGGATGAGATGGTTGGATGGTATCACCGACTCAATGGACATGAGTTTGAGTAAGCTCCGGGAGTTGGTGATGGACAGGGAAGCCTGGCGCGCTGCAGTTCATAGGGTAACAAAGAGTTGGACATGACTGAGCAACTGAACTGAACTGACAGATGTTGAATATAAAGTACTGTAATAACACAGTAGGATGATATCTCATGGGGCTTCCCAGATAGTATTAGTGGTAAAGAATCTACCTGCCAATGCAGGAGACATAAGAGATGCTGGTTTTATTCCTGAGTACAGAAGATCCCCTGGAGGAGGGCAGGGCAATCCACTGCAGTATTGTTCTGTGGAGAATCCCATGGACAGAGGAGCCGGGAGGGCTGCACTCCATGGGGTCGCAGAGTCACACACAACTGAAACAGCTTAGCACGCACACAGAATGACATCTTACAGTAACTCCTTTTTTCTACTCAAATAACTTGAGATCATATTTTTCATAAATGGTACAGTGTGTCATTTCCTCATTTTTAACTACTGGGACATTATGATGGTTACAATACGGATTGCATAAGAGTATTGATGAGAGTTACCTTCACTGCTCCATAATATTGCTGCCTTGGCATCATTTGTGTAGACTGGTAGCCCACTGGTGCCTTGCTTTGACACCAGTTATTCTCATAAGCACACGGACTAGATAACAGCCTGAAAATTCATAAGCAAATGTAAATTCCTCATAGGTCTTCCCCAGAAGCCCTGGTCACCAGCAGTCTTCCTAAATCCCAGGCCCTTCTATTTTTAATTATTCATTTATTTATTTCTGGCTGCACTGGGTCTTTGTTGCTGTGCGGGCTTTTCTCTAGTTGTGGCGCATGGGCTTAGCTGCTCCGCAGGACTGTGGAATCTTCCCAGGCCGGGTATGGAACCTGTGTCCCCTGCACTGGCAGGAGGATTCTTAGCCACAAGGAAAGTCATTAGTTCTCGGTGAGAATACTTCGTGTTCTACAGGGAACCTTGATGAAGACAGACACCTGAGAAAAGGTTCTGGGACGTTAGGGAGAAACATTCTGAAGCTCTGATCTTGACCATCATCAGAATAAAAGGGGAAAAAATTTAGCCGTTGAAAACCACGTCAATAGGCAACATCAGAAGTAGAGAATGAAAGGTTTGTCAACTGTTAATCCAGGGCATTTCAGGAGGAAAAGCAGACATAGCCTCTGACCCAGGACAGACATTTACCGGAGAAGCTGCCATTTCCTCCTCTTTTCCTCCTGCCCTGGGTCGTTTTCTCCTCAAGGTCATGGGGAAGGATCACCTCAGCATCATGAGATAACACCTTCCAAGGCGGCAGCACAGCGTCTTCGCCTGCTCGCAACACGCCCACAGGCAGAAGGAGCTTGAAAAGCTGAGAGGGCCCACCTCTGCTGTCCTTCGTCTCAGGAGAGACTCAGGACGATCAGCTCCTCCCGGAGACGCTCGTCAAGTTTTCCTTTGCTGTCCACACGTGTTCTGTCCCCGGATTCTGCCAACACGGGAGAGGTGAGCGGCACTGACGTCCCCTCCTGACCCCGCCGCCCGCCCCGGCCTGAAGCTGGCTCTGAGCTCTCACAGACGCGCCCGAAGCCCCGTGTTCAGCCCGGGCCTCGCCTGGAGCAGGAAGACAAGCAGCGCTGATGCTCCTCCAGGACCAGGGGCCGGAGTTTGCGAAGAGGATCCTCCTGGGACCCCAGATGAAAACCACTTGCCTAAAGATTTTCTCTAGCTTTAAAGTGGATACAAACCCTCCCCAGTCTAAGAAGCTATGAATTAGCCAGTTTGAGGGGAACCCGTGAAATGACACGTTGAGCAAGCCCCCTGTGGGTGCTGTCGCTGCTCCTGTAACACCTGTCTTCCGTGACACTGAGCTGGAGCCATCCCACACAGCACACCTGGGAGCCCTGAGCCGGTGAGGGCGCGGGGCTGGAACCTCTGAAAACACCGGCTCCCTCCGCCTGATGCCCCGGGGAGGGGCTCCTCCTGGGGGCGGCCCTCCGTGGCCTAGAGCTGCGCTTGGGGAAGGGGAGGCGGGAGGCGAGTGGTGCACAAAGTCACATGACGCCCTTGGTGGGGTGTGTGTGTGTGGGGTGGGGGGTGTGGTGAGGCTCTGCTCTCCCAGATCTTCCCAAAGTTACTCTGAGCCCTTGGGTCCTGTCTCACCCTCCCCTTCCTGGGGCCACGTGCTTCCGTGCTCAGTAGCTCAGTCGTGTCCCACTCTTTTGCGACCCCGTGGACTATAGCCCTCCAGGCTCCTCTGCCCTTGGAATTTCCCAGGCACGAATACTGGCGTGGGTTGTCATTCCCTTCTTCAGGGGATCTTCCTGACCCAGGGATCGAACCTGCGTTTCCTGGGTCTTCTACATTGGCAGACGGATTCTTTACCACTGAGCCACCTGGGAAGACCCCTGGGGCCACAGGCATTCCCAAAATGATTTGCGTTTTGACCACCGATCCAGAGGTTAGGGGGCCTCCATGTTCAGAAACCAGGAGGCACGATTTTACGAAGGTGTTTACATCACAGCTTTCTTTGAAAATAAACCCTAGGCAGGCATGGAGGATGGATTAAAATGTATGTTGGGAAGGGACCAAAACCTTTGGACATGAACCATAAATGTGTATTTGAAATTGAAAGTGAAGTCACTCAGTCCTGTCCAACTCTTTGCGACCCCATGGACTGTGGCCTGCCAGGCTTCTCTGCCCATGGATTTTCCAGGCAAGAAGACTGGAATGGGTGTCATTTCTTTGTACAGGGGATCTTCCTAACCTACGGATGGAACCTGCCTGTCTTGCATCTCCTGCCCTGCTGCCGCTGCTGCTAAGTCGCTTCAGTCATGTCCAATTCTGTGCAACCCCATAGACGGCAGCCCACCAGGCTCCCCCATCCCTGGGATTCTCTAGGCAAGAATACTGGAGTGAGTTGCCATTTCCTTCTCCAATGCATGAAAGTGAAAATTCAGAGTGAAGTCGATCAGTCGTGTCCGACTCTTAGCGACCCCATGGACTGCAGCCTACCAGGCTCCTCTGTCCATGGGATTTTCCAGGCAAGAGTACTGGAGTGGGGTGCCATTGCCTTCTCCACTCCTGCACTGGCGGGCAGATTTTTTTTTGTTTTTAATGACTAGTGCCACTTGGGAAGTGTTTGCACACTATGAGTCTGGGCTAATGTATAGCAATGTGTGTCCATCATGACACTTTTACACAGATTATTTCATGGTTCTGGAAGTACTCTAGACTCAGGATATTTATAGCCTGAACTTTACAACCCCTGGGAAACAGTGACTATAATATCAAAAAACTTAATATCAAACAAACTGCACAATCAAAAAATGGGCAGAAGACCTCATTTCTCCAGACATTTAGGTGGCCGCCAGGTACATCAAAGATGCTCAACATCACTAATTATTAGATAAATGCAAGTCAAAATTACAATAATATCACATCCCACATCAGTCAGAATGACCATTATCAAAGGGCCTGCAAATAGTATCAGAAATGCTGAGTGGCGGTTTAGTCACTAAGTTGTGTCCTACCCTTGTGACCCCATGGACTGTAGCCCACCAGGCTCCTCTGTCCATGGGATTCTCCAGGCAAGAATACTGGAGTGGGTTGCCATTTCCTCCTCCAGGGGATCTTCCTGACCCAGGGATCAAACCTGGGTCTCCTGCATTGCAGACAGATTCTTTATCAACTGAGCTATGAAAAAAAGCCTAGAGAGGGTGTGGAAAATAGGGAACCATCCTACAGTGTTCATGGGAATGTAAACTGCTACAATCACTAAAGACAGCAGGATGGAGGGTCCTTAAAAAACTAAAACTTAAAACAGTATCATTTCAGTTCAGTTGCTCAGTCATGTCCAACTCTTTGCGACCCCATGAACCGCAGCATGCCAGGCCTCCCTGTCCATCACCAACTTCCAGAGTCCACACAAACCCATGTCTGTTGAGTCAGTGATGTCATCCACCCATCTCCTCCTCTGTCGTCCCCTTCTCCTCCTGCCCTCAAACTTTCCCAGCATCGGGGTCTTTTCCAATGAGTCCACTCTTCACATCAGGTGGCCAAAGTATTGGAGTTTCAGCTTCAACATCAGTCCTACCAATGAACACCCAGGACTGATCTCCTTTAGGATGGAATTGTTGGGTCTCTTTGCAGTCCAAGGGACTCTCAAGAGTCTTCTCCAACACCACAGTTCAAAAGCATCAATTCTTCGGCACTCAGCTTTCTTTATAGTCCAACTCTCACATCCATACATGACTACTGGAAAAACCATAGCCTTGACTAGATGGACCTTTGTTGACAAAGTAATGTCTCTGCTTCTTAATATGCTGTCTAGGTTGGTCATAACTTTCCTTCCAAGGAGTATGCGTCTTTTAATTTCATGGCTGCAATCGCCATCCACAGTGATTTGGAGCTCAGAAAAATAAAGTCAGCCACTGTTTTCAGTTTCCCCATCTATTTGCCATGAAGTGACGGGACCAGATGCCATGATCTTAGTTTTCTGAACGTTGAGCTTTAAGCCAACTTTTTCACTCTCCTCTTTCACTTTCATCAAGAGGCTCTGTAGTTCTTCACTTTCTGCCATAAGTGTGGTGTCATCTGCATATCTGAGGTTATTGATAGTTCTCCCGGCAATCTTGATTCCAACTTGTGCTTCTTCCAGCCCAGCGTTTCTCATGATGTACTCTGCATATAAGTTAAATAAGCAGGGTGACAATATACAGCGTTGATGAACTCCTTTTCCTCTTTGGAATCAGTCTGTTGTTCCATGTCCAGTTCTAACTGTTGCTTCCTGACCTGCATACAGGTTTTTCAAGAGGCAGGTCAGGTGGTCTGGTATTCCCATCTCTTTCAGAATTTTCCACAGTTTATTGTGATCCACACAGTCAAAGGCTTTGGCATAGTCAATAAAGCAGAAATAGATGTTTTTCTGGAACTCTCTTGCTTTTTCCATGATCCAGCGGATGTTGGCAATTTGATCTCTGGTTCCTCTGCCTTTTCTAAAACCAGCTTGAACATCTGGAAGTTCACAGTTCATGTATTGCTGAAGCCTGGCTTAGAGAATTTTAAGCATTACTTTACTAGTGTGTGAGATGAGTGCAATTGTGCAGTAGTTTGAGTATTCTTTGACATTGCCTTTCTTTGGGATTGGAACAAAAACACCTTTTCCAGTCCTGTGGCCACTGCTGAGTTTTCCAAATGTGCTGGCATATTGAGTGCAGCACTTTCACAGCATCATCTTTCAGGATTTGAAATAGCTCAACTGGAATTCCATCACCTCCACTAGCTTTGTTCATAGTGATGCTTCGTAAGGCCCACTGGACTTCACATTCCAGGATATCTGGCTCTAGGTGAGTGATCACACCATTGTGATTATCTGGGTCGTGCCACCTCTTGTTAATATCTTCTGCTTCTGTTAGTTCCATACCATTTCTGTCCTTTTTCCAGCCCATCTTTGTGTCAAATATTCGCTTGGTATCTCTAATTTTCTTGATGAGATCTCTAGTTTTTCCCATTCTATTGTTTTCCTCTATTTCTTTGCATTGATCTCTGAGGAAGGCTTTCTTATCTCTCCTCGCTATTCCCTGGAACTCTGCATTGAAATGGGTATATCTTTCCTTTTCTCCTTTGCTTTTTGCTTCCCTTCTTTTCACAGCTATTTGTAAAGCCTCCTCAGATAGCCATTTTGCTTTTTTGCATTTCTTTTTCTTGGGGATGGTCTTGATTCCTGTCTCCTGTACAATGCCACAAACCTTCGTCCATAGTTCATCAGGCACACTGTCTACCAGATCTAGTCCCTTAAATCTATTTCTCACTTCCACTGTATAGTTATAAGGGATTTGATTTAGGTCATACCTGAATGGTCTAGTGGTTTTCCCCACTTTCTTCAATTTAAGTCTAAATTTGGTAATAAGGAGTTCATGATCTGAGCCACAATCAGCTTCCGGTCTTGTTTTTGCTGACTATATAGAGCATCTCCATCTTTGGCTGCAAAAAGTATAATCAATCTGATTTTGGTGTTGACCATCTGGTGATGTCCATGTGTAGAGTCTTCTCTTGTGTTGTTGGAAGAGGGTGTTTGCTATGACCAGTGTGTTCTCTTGGCAGAACTCTGTTAGCCTTTGCCCTCCTTCATTCTGTACTCCAAGGCCAAATTTGCCTGTTACTCCAGGTGTTTCCCGGAGAAGGCAATGGCACCCCACTCCAGTGTTCTTGCCTGGAAAATCCCATGGACAGAAGAGCCTGATAGGCTGCAGTCTATGGGGTCGCTCAGAGTCGGACACGACTGAGCGACTTCACTTTCACTTTTCACTTTCATGCATTGGAGAAGGAAATGGCAACCCACTCCAGTGTTCTTGCCTGGAGAATCCCAGGGACGGGGGAGCCTAGTGACCTGCCATCTCAAGGGTCGCACAGAGCCGGACATGACTGAAGTGACTTAGCAGCAGCAGCCAGGTGTTTCTTGACTTCCTACTTTTGCATTCCAGTCCCCTATAATGAAAAGGACATCTTTTTTGGGTGTTAGTTCTAGAAGGTCTTGTAGGTCTTCATAGAACTGTTCAACTTCAGCTTCTTCAGCATTACTGGTCGGGGCATAGACTTGGATTACTGTGATATTGAATGGTTTGCCTTGGAAATGAAGAGAGATCATTCTGTCATTTTTGAGATTGCATCCAAGTACTGCATTTTGGACTCTCTTGTTGACTATGATGGGTATTCCATTTCTTCTAAGGGATTCCTGCCCACAGTAGTAGATATAATGGTCATCTGAGTTAAATTCACCCATTCCAGTCCATCTTAGTTTGCTGATTCCTAGAATGTCGACGTTCACTCTTGCCATCTATTTGACCACTTCCAATTTGCCTTGATTCATGGACCTAACATTTCAGGTTCCTATGCAATATTGCTCTTTACAGCATCAAACCTTGCTTCTATCACCAGTCCCATCCACAACTGGGTGTTGTTTTTGCTTTGGCTCCATCCCTTCATTCTTTCTGGAGTTATTTCTCCACTGATCTCCAGTAGCATATTGAGCACCTACCGACCTGGGGAGTTCATCTTTTAGTGTCCTATCTTTTTGCCTTTTCATACTGTTCATGGGGTTCTCAAGGCAAGAATACTGAAGTGGTTTGCCATTCCCTTCTCCAGTGGACCACATTCTGTCAGACCTCTCCACCACGACCCGTCCATCTTGGGTGGCCCTACACAGCATGGCTTAGTTTCATTGAGTTAGACAAGGCAGTGGTCCATGTGATCAGATTGGCTAGTTGCCTTGTGATTATGGTTTCAGTCTGGTGTTCAGTTTTATGTTACCATAGAACAGTATGGTGTTTCCTTTAAAACACAGATTCCTGAAGTTTGGGGGAAATGAACTCAATGGAAAAATAGGTAAAATATATCTAATTTAAAAATCTCATTTCTCAGTTCTTAGTAAATCAAAAAGTTTGAAAGCATCAATTTTGATCTAATGCTTCTTAATTCTTCAAAAGACCAGGGTACAAATACAGACACACTCTTCATTCTTAGTTTTTTCACTGCTAATGTATACCTTCATATGTTTATATATTGCATTCAGTGTATGTCAAAGCCATGGAAAGAAGCTTCTTTAAGCATAGACAAGAAACACGTGCTAAAAATACATAGTGTAGAATTTTATGAATATTAGTTCAGAATATTAACATGGCTTTTAATTTTAGTTCTTGTCAGTTTTTAGGGTTTGCACTTGTTAAAATGAGACTGTGGCAGTCTGTGGAATGTCTCAGTTCCACAAAGGACCACAAGGGAAATGAGGGAGGTAAGTTTCTGACTCTAGGTCCTGAGAGAATTCACAGGCAGCCTTGAGGGCCCCCCTGAGGGAGATCAGGCTAGAACCAGGCTGAGAAAGCTCCAGTACTTGGGGTTCAGGCCTTTATAAGGGACCCTGGGTGAAGTGCTGTGGGCTCCCCAGGCTGAGCGTGGATGGGTCCATTCAAACCAGAGGAGCAGGATTCTGGTGAGTGCTGTGAGGGTGTCATTGAAGGGGGGCCTGTGCAGTAGACCCTGGGGTTCAGAAAGACTGCTGGTCTCAGGGAAGGGGGTCATCTAGTGCAGGTGCTCACAGGACTGGCTGGTGTGAGTTCAAGGACCTGCAGGCTTCCTGCTCCCCAGACAGACGCTGAGGCAGCAACAGCACGGAGCAGTCAGGGAAACTGTCAACAATATCTGTATAATCTTTCTTATTAGAACCGTCACAATGTCCCAGCAGTTACAGAGAGAGAAAAACGTACAATGTAGAAATGATGGGAAATACAGGAAATTATTTGAGGTTTAAAGGCACTAAGGAAGCTAATTTCTACAGATGCCATCCCTCTGTGCTAAAAGTAGTTTATTATTACAATACCTTCCCTGCAAACTTAAAAAACGTGGGAGAGGTTAATTTTGGCTTTGGTTAACACTTCATTACACATTAAATGTAACACTACAAACCATTCTCTATTAATCAACATATATTAATTCACACATAGTCAACATAAAACATTTTATAATCCAATCTATGATCCTTGGGCTTCTGAGGTGGCTCTAGTGGTAAAGAACTCGTCTGCCAATGCCGAAGACATGAGACATGCATCTTACTTTGCGATCACTGTGTGATTCTTGATTAAATAGAGATTACAAGCTTTCAGAAACATTCCTGTTCCTATGATAAAACGATCTGAGAATTGTGGTTTCTATGATTTACAAAACGGAGGCCAGTTATTTAGTAAACATGGATGTACATTAACTATATGAGTTTTCCAGGAAGGGTTTTCTACACTTTTCTCAGGGAGAAGGAAGATGTCCTTACCTCAAGTCTGTCTGGTAATATGCATGATTTCTCATGTTGATGTAATAAAAGTACAGCGTACATCGTGAGAAACGTTGGACTGGAAGAAACACAAGCTGGAATCAAGATTGCCAGGTGAAATATCAATAACCTCAGATATGCAGATGACACCACCCTTATGGCAGAAAGTGAAGAGGAACTAAAAAGCCTCTTGATGAAGGTGAAATTGGAGAGTGAAAAAGTTGGCTTAAAGCTCAACATTCAGAAAATGAAGATCATGGCATCCAGTCCCATCACTTCATGGGAAATAGATGGGGAAACAGTGGAAACAGTGTCAGACTTTATTTTTTCTGGGCTCCAAAATCACTGCAGATGGTGACTGCAGCCATGAAATGAAAAGACGCTTACTCCTTGGAAGGAAAGTTATGACCAACCTAGATAGCATATTCAAAAGCAGAGACATTACTTTGCCAAGGAAGGTTTGTCTAGTCAAGGCTATGGTTTTTCCTGTGGTCATGTATGGACGTGAGAGTTGGACTGTGAAGAAGGCTGAGTGCCGAAGAATTGATGTTTTTGAACTGTGGTGTTGGAGAAGACTCTCGAGAGTCCCTTGGACTGCAAGGAGATCCAACCAGTCCATTCTGAAGAGATCAGTCCTGGGATTTCTTTGGAAGGAATGATGCTAAAGCTGAAACTCCAGTACTTTGGCCACCTGATACGAAGAGTTGACTCATTGGAAAAGACTCTGATGCTGGGAGGGATTGGGGGCAAGAGGAGAAGGGGACGACAGAGGATAAAATGGCTGGATGGCATCGCTGACTTGATGGACGTGAGTCTGAGTGAACTCCGGGAGTTGGTGATGGACAGGGAGGCCTGGCGTGCTGCGATTCATGGGGTCACAAAGAGTCGGACATGACTGAGCGACTGATCTGATCTGACCTGATTAGTTTTATTCTTAAAAATCAAGTGACATAAGTATTACAATTTTAGAACAAACCTCTGTCTTACATTAATACAGGGAATGATTCCTGAACACTTCCATCATGGTGACCTATAGGGATGTTTGACGTCAATGACATACAAAACCACTTAGATATTCAGTGTACACATTACATTACTGTGTTCTTCATCTTCTAATGGAAAATAAATACGAATGATTTCTCTCTAGGTTAGAAGGGCTTCTCTTATCTTTGAGGCAGCAACCATCAAAAACAAAAGTCAATTTATACACTATGAATGAACCTTACTATGTAGAAATCTGAGAGTCGAATTACATTCATTTTGGTTTCTTAATAATTTCAAATAATGTTAGTATAAACCAAGATACATTGATAATAACTGTACGTCTCCAAACATCCACCCCTTCATCTTGTGTTCCATATTAACATATCAATTTTCTATGCATTTTAACAATGGATTACCTTCTACAGTATTCTCAATTTAGAATCATTCCAGAAAAGAGGTATAGATGCAAGTCTTTCTAGTATGCATTCTCTGATATTTATTTACATTTGATTTTTAAGCACAATTCTACATTTTTTACATTATTCACACATTTTCCAGGGTAAATGCTCTCATTTTTTTTTTCTAAAGTGTGTAAATATTTAGGACAAACCTCTTTTATCACTTACTGACTTCTAGCATTTTTCTCCAGTATGTGCTGTCTAATGTCAAGTGAGGTGATGGCTCTGATTAAAGCCTTTGCCACATTCCTTGCAAATGTAAAGTTTCTTCAGAGCATGAAATCTCTGATGTCTAGTGAGACTTGAAAGTGAAAAGTGAAAGTGAAGTCGCTCAGTTGTGTCCAACTCTTTGCGACCCCAAGGACTGTAGCCTACCAGGCTCCTCTGTCCATGGAATTTTCCAGGCAAGAGTATTGGAATGGGTTGCCATTTGAGATCTGGGTAAAAGCTCACACTCTTTACGTTTGCATAATTTCTCCCCAGTGTGAGTTCTTTGATGTTGAGTAATGCTTCCAAACCAGTTAAAGGTTTGGCAACATTCCTTACACTTAGAAAGTTTCTGGGGCTTCCCAGGTGGCGCTAGTGGAAAAGAACCTGCCTGCCAGTGCAGGAGACAAAAGAAACTTGGGTTCAATCCCCTGGGTTGGGAAGACTCCCTGGAGGAGGGCATGGCAAACCACTTCAGTGTTCTTGACTGGAGAATCCCATGGACCTCTGAGGAGCCTGGAGGGCTCGAAGAGTCGGACATAACTGAAGTCACTTAGCATGCATATGTGTGCTTGTACAAAGTTTCTCTCTGGTGTGAATTTGCAGATGTATAGTAAGACTTGAGCTCTGATTAAAGGCTTTGCCGCATTCTTTACATTTGTAAGGTTTCTCTCCAGTATGGATTCGCTGGTGTCTAATAAGAGCTGAGTAACGGGCAAAGGCTTTGCCACAATCCTTACACTTATAAGGCCTCTCCCCAGTATGAATTACCTGATGTTGAATAAGATTTGAACAATGGATAAAGGTTTTGCCACATTCTTTACATGTGTATGGTTTCTCCATGGTATGAATTTGCTGATGTTGATTAAGGCTTGCATGCCACTTAAAGGCTTTGTCACACTCCTTACATTTAAAAGGTTTCTCCCCAGTATGAATTCTTTGATGTTTAGTAAGTTTTGAGCTCTGATTAAAGGCTTTTGCACACTCTGTACATCTATAAGTCTTCCCCCCAGTAAGAATTACCTGATGTTGAATAAGACTTGAACAGCAGCTAAAGGTTTTGCCACACTCTTTACATTTATATAGTTTATTCCCAGTATGAATTTGCTGCTGTTGAGTAAGGCTTGATTGCCAGTCAAAGGCTTTGCCACAGGAGAGTGATATAGCTGGCTTAAAGCTCAACATTCAGAAAACGAAGATCATGGCACCCGGTCCCATCACTTTATGGGAAATAGATGGGGAAACAGTGGAAACAGTGTCAGACTTTATTTTGGGGGGCTTCAAAATCACTGCAGATGGTGACTGCAGCCATGAAATTAAAAGATGCTTACTCCTTGGAAGGAAAGTTATGACAAACTTAGATTGCATATGGAAAAGCAGAGATACTACTTTGCCAACAAAGGTCCATCTAGTCAAGGCTATGGTTTTTCCTGTGATCATGTATGGATGTGAGAGTTGGGCTGTGAAGAAGGCTGAGCGCCGAAGAATTGATGCTTTTGAACTGTGGTGTTGGAGAAGACTCTTGAGAGTCCCTTGGACTGAAAGGAGATCCAACCAGTCCATTCTGAAGGAGATCAGCCCTGGGATTTCTTTGGAGGGAATGATGCTGAAGCTGAAACTCCAGTTCTTTGGCCACCTCATGCGAAGATCTGACTCATTGGAAAAGACTCTGATGCTGGGAGGGATTAGCGGCAGGAGGAGAAGGGGACGACAGAAGATGAGATGGCTGGATGGCATCACTGACTCGATGGACTTAAGTCTGAGTGAAGTCTGGGAGTTGGTGATGGACAGGGAGGCCTGGCGTGCTGCGATTCATGGGGTCGCAAAGAGTCGGACACGACTGAGCGACTGAACTGAACTGAACTGTACATTTGAAAGGCTTCCTTCCTATATGAATTTGTCTATGTCTGTTTAGACTTGATGATTTACTAATAACTTTTTCACATTTATTACATTTGCAGCATTTTTGCTTAGTCTGAATAAGTTTTGAAGACTGATTACAACCTTTACCGTATTCACAATTATGATTTTTCTCTCCAATATGAATGCTCTTATAACTAGTAAGATTTGAGCTTTGATCAAAAGACATTCCTACATTGATTACTTTTAGAATCATTGATAATTGAAGTCCCTGATATTTCATAACATTTGAGTCTTGGTCAAGGTTATACCCAGTTTCATTGCATGAATAGCTTCTCACTCCATCATACATACTCTTGTAATTACTGGGAGTAGAGCTCTTATGTAAGGCATTACTCATTTTACTACACTTGTAAAGTTGTTCCACACTAAGTATACCTCCACATGTATTGGACAGTGATGGTTCACTAAGGTCTCTCCTGGTATTATCAACATTACAGATTTTGGAATGGGCAGAAAATATCTGTTGGTTGAGGAATAATAAACCCTTGCTAAAAGATTCATTAAATTGATTATATTGGGAATTTTCCCCCTCATTTTTAAATTTCTGGTTTTCAGGCATTTTTTGAATGTATGTTTAATCGAAGCCTATGTTCAGAATTGTGTGACTGATTATTTGCAGTAGAAACTGGATGAATTTCCAGATTTTCCACATTTTTCTCAAGAGAACATGTATGTTTCAAACAACAATGTGGGTTTTTTCTTACCAACATACACTTCTCTGCAGATGTTGATGTCTCAAATTGGTGTTTTTCCCAATTTGACTCATATCCTTGATTTCTGTTGGCAGTAACGTTTGCATTATGGGAAACTGTCTCAATTTCTTTATATCCATGTAAATATCCTCTCTGTCCTTCACATGCCCTTGTATATTTGCAGTCTTTCATTAAATATAAGTTGCCAAGGTGAACTCTTTCATACATTTCTAGCTTTGCTTTGGAGATTAAATCTTCTAACTGGATTTTTTGGCATCAAATCTTGCATGTTATGAGATGACACAGCTGAAAAATACCAAAGAACATGGTATTTTACTTACAAGTCTCAGTGAATATCCTTTAAAATTTACATAAAATTGATGAACCCTTAGCTAGATTGAGACAGAAGGACCAAGATGACAGAGGATTAGGCAGACATGGAGTTGATCTCTCTCCACAAATGCATCAAGAATACATCTGCAAATGTAACAATTCTCACAGAGCCTCTGCAGAAAATTAGCAGAGGACGTGAGACACCTAAAAGGACAAGAAGGATTCCTGCTGAGTGAGGTAGTTCAAAAGAAAGAAGAAGGAAAAGGAGGAGGAAAAGAAGCAAGATGGGACCTGCAACCCTGAGGGAAGCAGAAAGAAAGGGGTGAACTCCACATCCGGGGAAGAGAACATGGCAGCCAGCGTGTGGCAGGAGGACAGAGTGAGACCTGTACACGGGGTACTGACCCCTGCCCTGCCCACCCAGCCTGAGAGGGTGTCCACCACTGCAGACAAGGGCTCAGGGTGCTGAAATGTGGGGTTTGGAGAGCAGACCCAGGCAGAGGACTGCGGTTGGCTCTGAGGAGATATCCTCAGGGGACGGGAATGAGGGGAGAGCTCTGCAAACGGGATGCTTGAGGTAGAAGCCTGAACCACCATAGTGCAGAGCGCCATTGGTGAGTGATGCCCAAGGCGAAGACCCACCATTGTTTGTAGCCTCTCTCCCCCTGTGCCGGCCCCTCCTCACCAGGCAGTGCGAAGGCCTCCCACCAGGGTGGGTGCTCTCACGATGCTGGCTGCTGCCTCCTCCTCTGTGCCCCCTCCCTACCAGGGTAGACTGGTGGGCTCTGGGAAACCTCGGGAGCAGGTGCCTATGGGTCGTCCACATGCACAGAGAGGGCTAAACACTGCTGAGCCCTAGGGTCTGGAAATTAAGGAAGTAAAGCTGAAATCTTCTACTGGAAGCTGCACAAACTCGTTTCTATACCATCACAACTGTCTTTGTAACCTACAGAGCGTCTGAACGGACAACCAGGGCTCCCCCAGTCATAGAAGGTGTAGCTTTAGCAGCTGTAGACTCTGTGGGCTCCTACACTAGGGGGCGGGGCCAGGCCGGAGTCTGAGCTGCCCCACAGCACCACAGTGGGTCCAGCTCCATGATGAATGCCATCCTGGGACCTGACTTCAGAGGATCTATGCTGGTGACCTTCTGAAAACAACATCTGAGAGACACCAGGGCCGTGTGCCAGCATACACATGGTTAAAGTAGGGCCAAGGGCAGTGCCAACACAGGGCCACATGAGATTCACACAATGGGTGAAATTGACACACACAGCACACACAGAGGTGAACATCCTCAGAGGAGCAATACTCAGGGCCTTCTCTCCCAGTGGGTGTGCTCCACTCCCACCTTCCTCAACCACAGATCAGAATCACAGAGAAGAAACAGATCTGGGTGGGCTCTATTCCACCCACCAGGGAGCAGACCCCACCACAGACAGGGCAGTGACAGCCACAGAGCCAAGGGGAAGCTCGCTTCAATATCCAGGGCAGGCTCGGGTCACAGTAACAACAGTCAAAGCCCAGATCAAGGAGATAAGGGCACAAACCTCTGGACCAACCTCACCCATGAGGGTGCAGACACCACAGCAAGAGGAACTAGGATCCTGCAGCCTTCATAAGAGAGACCACAGGCACAAAAAAATTGGACAAAATGAGAGGACAAAGAAATATGTTGTAGAGGAATGAGCAAGATAAAACCTACAAGAACCACTAAATGAAAAAGAGATAGGCAATCTAGTGATGACTTTTTGCTTTAAGTCATGTTGAATTGAGACATTTTCACAAATACTAGGTGCTTAATAATTCTTTAATCCACTTCTTACCACATCTGTTTTTATTTGAGCATATTCTATTCAATGTTTGAATCTAAAAATCATAAATGACATTGACATACAACTAATCAGAAAGTGAGAATATATAGAACAAGTCCGGGGAAACTGATAACAAATAAGATAAACTTAAGTAGTAGTTCTTAAGAAATTAAATAAGAAATGAGACTTTAAAAATATGATGGGAACACAGGGAACTCTGCTCAATGCTCCTTGGAGACGTAAGTGGAAGGAAATCTAAAAGAGAGTGGATATGTATACGTATAATTGATTCTCTTTGCTGTACAGCAGCACAACATTGTAAAATAGCTACAGTCCAATAAGAACTTTTAAAAAAGATGTCTTCATATAATCTAAAAATCTTAACAGTGAGGAACAACTGTAAAAATATGGTAGAAAATGATCTAAGCTCCCATGTCAATTTATTTGAAAATTCATTGAGTTAAATGAATACATTAAAGTATTTTAGCATTGAGAAGTCAGAACAAATACACTTAAGATATTTCACATGAGTTCATATGAAGAAAAGGGAAACTTTGAAGTAACCCTGAGATTTGCATTCTCTCATTTTGGGGAGGTTTTGATCTATGCAGTGAAGACATTACTTGAGTTTAAAATTTACAAGGTCATATTTGTAGCTTGCAGTGTTATAGATAATATAAATCAGGAAAAAAAAAAGTGTCTCCAGTTTTCCTAGAACTTTGGCAGTGAATCTACAACTCCACTCACACACTTCTGTCTGGAGGTAGAAACAAACTTTAAAAAGAGTATCATAGAGTCACTCAGAAATGGGCACAGTTTTCCTAGGATCCCCAAGAAATGAAAGAGCAGCCAATTCATACAGGTTGTCACAGGCCAAGAAGAGAATTTTGGTTCTCACTGTGAGTGAGAAAAGTAATCACTGCAGATGAATTCATGAATGATTAAAGAGACAGAATGGGGCAGATGTCCCTCTATGACAGCAACAGAAATAAACCCAGACTTTTCCAAAATCTTATCCACTGAAGCAGATCTTCCCAAATCACAAGACAAAGGATGACTTCTTCATAGATCCTTGGACCTCTCACCTGAGTCATCGACTCCATCCATTCACACCTACCTGGGTATGTGGCTGTTGTCTCCATTCTCCTTACATCCCACAGATGCTTCCTTTGCTCCAGAAAGATGACCAGATCTGGCTTAGAGACAAGAAGACCTGTTCAGCAGAAAAAGGAAACTTAGTTGTGCTGGAGATTGATCAGTTTCCAATCCAGTGTATATTCAGGTGAGAAGAGAAGGTGTGGTAGAACATTAACACAGCCTAGAAAATGATTTCCCTAAATATTTTATTGAAAGTACCTTTACAACACTAACAAATACATAAAAATGAGAACCTGAGATTCTGGTAAAGTACTACAAGGCAAAAGTAAGTAGTGGAAATCTGATTTTGAAATGAGGGCAGAACTATTTTATACCACCAAACTTATAACATTCCTAGTAATCCAGAGAGAAGGAGGTAGATTACATCAAGGAAGAGGAAGGTTAGAACCATAAATCATCATGAAGTCTTTCTAATCTCACAAACTTCCATTTTTTCCCCTAAAAAGCAGGGGTCTGAAACTCTATTATAAGAAGCAGATAATTCCAGGAGACATTCTAGAAATGCAGGAACCAAAACCCTGAGGGTAGATAAGGGATTCTGGAAGGAAATTATCCTCACCCAAGGAGGCCAGTTCCCATAGTTCTCTAACATCACTTCCCTGTACAATTCCCGCTGACCGAGGTTCAGGCACTCCCACTCCTCTAGAGTGAAGTCTATGGTCACATCCCAGAATGTCAGCAGTCTCTGAAATACAAGTTACATGTGCCATGTGGCCATAGCAAGACTTCCTAATGTGACCCAAGATGGAACCAGCAAGAGAAATGGTTTTGATTTAAGAGAATGTCTGGTATTACACAAGAAATAATTTTTACACACTAATGTTCTCTATCATATTTTTAGCCCCAGAAAAAAGATGGTATACAATTCACAAAACCACTGTAGAGATTCTTTTTATCTGGGAGAAAAACTGTATTATGATGTGATCTACAGAGGCATATTTATTTAGTATGTTGTTCTTATGTTATACAGAATAAATCATCTATCAACCAAACCTGAATATTTTTCTCCAAACTGGGAATATTTTTTAAACGTGGATTCCAATTCAAGAGTTCTGGAGTCAGGCCAGAGTTATTCTTCTTTAACAAGCTCATTTTTAACTGGATAGTTCATGGTTATTACGTCAAGGCTGTATATTGTCACCCTGTTTATTTAACTTATATGCAGAGTACATCATGAGAAATGCTGGGCTGGAAGAAGCACAAGCTGGAATCAAGATTGCTGGGAGAAATATCAATAACCTCAGATATGCAGATGATACCACCCTTACGGCAGAAAGTGAAGAGGAACTAAAAAGCCTCTTGATAAAAGTGAAAGAGGAGAGTGGAAAAGTTGGCTTAAAGCTCAACATTCAGAAAATGAAGATCATGGCATCTGGTCCCATCACTTCATGGGAAATAGATGTGGAAACAGTGTCAGACTTTATTTTTTTGGTCTCCAAAATCACTGCTGATGGTGACTGTAGCCACAAAATTAAAAGATGCTTACTCCTTGGAAGGAAAGTTATGACCAACCTAGATAGCATATTAAAAAGCAGAGACATTACTTTGCCAACAAAGGTCCGTCTAGTCACGGCTATGGTTTTTCCAGTGGTCATGTATGGATGTGAGAGTTGGACTGTGAAGACAGCTGAGCGCCGAAGAATTGATGCTTTTGAACTGTGGTGTTGGAGAAGACTCTTGAGAGTCCCTTGGACTGCAAAGAGGTCCAACCAGTCCATCCTAAAGGAGATCAGTCCTGGGTGTTCACTGGAAGGACTGATGCTAAAGCTGAAACTCCAATACTTTGGCCACCTCATGCAAAGAGTTGACTTATTGGAAAAGACTCTGATGCTGGGAGGGATTGGGGGCAGGAGGAGAAGGGGATGACAGAGGATGAGATGGCTGGATGGCATCACTGACTCGATGAACATGAGTCTGAGTGAACTCCGGAAGTTGGTGATGGACAGGGAGGCCTGGCGTGCTGCAATTCATGGGGTCGCAAAGAGTTGGACACAACTGAACGACTGAATTGAACTGATATCCTTGTACTTTTCTGAATCTTCATTCCATTAACTTTGGAGAGTTTGACATTGAAACACCAATTTAAAATCATAATTCATCTATTTTTAATATATATTATATAATAGAATCTATGTAACTTTGTTCTGTATTTCACATGTCTCTCACATACACTTTCATAAAATAAAAAATAAAATGAAAAAATAAAAAAGGAACATAGACAAATACAGAGACAATTCTGCTGCTGCTGCTGCTGCTGCTGTCACTTCAGTCGTGTCCGACTCTGTGCGACCCCATAGATGGCAGCCCAACAGGCTCTGCCGTCCCTGGGATTTTCCAGGCAAGAACACTGGAGTGGGTTGCCATTTCCTTCTCCAATGCATGAAAGTGAAAAGTGAAAGTGAAGTCGCTCAGTCGTGTCTGACTCCCACCAACCCCATGGACTGCAGCCCACCAGGCTCCTCTGCCCATGAGCTTTTCCAGGCAAGAGTACTGGAGTGGGTTGCCATTGCCTTCTCCAAGAGACAATTCTAATAAATGTGTATACCAGTGTAGGTAACTGGGAAAAACATAAAAATATACCTCAAAATGGATCAAATAATGTTATCATTTTTGTGCATACACACTAAAATGGGAAGTATATATGTTTTAAAAGTGAGAAAAAGTACTCAAGTCAATAAAGTCTGGTTAAATTTCATTTATTTGTGGATGATAATCTGTATTCTTTAAATACACTAACATACAAACGCACATAACAATATAAAATAAATTAGAGTTCTTGGTTCTGAGTCCTTTCTTTCAAAATCTATATCACTTGTGTTGAGCTATATTTTAGAAATTTAACATAGTTACACAAACATTAGGAATAATCATAACTATTTGTGAAAATCAAAAAATGTGATAAGATGATTATTTGAGATATGACAGTGGAGTACAATGTAAACTCAGATCTGGACTTGCATGATGAAAACCTCCACTTCCAAAACCCAATATGCACACTAAACACAGGTTTGTTCAGTATCCAAAGCAAAGAGAAACTTAAGAAGGTATGGATTTCTACTGTAACTGGTGGCTTCTGTATGTCCCTGACAACCATCCAAAACCTTTCTTAAAGATGAAGAGGAAAAATGTGAACATCACAGTGCTGGAATCTCGAATAAGACCCTGAATCAGGAAAGATGCAGTATAATGGGATAAATGGTAAGAGGTGATCTGAATCTACCCTGAAAAATGTCAGTCATGCAAATTTCAGTTCATATATACCTCCCCAGCTCTGCATCTTATATTTTAAGAGCAAGTTATTTTAATGATATAGACCTTACATTATTATTTCTTTTTGTTTCAAAATTTTCTGAAAAATTCCGGACCATTGAGTTCATTCTATTTATAACTGCATTTTCTTACTCCTGTTCTAAAGATCTGAAGTTGCATACAGATGGAAGCTCCTCACTGCAATTCCTCTACTTCCCTAAGATCCCAACACCAAACTACATCCCAGTGGGAATCTTGGATACCAGTGACTCCTCATGTTGATCTCTCACAAAGGGAATATACTTTCAACTTTCACCAGTTGAAAGTCACTAAATCACACAGAGAATTCATCTTGCTCTATAGAAAGCTGGGATACAGACAATGGAGAAAGGGCTCTGAGACATAAGGGAGAGGTGGTCTAAAGAGCTGGTCTTCACTATTGTAGGAAAAAGCAAATAGTCGAAAACAAACAGCCTAAGCCCCGCCCCCACCCCCACCCCCACCCCCCAAAAAAATACGAGTAGAGAATTAAAGGTTTGCAGGTTCTCAGTCCAGGCATTTCAGGAGGAAAAGCAGACACAACCCCAGACCCAGGACAGGACCTGTACCTGAGAAGCTGCCATTTCCTCCTCTTCTGCGTCTTCTCTAGGGAATGTTATGCAGCAAACACACTTCTGCATCTTGAGAAAATACCTTTAAAGGCATCCACGCAGCTCTATAACCTGCAACCACCTCTCCTGTACTCTGTCTCAGGAAAGATTCAAGAACAATCACTTCCTACTTGGACACCAGCCTGTGAACTTATTTCTTGATTGTTCTCTCCCCACAGAGAGCTCCTAACCCTCTGCTCACACAGACCATATGAGCTGACTGACTTCCCCAGTCCAAATCCAGTTAGACCAACCCTGCTGCCTCTCCTCAGACTGAAGCCTGGCCTCAGCTCTCACAAATGGACCAGGAGCCACATGCTTAAGCCAGGCCTCCCCTTAGAATCCCCTGGAGCACTTCCTACACACCACTCTGATGCTCCCACAGGACCGAGAGAGAACTCTGTGGGGAGGGCACAAGGGAGGTCATTTCCTAATACTGATCACGTGATCCTGATGGAAGCAGATGGAAATCACTTGGCCAAAGATTCTTTCTGAACCAGTTCAGTGAATACAAAGCCCTCGAGGTCAGGTTCCCCACTCTAAGAGGTAATGCATCTGCAGGTCTGAGGTGGGGCCATGAAAGGAGTCTTTACCAAGTTTCCTGTTTATTCTGATGCTTCTCCCCCAAGACCAGGTTCAGAAGGCGAGCTGAAGCCCTCACACTCAGCACACCTGAGACCTCTCAGGAGGGGAGGGTCTAGGATGGGAATTTCTGAAGGTCAAGCAGAGAACCAAGTAGAGAAAGCTCCAGTACTTGGGGTTCAGGCCTTTCTAAGTGACCCTGGGTGAAGTGCTATGGGCTCCCCAGGCTGAGCATGGATGGGTCCATTCAAACCAGAGAAGCAGGAATCTGGTGAGCTCTGAGGGTCTCATTAAAGGGGGACCTGTGAGGTAGACCCTGGGGTTCAGCAAAACTGCTGATCTCAAGGAAGGGGGTCATCTAGTGGAGGTGCTCACAGGACTGGCTGGTGTGAGTTCAAGGACCTGCAGGCTGCCTGCTCCCCAGACAGACACTGAGGCAGCAATAGCATGGAGCAGTCAGGGAAGCTCTCAACAGTACTCTGTATGATGCTTCTTATTAGAACCATCACAATGTCCGAGTAGTTACAAAATGAGAGAGTAGATACAACATAGAAATGGTGGAAAATATCTGAAGTTATTAGAGGTTTAAAGCCAAATGGCATCTCTCTCTGCTACCAAATAGTTTGTTAGTCTCTTCTCTACAACCTTAAAAAAGGTGGGAGAGGTTAATGGTGGTAGTAGTGGGTTAACACTAAATTCATTACAATCAACCAAAACACTAAAAACTATTCACTTTTATTAATTAGCATATTTAAAACATAGTTGAAATAAAACCTTTTACAACCCACTGTGTGATCCTTGATTAAAATACAAATTATAAGCATAGAGAAAGATATTTATTTTTCTGATACAATGATCTGAGAATTGTGGTTTCTATGGTTTACAAAACAGAGGCTAGGAATCACTTAGTAAATTGACAAACCCTAATTATATGATTTTTTCAGGAAGGGTTTCCCATACGTTTCTAGGTTACCACAGAAGATGTTTTTATTTTAACGTTGTCAGCTAATATCCATGACTTTCGTTGATATTATAGATATGTCAATATTTTAGTTAACCGTCACTGAGTTCTTACAAATCAAGTGATATAACTACTGAAAATTTAGAACAAACCTCTGTCTTACTTTAATACATGGAAAGAGTCCATCGTCACTTAACATGACGTGACCTACAGGGATATTTGATATCAATGACAAACACCTCCATTTAGATGTTCATTGTACATTTTACATTACTGTGTCTTTAATCTTCTAATGGAGATTAGATATAAATGGTTCCAACACAATATAGAAGGTCTTCTCTCATCTTTGAGGTAGTAACCATCAGAAAAAGTTTGTTTCTACACACTAGAAACAAAGCCTAGCATGGAGTATTTGAGAGTTGAATTACATTCATTTTGGTTTTCAAATAATCTCAAATCATGTCAGTCTAAACAAGGATACAATGCTAATAACTGTAACTTCTTAAACACCAACCATTCATCTCATGATCCATACTAACATATCAATTTTCTATTGATATGAAACATTGATTCAATGTTTTAACTACAGATTACTCTCTGCAGTAATTCTCCTTCAGAGTAACTTCAGAAAACAGGATTGACGAAATGCTTTCTAATAAGCCGTCTCTGATATTTACTTAGATTTGCATTTTGATTAAATACTTTCCTACATATTTATTACATCATTCCCATGTGTTTCTTGTGTAAACTCTCATGTTTTCTGGTGTATGTTTAGGACAAATCTCTTCCATCACTTGTTTTATTACTATGTGTACTCTCAAATGTCTAGTGAGATGACCGCTCTGATTAAAGCCTTTGCCACATTCCTTTCATTTGTAAGGTTTCTTTTCAGTATGAATTCTCTGATGTTTATGAAAACTTGAGCTCTGACGAAAGGCTTTGCCACATTCTTTACATGTATAAGGTTTCTCTCCGGTATGAATTCGCTGATGTTGAGTAAGGCTTGAACTTTGGGTAAAGGCTTTGCCACATTCCTTACATTTATAAGGTTTCTCTCCAGTATGGATTCGGCGGTGTGGAATAAGGCTCGTAATTTTGATAAATCCTTTGCCACAATCCTTACATTTATAAGGCTTTTCTCTAGAATGAATTACCTGATGTTCAGTAAGACTTGAGCAGCAAGTAATGACTTCACTGCGTTTGTTAAATTGGTTGGACTTCCCAGTATGAAGTCGCTGATGATGATTAAGACTGGAGTTCTGTTTAAAGGCTTTGCCGCACTTTGTACATTTATAAGGCTTCTCTTCAGTGTGAACTCGCTGATGTCGAGTAAGACTTGAGCTACAGTTAAAGGCTTTGTCACATACCTTGCATTTATAAGGTTTCTGGCCGGTATGGATTCGTTGATGTTGTGTAAGATCAGTGCCACGCATAAAGCCTTTGCCACACTCTGTACATTTGAAAGGTTTCCTTCCTGAATGGATTTTCCTATGTCTACTTAGATTGGATGAGTTAGTAAAGACTTTCCCACATATATTACACTTGTTCTCTTTCCGTGGATTCTGAATCCTCTGCTGTCGAGTAAGATCTGAAGACGGATCAGAAACTTTCCGGGGTGCTCCAAGCGATTCTCTCCTGCTGTTCCCCTTGCAATCTCCGCGCATTGTCGCCATGCCTTGCAAAACTGAAGAAATCGAGGACAATCGGCTCACAGCTGGGCGAAAGGATGCCAAATCTGTCAAGATCAAGAAAAATAAGGATGATGTGAAGTTTTCAGTTCGATGCAGCAGATACCTTTACACCTTGGTCATCACGGACAATAAGAAGGCAGAAACGCTGAAGCAGACTGAGCCCCCAGGTTCAGCAGTGAAGGAGCGGAAATGAACCACACACACTGATTTAAACTGGATTCAAATTTTAAAAATCTCAAAAAAACAAGGAAAAAAAGAAACATTATCATATTTATTACAATTGTAAGTCTGCTCTCCAATATGAATACTCTTATATAAAGATGTGTTCATTGATAAAAGATATTCCTACATTTATTACTTTTAAAAACCTTGTGTGGACATTGAGGTCTCTGATACTTGTTCAGGTTTGAGACTTGTTCAACCTTATGCCCAGTGTCATTGCATGTATAGCGTCTCACTCCATCACAAATAGTCTTGTAATTATTGGGGGTGGAGCTCTTACTTAAGGCCTGACCTATTTTAGTACACATGAAAAGTTGTCCCCCATTAACCATATCACGATATGTATTGAACTATGGTGGTTGGATTAAGTGTCTTGTATTATTATCAACATTACAAATATTGAAACAGAAAGAATATATCTGTTGTTGGAAGACTAATGACCCCTTGCTTACCGATCTCTCAAACTGCTTGTATTGGGAGTTTTCCCCCTGATTTTTAAATATCTGGTTTTTAGACATGTTTGAATTTATGTTTAATTGAAGCCTATATTCAGAATAGTTTGAATGAGTATTTGCAGTATGGACTGGATATCTTTCCAGATTTTAGACATTTCCTTTCAGAGAATATGTATATTTCAAAAATGATGTGGGTCTTTGCTTAAAAACTTGCACTCTCTGCAGATATTGATGCCTGAAATTGGTGTTTTTCCCAAACTGACTCATAGTACTTTTTTTTTGACAGTCATATCTGTATTATGTGAAACTGTCTCAATTTCCTTATGTCGTTGCAAACATCCTCTCTGTATTTCACATGCTCTTGTATATTCCCAGTCTTTCATTAAATGTAAGTTGCCAAGGTGAAATCTTTCATTTATTTCTAGGTTTGCTTTTGGGAATACATCTCCTAACCCTGGATCCTTTGGCATCAAACCCAGGGTGTCCTAAGAAGACGCAGCTGAAAGATACCAAATAACAAGTCATTTTAGTATTTTCTGTGAACATCCTTAAATATTTACATGACATTGATGAACCTTTGCTAGATTAAGGATAAAATAGAGATGGAAAGATCAAAATGGCAGAGGATTAGGAAGACGTGGAGTTCATCTCTCTACAGATGCATTGAGAATACATGTGCAAATGGGACAACTCTCACAGAGCCCAGCTGAACACTAACAGAGGATCTTGGACACCTAAAAGGACAAGAAAGGCTCCTGCTTAGCCAAGTAGGACAAAAGAAAGAAGAAGGAAATGGAAGAGGTGGTATGGGACCTCCAATCCTAGTGGGGGAACTGAAGAGAGGAGAGGTTGACATCTGGGGAAGCCGGTCACTGGGATGGGATGGGAGCTCAGTTGGGGTAGAAAAGGAGCCTCATTCTCTGTGGGAAGAGAACACGGCAACAGTCTGTGGCAGCAGGACACAGTGAGACCTGTACACAGGCTGCTGACCCCAGCCCTGCCCACCCAGCCTGAGAGGGCTGAGTGGGCACCACCCTGAGAGGGCACCACTGCAGACAAGGGCTGGGTGCTGGAATGTGGGGTTTGGAGAGCAGACCCAGGCAGAGGACTGCGGTTGGCTGTGAGGAGACACCCTGAGGAGACAGGAGGGAGGGAGGAGCTCTGCAAATGAAATGCTTGTGGAGGAAGCCTGAACTTCTATAGTGCAAAGCACCATTGGTGAGTGATACCCAAAGGGAAGACCCACCATTGCAGCCTCTCTCCTTCTGTGCCAGCCCCTCCTTGCCAGGCTCTAGGAAGGGCTCTCACTGGGCTCCACTTCTTATCACACAGGTTTTTATTTGAGAATGTTCTATTAGATGTTTGAATCTAAAAGCCATAACTGATATTGACAGAGAACTCATCAGAAAGTGAGGACATGTGGGATAAAGTCCAGGGAAACTGATAACAAACAAGATAAATTAATAGTCATTCTTCAGAAATTAAGTAAGAAGTAAGACTTTAAAGATATGATGAGAACACAGGAACCTCTACTTAGTGATTTATGGAGACCTAAATGAGAAGTAATCAAAAAAGAGTGGATATGTAGTGGATATACATTTATGTGTATAATTGATTCTCTTTGCTGTACAGTAGCACAGCATTGTAAAACAGCTATACTCCAATAAGATCATTTTTGAAAGATTTCCTTATATTATCTAAAAATTCTAATAGTTTAACAACCATTAAAAATATGGTGGAAAATGTTCTAATCTCTTATGCCAATTTATTTTAACATTCTTTGAGGTAATTGATTATATTCAAGTATTTTAGCATTGAGGAATTGGGACAGATACACTTAATATATTTAACATGAATTCATATAAAGAAAAAAGAAACTTTGAAGTAACCCTGAGATTTGCATTCTCTCATTTTAGGGAGGTTTTGACTGATGCAGTGAAGAAATGACTTGAGTTTAAAACTTATAAGTTCATATTTGTAGCTTCCAGTGTTTTAGAAATTATAAATCAGAAGAAAAAAAAAATCCGTCCCCAGTATTCCTAGAACTTTAACAGTTTGTCTACAACTCCACTCACATACTTCTGTCTAAAGGTAGAAACAAACTTTAAAAGGAGCATCATAGAGTTACTCAGAAATGGGCACAGTTTTCCCAGGATCCCCATGAAATGGAAGAGTAGCCAACTCATGCAGGTTGTCACAGGCCAAGAAGAGAATTTTAACTCTCACTGTGAATGAGAAAAGTAATCACTAGAGATGAATTCATGAATGATTAAAGAGACACAATGGGGCAGGAGATATCCATCTATGACAGCAACAGAAATATAACCAGACTTCCCCAAAATCATATCCACTGAAGCAGATCTTCTGAAACCATATACAAAGGATAGATTCCTCTCTGATGCTTGGACTTCTCACCTGAACCATCTGCTCCATCCATTCAGACATACCTGGGTGTATTGCTGTTGTCTCCATTCTCCTTACATCCTGAGGATCCCTCATTTTCTCCAGAAAGGTGACCAGGTCTGGCTTAGAGACTACGAGACCTGTTCATCAGAGAAAGGAATATTTGTTTTGCTAGAGTTTCATCAGTTTCCAATCCAATATGTATTCATGCGCAAAGAGAATGCATGGCTGACTGTTAATACAGCCTAGAGAATGATTTTCCCAAATACTTTAATGAAAGGACATTTACAACACTAACAAATACATTAAAGAACAGATCTGAGATTCTAGTGAAGTACTGCTAAGGTAAAAGTAAGTAGTAGAAATCTGATTTGAAAAGGAAGGAGACATCCTTTTATACTACAAAACTTACAGAATTGCCATTAACCTAAAAGGTGGCAGATTATATCAAGGAAGAAAAAGGTTACAATCATAATCATCATGAAGTCTTCTTTCTAAACTCACAGATTCCCATTTTCCCCTAAAAAGCAGGCATCTGAAACTCTATTATAAGAAGCAGAAGATTCCAGGAGACATTCTACAAATGAAAGGACCAAAACCAGGTAGGTAGATAAGGGATTCTGGAAGAAAGTTATTCTCACCCAAGGAGGCTAGGTTCCCGTAGTTCTCTAACATCACGTCCCTGTACAATTCCCGCTGACCGAGGTCCAGGCACTCCCACTCCTCTAGAGTGAAATCTATGGCCACATCCTGGAACCTCAGCCGTCCCTGAAATACAAAGTACATGTGTCATATGGCTGTGGGAAGACTTCCTGCTGCTGCTGCTGCTAAGTCGCTTCAGTCGTGTCCGACTCTGTGCAACCCCATACACGGCAGCCCATTAGGCTCCCCTTTCCCTGGGATTCTTCAGGCAAGAGCACTGGAGTGGGTTGCCATTTCCTTCTCCAATGCATGAAAGTGAAAATGAAAGTGAAGCCACTCAGTCGTGTCCGACTTGCAGTGACCCCATGGACTGCAGCCTACTGGCTCCTCCACCCATGGGATTTTCCAGGCAAGAGTACTGGAGTGGGTTGCCATTGCCTTCTCTGGGAAGACTTCCTAATGTGACCCAAGATGAAAACAGCAAGTTCAGAGACCTGGTTTTGATCTAGGAGAGTGGCCGGTATTACACAATAATATAATTTAATATAATATAATATTTTGTACCATATTGCTAACCCCAAGAGAAGAGGATGAGATATGATCCACAAATCACTACAGAAACTATTCTGATCTGGAAGAGAAATTGTAAAATAATCAGATCAACATTGGCATATTTATTTTTGAGTGTTTTACTCATGTGACACAGGATAAATTGTTTATCAAAGAAACAGGAAATATTTTTAAAAAGCATACTCTGATCCAAGAGTACTGGAATGGGACAAATGTGGCCCATTTTAAACAAGTTTATTTTAACTAGCAATGTTGAAAGTTGTGTTCCATTAATGACTATTTTTGAACAGCAACGAAGTAGAAAGTAAGGGAAGAATTCATACTTAACTTTCAACTTCAAGTGTTTTAATGATTTTACTGTCTAATAGGATAGTAACCTTGGCAGTAAGAATCATTTTAATTTTAGTATATATTATATATCTTTCTGACAATTTTAGAAGAGTCTTGAAAATGTGCAACAGAAATAATGTAAAATCAATAATATTGCTGACTCATCTTTTGGCAAATATTTTAACAAATATTCTGTAAATGGCAGAGCTTAAATTTTACTTCAATTTATGGACTCTAGACTTTAATAAACAGAAAAATACACAGAGACAACTCTAATGAAAATTTATAGAAATTTCTTTATTTGTAAATAATATTTGATAATATTTGTAAATTAGTCACTCAGTCTTGTCCTATTCATTGTAACCCCATGGACTGTAGCCTGCCAGGCTCCCCTGTCCATGGAATTCTCCAGACAAGAATACTGGAGTGGATCATGATTCCCTTCTGAGGGACTCTTCAAAGAAAAAAATAGATCAAATCATATCAACATGTTCTCGCACATAAACATACACTAAAATGGGGCTATATACTTAGTAACAGAGAAAAACTGTCATGTCAATAAAATCAGTATAATTTTTAACTGATTAAAAATGTGCATAAGTATTTGAGGATGATATTAATTTTTAAAAAGACTAGGATGCAGACATACACAATGATATAAAATAAAGTAGAGCTCTGGTTCTGAATTTTTTAATTTCCTGAAAATCTATCTTTTGCACAGAGCTATATTTTAAAATTTAGCACAGTTGAACATAGATTAGCACTAACATGATTCTTGTAAACATTCTGGAAAATTCAAAAATGTAATGAGACTATGTGTGTGATGTGAGCGCAGAGTGTACTGGAAGTGATCAGACCTGGACTTGAGTAATGAAAACCCTCCCTCCCAAAACCTAGCATCTCTACTAAACACACGTGAGTGTTGTCAACTACAATTTGGCACTTGCCAAGAGGATTGCCAGCAACTGAACCAGGGCATTTGCCATCTGCCTCTGGGAAGAATGAGCCCTATGGTCCCTGCAGCTGTAAACTCTCCCCAGAGGGAGTTCAGGGTGGATTGAGGCACTCTGCTCCAGGGAATCTGGTGGAACAGGTCTTGTCAGGAACTGATTTCATGATCCAAACCCTTGCATCTCTTTATATCTAGAAAATCACTAAATGGTGACACCAGCTCCTCACGACTGGCAGAAAACCTTTTGTAAAGTAAGAGCCTGACTGCACTGAACTCCCCCTTGTTAGGGAAATGAAATGAATAGCCTGGTTTAGGCCTCAGAGACAAAGCCGAGCAGGCCTCTGACCTTGCTTCTAACCTGCCTGGACTCTGCCCTGACTGAAAGCGACTGAGTGACTGCCTGCAGTGAGTACAAGACTTGCAGCACCAGAGATAAGGTGAGGGAGAAATCTTGAGATTGTTGAGACCTTGGGGGACCCAGCCAACCGAACCCCAGGTTTAGCAAAATTCCAAGTTTTACAAGACAAAACAAACAGCTTTAACATAGAACCAGGCTTGCAATTTGGTCACAGATTGGCGAAGTTATCAGTTGTATCCCTCCTGGGATTATAAACCAGACCCGAAATGCAAAGTTTGAAGTCTCACCCAATGAGCAGAAGGTCTGCTTGGTACCTTTTCCCCATTGAGACTCCAGATGTGCTGTGTCCTGGGACTTCCCAGGGCTGTTCCAAGTCTGGATGTTTGTCAGAAGCCAATTTGGTGATGTATCCTCTGTTGTTTTTACTTCTCTTTTCTTTTAATGTTAGTATATTGAAAGTAAGTTTGGCAATTTTTAAGTAAATATCTGTATTATTTATTTGTATGTAACAAGTGATTTAGTTAATAAACCTGAGACAAAAGCAAAAACTTTCGGCAAAACACCCCTTCACCAAAATCTTATAGACTGACTTTCCCCCACTGCCACTATAAAGCAGTCTCTCAGAGCTATTTGAGGTGCTATCTCCAGGGCTGCAGTCCTCATTTTGCCCCAGATAAAGCTTGATTCGAAACTATCAAGTTGTGCATTGGTTTTAGCCAACAGTGTTCATTTTCCAAACCAGAGAGAAACTAAAAAGATACTGAGTTTCCCCATTAACTGTGATAGTTAGGCATATCCGTCAGTTTTTCTTTCCAAGACTCTTGTTCAAGACAGACAGGAAAAAAAAAAAGAACTTCATAGCATGGGAATCTCACACAAACACCTAAACCAGTGAACATCTGAGGTCATGGGGTAAGAAGTACAAGGAAAAATGCACTATTACCACCGGATATTTTGGCAATATTATGGAATCCATGATCTGAACCTATGGTGAAAAGATGTCAGTTTTAAGCAAATTTCACTTCATATATACCTCCCATGATCTGTAACCTAATAATACGTTTAACAGCTATTGTTTCTTACAGATATAGAGGATAGTGTCTGCAACTTTTTTCATTTCTGAAAAATTCTGGACTGCTGAGTTCATTTACTTATAAGGACATTTTCTTACTCCTGTTCTGAAGAACTGAATTGCATCCAGATGTAAACTCATCACTGCATTTCCCCTACTTCTCTAAGATCCCAGCACTGAACTACATCCCAGTGGGAATCTCGGATACCAGTGCCTCTCTGAATTGATCTCTCACCAAGGGAATACATTTACCTGTTGAAAGTCACTAATTCATATTGGGAATGCATCACACTCTTTAGAAAGCTGGGATACAAACAATGGAAAAAAGGCTCTGGGACACAAGGGAGAAATAGTCTAAGGAGACTGGCTTCACTATTAAAAGAAAAGAGAGAGAAAATAAGCTTTTGATAACAAACACCCCAGGCAGAAAAATTAGAAGCAGAGAACTAAAGGTTTGCAGATTCTCAGTCCAGGCATTCCAGAAGGAAAAGCAGACACAGCCCAGACCAGGGACAGGACAATTACCTGAGAAGCTGCCATTTCCTCCTCTTCTTCCTCCTGCTCTGCGTCTTCTCTGGGGATATTATGTTGCAAACTCATAACTACATGTTGAGAAAATACCTTCAAACGCAACAACACAACTCTTTAACCTGCAACTGCTGCAGTGAACAAGAAGAAAAAGTTTTCTTGGTTCTTTCACCCTTTTCTGAGCTCTTTTCTGACTTTCTGTGTTCCTGTAGTGGGTAATCAAGACTAACCTGATATGCTAATCACATCTTGGGTTTGGTGCTCACCTTTCCTGCACGCCCGTTGCAGACCACCCCTGCGAGTTCTCCTTTCTTCTTGCGTTGCAGACAGCAGGCCGCAGAACAATTCACGAGAGACAATCATGGACCCGCCAACTGGGCTACCAGGCCCAGGCTCTGAGGGTTTCGGAAATAACGCAGGAGGAAGACCTGCATTTAGGAGCCTGGAGCTGCAGCCTCACACTGAGCACACCTGAGACCTCAGAAAGGGAGGATTTAGGGCGGGAACTTCTAGAAACAAAGAATGTCAGCCTGATTCCCTGGGGAGAGGCTCTTTCTAGGATGGGTGTGGCCTGCGCTGTGCCCTTGAAGGAGGGGAGGGGAGGTGGGGGGATGACTGCTTGGTGGGAATCACCTGGGGGCCTTGCGTTTTGAAAAGGCTTTGCTCCCAGCTGTGGATACTCAGTGGAATGTGAAGTAAAGTGGGCCTTAGAAAGCATCCCTACGAACAAAGCTAGTGGAGGTGATGGAATTCCAGTAGAGCTATTTCAAATCTTAAAAGATGATGCTGTGAAAGTGCTGTACTCAATATGCCAGCACATTTGGAAAACTCAGCAGTGGCCACAGGACTGGAAAAGGTCAGTTTGCATTCCAATCCCAAAGAAAGGCAATGCCAAAGAATGCTCAAACTACCGCACGATTGAACTCATCTCACATGCTAGTAAAGTAATGCTCAAAATTCTCCAAGCCAGGCTTCAGCAATACGTGAACCAGGAACTTCCAGATGTTCAAGCTGGTTTTAGAAAAGGCAGAGGAACCAGAGACCAAATTGCCAACATCCGCTGGATCATCGAACAAGCAAGAGAGTTCCAGAAAAACATCTATTTCTGCTTTATTGACTATGCCAAAGCCTTTGACTGTGTGGATCACAATAAACTGTGGAAAATTCTGAAAGACATGGGAATGCCAGACCACCTGACCTGCCTCTTGAGAAATTTGTATGCAGGTCAGGAAGCAACAGTTAGAACTGGACATGGAACAACAGACTAGTTCCAAATAGGAAAAGGAGTTCCTCAAGGCTGTATATTGTCACCCTGCTTATTTAACTTATATGCAGAGTACATCATGAGAAATGCTGGGCTGGAAGAAGCACAAGCTGGAATCAAGATTGCCGGGAGAAATATCATAACCTCAGATATGCAGATGACATCACCCTTATGGCAGAAAGTGAAGAGGAACTCAAAAGCCTCTTGATGAAAGTGAAAGAGGAGAGTGAAAAAGTTGGCTTAAAGCTCAACATTCAGAAAACTAAGATCATGGCATCCAGTCCTATCACTTCATGGAAAATAGATGGGGAAACAGTGGAAACAGTGTCAGACTTTATTTTGGAGGGCTCCGAAATCACTGCAGATGGTGACTGCAGCCATGAAATGAAAAGATGCTTACTCCTTGGAAGGAAAGTTATGACCAACCTAGATAGCATATTAAAAAGCAGAGACATTACTTTGCCAACAAAGGTCCATCTAGTCAAGGCTATGGTTTTTCCAGTGGTCATGTATGGATGTGAGAGTTGGACTGTGAAGAAAGCTGAGCGCCGAATAATTGATGCTTTTAAACTGTGGTGTTGGAGAAGAGCCTTGAGAGTCCCTTGGACTGCAAGGAGATCCAACCAGTCCATTCTGAAGGAGATCAGCTCTGGGATTTCTTTGGAAGGAATGATGCTAAAGCTGAAACTCCAGTACTTTGGCCACCTCATGCAAAGAGTTGACTCATTGGAAAAGACTCTGATGCTGGGAGGGATTGGGGGCAAGAGGAGAAGGGGACGACAGAGGATGAGATGGCTGGATGGCATCACTGACTCGATGGACGTGAGTCTGAGTGAAGTCTGGGAGTTGGTGATGGACAGGGAGGCCTGGTGTGCTGTGATTCATGGGGTCGCAGATAGTCGGACATGACTGAGCAACTGAACTGAACTGTGCACACTCAGTATCTCAGTTGTGTCCAACTCTTTGCAACCCCATGGACTGTAGCCCTCCAGGCTTCTCTGTTCATGGAACTTTTCACACAAGAATACAAGTTCAGTTCAGTTCAGTGGCTCAGTCATGTCCAACTCTTTGCGACCCCATGAACCACAGCACGCCAGGCCTCCCTGTCCATCACCAAATCCCTGAGTTCACCCAAACCCATGTTCATTGAGTTGGTGATGCCATCCAACCATCTCATACTCTGTCGTCCCCTTCTCCTCCTGCCCTCAATCTTTCTAGCATCAGGGTCTTTTCAAATGAGTCAGCTCTTTGCATTAGGTGGCCAAAGTATTGGAGTTTCAACTTCAACATCAGTCCTTCCAGTGAACACCCAGGACTGATCTCCTTTAGCATGCACTGGTTGGATTTTCGTGCAGTCCAAGGGACTCTCAAGAATCTTCTCCAACACCACAGTTCAAAAGCATCAATTCTTTGGCGCTCAGCTTTCTTTGTAGTCCAACTCTCACATCCATACATAACTACTGGAAAAACCATAGCCTTGACTAGACGGACCTTTGTTGACAAAGTAATGTCTCTGCTTTTTAATATGCTGTCTATGTTGTCATAGCTTTCCTTCCAAGGAGTAAACGTCTTTTAATTTCATGGCTGCAACAGGAGTGGGTTGTCAATTCCTAAGCCAGGGGATCTTCCCGACCCAGGGATCGAACCCATCTCTCTCACATCTCCTTCCTCGCCAGGCAAATTATTTACCATTGCGCCACCTAGGAAGATCAGAATTCTTCTCAAGGATATCTTGAGTCCTTCATTTCTTTCATTCCCCTCTGCAGCCTGGGGACACAGGTTTTCACAAAATAATTTGCATTGTGACCACCTGTCTGCAGGTGGGAGGCCTCCAACTTCAGAGACCAGGAGTCTGAAGGGGTTTATATCACAGCTTTCTTTGAACATAAAACAAGGGCAGCAGAGGATGTTGGGTTAACAGTGTGTGAGAAAGAGACAAATGCCTTTGAAAATGATTCTCTAAATGCTTTCTGATGACCAAGCAAGGAAATAATGATCCTTGTTCAGTAATAAGTGACCTTATCTGTAAAATGAGACTTGAGAACATTGTTGCTCTACTTCCTGTGTGTGTTTTTCTAGGATTTGTGAACCATCTGCTACAGTTTGTTGTCTGGTCCATTTAGAAAGCTCTATTTTCTCACACCTTTAAAGTATAATGATTAAGGAAAAATTAAAGATAGAAGCATGTCCATTTTTTTAATGTTATATATTCTAAAAAATATTCAGTGTGCATGCACTGATACCAATTTTTTAGATGATTTAGTTTCACAGCAAAATTGAGAATAAGGTACAGGGATTTCCCATATACCTCTTGTTCCCACATGTGGATAATCTTCCTACATATCTCTCCCCACCAGAAGACACATTTGTTACCACTGATGAATCTAAATGGACATTAAATAGATAAAGTCCCTATGGACTTCCCTGGTGGCTCAGATAAAGCATCTGCCTACAATGTGGGAGACCCAGGTTCGATCCCTGGGTTGGGAAGATCCTCTGGAGAAGTAAATGGCAACCCAGTCCAGTATTCTTCTCTGGAAAATCCCATGGACAGAGGAGCCTGGTGGGCTACAGTCCATGGGGTGGCAAAGAGGTGGACACAATTGAGCAACTTCACTTTCTTTTCTTTCCTAGTTTACCCTTATGCTTCTCTTTAGGGATTTTCACTCTATGGATCTGGGCAAATGTATAATAACCTGTGTCCATCATGACAGTTTAACACAATTTCATGACCCTGAAAGTTCTCTAGACTCAAGATATTCATAGCCCCTTCTTTGTAACCCAAGTCAACCACTGACCTTTTTAATCTCTTCTACATTTCCTACAATGTAATTCCTTTTTAATCTCTTTTAATGTAATACAATTTCAGTTGTGTTCAACTCTTTGGACTTCCTCTGTGGCTCAGACGGTAAAGTGTCTGCCTACAATGCGGGAGACCTGGATTCGATCCCTGGGTCGGGAAGATCCCCTGGAGAAGGAAATGGCAACCAACTCCAGTACTCTTGCCTGGAAAATCCCATGGACAGAGGAGCCTGGTAGATTACAGTTCATAGGGTCACAAAGAGTCAGACATGACTGAGCGACTTCACTCACTCAGTCTCAACTCTTTGAGACCCCATGGACTATATGGAATTCTCCAGGCCAGAATACTGGAGTGGGTAGGCTTTCCCTTTTCCAGGGGATCTTTCCAACCCAGGGATTGAACCCAGGTCTCCCACATTGCAGGTAGATTCTTTATCAACTGAGCTATCAGGGAAGCTCTTAATCTCTTCTACATTTCCTACAAAGCAACAGTTAGAACTGACATGGAACAACAGACTGGTTCCAAATTGGGAAAGGAGTACATCAAGGCTATATACTATTACCCTTCTTAGTTAACTTCGATTCAAAGTCAGTTCAGTTCAGTTGCTCAGTCGTGTCTGACTCTTTGCGACCCCGTGGAGTGCAGCATGTCAGGCTTCCCTGTCAATCACCAACTCCCAGAGCTTACTCAAACTCATGACAATTGAGTCGGTGATGCCATCCAACCATCTCATCCTCTGTTGTCCCCTTCTCCTCCTGCCTTCAATCTTTCCCAGCATCAGGGTCTTTTCCAATGAGTCAGTTCATCACATCAAGTGACCAAGGTACTGGAGTTTCAGCTTCAGCATCAATGAATATTTAGAACTGATTTCCTTTAGGATGGACTGGTTGGATCTCCTTGTTGTCCGAGGGACTCTCAAGAGTCTTTTCCAACACCATAGTTCAAAAGCATCAATTCTTCGGTGCTCAGCTTTCTTTATAGTCCAACTCTCACATCCATACGAGACTACTGGAAAAACCATAGCCTTGACTAGATGGACCTTTGTTGGCAAAGTAGTGTCTCTGCTTCTTAATATGCTATCTAGGTTGGTCATAGCTTTTCTTCCAAGGAGCAAGTATCTTTTAATTTCACAGCTGCAGTCACAATCTGCAGTGATTTTGGAGCCCAAAAAATGAAGTCTCTCACTGTTTCTATTGTTTCCCCATCTACTTGCTATGAAGCGATAGGACCAGATGCCATGATCTTAGTTTTCTGAATGTTGAGCTGTAAGCCAACTTTTTCACTCTCCTCTTTCACTTTCATCAAGAGGCTCTTTAGTCCTTCTTTGCTTTCTGCAATAAGGATGGTGTCATCTGCATATCTGAGATTATTGACATTTCTCCCAGCATTCTTGACTCCAGTTTGTGCTTCATCCAGCCCAGCGTTTCTTATGATGTACTCTGCATATAAGTTAAATAAGCAAGGTGACAATATACAGCCTTGATGTACTCCTTTCCCAATTTGGAACCAGTACATCATTTGAAATGCCAGGCTGGATGAAGCACAAGCTGGATTTGAAATAGCTCAACTGGAATTCCATTACCTCCACTAGCTTTCCTTGAAGTTATGCTTCCTAAGCATCTGGATGAAGCACAAACTGGAATCAAGATTCCCAGGAGAAATATCAATAACCTCAGATATGCAGATGACAGCACTCTTATGGCAGAAAGCAAAGAACCTCTTTAGCAGAAACCTAACGAGCCTCTCGATGAAAGTGAGAGGAGAGTGAAAAAGTTGGCTTAAAACTCAACATTCAGAAAACTATGATTATGGCATCCAGTCCTATCACTTCATGGCAAATAGATAGGGAAACAGTGGAAACAGTGGCTGACTTTATTTTGGGGGCTCCAAAATCACAGCAGATGGTGACTGCAGCCATGAAATTAAAAGACGCTTGCTCCTTGGAAGAAAAGCTATGACCAACCTAGATAGCATATTAAAAAGCAGAGACATTACTTTGCCAACAAAGGTCCATCTAGTCAAGGCTATGGCTTTTCCAGTAGTCTTGTATGGATGTGAGAATTGGACTATAATGAAAGCTGAGCACTGCAGAATTGATGCTTTTGAACTGTGGTTTTGGAGAAGACTGTTGAGAGTCCCTTGGACAGCAAGGAGATCCAACGAGTCTATCCTAAAGGAAATTAGTCCTGAATATTCATTGGAAGGACTGATGCTGAAGCTGAAACCTTGGCCACTTGATGTGATGAACTGACTCATTGGAAATGACCCTGATGCTGGGAAAGATTGAAGGCAGGAGGAGAAGGGGACAACAGAGGATGAGATGATGGGATGGCATCATCTACTCAATGGATATGAGTCTGGGCAATCTCCAGGAGTTGGTGATCGACAGGAAAGCCTGGTGTGCTGCAGTCCGTGGGGTCTCAAAGAGTCGGAAACAGCTGAGCAACTGAACTGAACTGATGAAGCAGGATAGGGGCGCTCACTCAACATCGAATCTGCTGGTGCCTTGATCTAGAACTTATTATCTTTTAAAACTGTCAGAAGTAAATGTTTAGTCTTTAAGCCACCAGTGTATGATATAGCAGCCTAAAAGGAGTAAGACAACTAGGATAAGTAAGCACTAATTAAGTAAAATACACTGTGATGATAAGTCTAATGAAAGTGCACTTGTTAGGTTCCTGCTGCTGCTGCTGCTGCTGCTAAGTCACTTCAGTCGTGTCCGACTCTGTGCGACCCCATAGACGGCAGCCCACCAGGCTCCCCCATCCCCAGGATTCTCCAGGCAAGAACACTAGAGTGGGTTGCCATTTCCTTCTCCAATGCATGAAAGTGAAAAGTGAAAGTGAAGTCGCTCAGTCGTGTCCGACTCCTAGCGACCCCATGGACTGCAGCCCACCAGGCTCCTCCATCCATGGGATTTTCCAGGCAAGAGTACTGGAGTGGGGTGCCATTGCCTTTGGTTAGATTACTGGGTGTGCCAATTTAAAACTATGCTTATGAGGACTTCCCTGGTGGTCTAGTGGTTAAGACTCCATGCTTCCACTGCAGGGCGTATGGGTTTGATCCTTGGTTGGGAAACTAAGATCCCATAAGCCATGTGGCACAGCCAAAATAATTTTTGCTATAACAGATTATAGAACTCAGAGAAATATTTATTGAAGCTAACATATATTAAATGATATGGCAAAGGTTGGAGAAGGAAATGGCAACCCACTCCAGTATTCTTGCCTAGAGGAGCCTGGTGGGCTGCTGTCCATAGGGTCACATAGAGTTGGACACGACTGAAGCGACTTAGCAGCAGCAGCAGCATCATGGTAAAGGTTATTGATGAACAGCCAGATGAATAGACACAAAGGACAGGTCTGAGAGGGTCCCAGTCGTGGGAGCTTTGGCACTCGTGGATTTGGGCTGCTTCACCCTCCCAGTGTGAACATGTCTGCCAACCTGGAAATTCACCGAATATTCCCAGAACTTCGATTTTATGAAGGCTTACTCATGTAGGCATGATCAATAATTAATTCCATTCCTAGACCCTTCCACCCTCTCTGGAAGATGAAGGGCAGGATGCAAATTCCAAGCTTCTAATCACAGAAATCAACCCTGAATATTCACTGGAACGACTGATGCTGAAGCTGAAGCTCCAACACTTTGTCCACCTGATGCGAAGAGCTGACCCATTGGAAAAGACTCTGATGCTGGGAAAGATTGAAGGCAAAAGGAGAAGGGGGTGGCAGAGGATGAGATGATTAGATAGCATCACCGACTCTGTGGACATGAATTTGAGCAAACTACAGGAAATAGTGAAGGATAGGAAAGCCTATGTGCTGCAGTCTATGGGGTTGAAAAGAGTCAGACACGACTTAGCGACTGAACAACAACAACAAAATCATAGCTTGATCTTTCCAGTGATCAGCCTCCATCCAAGAGCCCAACTCGAGTCACCTCAATAGAACAAAATATGCTCCTAGTGTAAGTGAGAATGGGGTCCGGCTGCTCACCTGCTCAAAAGCCAATACACAGGCCAGGTTGGTGGAAAGGAAAATTTGCTTTATTTTGAATGCCGGCAACCAGGGGTCATCCAAGAATGGACTCCTGTCCAAAGGCTAACTCTTCACCCCCATAGCTTTTATAGATGGAGGGAGGAGGCTACATGCACAAACAACAGTCAGCTCTGACAGTCATCTTTTGGTGGTCTGACCAGTGTTGTCTTGATTGTTTTCAGATCAGATCAGATCAGTCGCTCAGTCGTGTCCGAATCTTTGCAACCCCATGAATCGCAGCACGCCAGGCCTCCCTGTCCATCACCAACTCCCAGAGTTCACTGAGACTCACGTCCATCGAGTCAGTGATGCCATCCAGCCATCTCATCCTCTGTCGTCCCCTTCTCCTCCTGCCCCTAATCCCTCCCAGCATCAGAGTCTTTTCCAATGAGTCAACTCTTCGCATCAGGTGGCCAAAGTACTGGAATTTCAGCTTTAGCATCATTCCTTCCAAAGAAATCCCAGGTCTGATCTCCTTCAGAATGGACTGGTTGGATCTCCTTGCAGTCCAAGGGACTCTCAAGAGTCTTCTCCAACACCACAGTTCAAAAGCATCAATTCTTCGGAGCTCAGCCTTCTGACCAGTGTTGTCTTGATTGTTTTAGGTACAGCTAATCTTCAGTCGGGAGAAGGAAATGGCAACCTACTCCAATATTCTTGCCTGGAAAATCCTGTGGACAGTGGAGCCTGAAGGGCTGCTGTCCATGGGGTCGCACAGAGTCAGACACGACTGAAGTGATGCAGCAGCAGCAATCATCAGTCAGAAGATCAGTTTGTTTCCATTTGAGGTCCAGTCTCAGAATTGAGTCAGCTGTTGTCATGGCTACGGTCTTGTTATCATGTACTTGAGAAGGAACTAAAGGTCCTTGACTTTGCTTAATAACCAAATTGTTAGTATTTAGTCTTGTTGGACTGTTTTCCTTTATTTCTGCATTTTCGCACTTCTCTGATTAAACTTATCCTTTGGCTAACATTTTTCCCACAGACAAAAGGCAATCAGAGGACACAGGGGGAAGAACCAGAGGGTCCCGTTCCATTTCACCAGTATTCTTATCACTTAGGAATTTACATGGGTCTTACAAGCTCTGAGGATGAGATGGTTGGATGGCATCGTGGGCTCGATAGACATGAGTTTGAGTAAACTCCAGGAGTTGGTGATGAACAAGGAGGCGTGGCGTGCTGCAGTCCATGGGGTCAGAAAGAGTCGGACACAACTGAGCGACTGAACTGAACTACAAGCTTGGTGCCAGGAAGCGAGGGGGAAGAGACCAATATTCATATTTTCAATATTTTCATGTGTGTATGTGTGTGTGCGCTCAGTTGTGTCTACTCATTGAGACCCCACGGACTATAGCCTGCCAGGCTCTTCTGTCCATGGGATTTTGCAGGCGAGAATCCTGGAGTGGCTTGCCGTTTCCTACTCCAGAGCATCTTTCCAAACCAAGGGCTGAACCCACATCTCAGGTGTCTCCTGCATTGGCAGGCAGATTCTTTACCCCTGCACCACCTGGGAAACCCCAATCGTCTCACACCATGCCAAACCCAGTAAAGAAATATCCCTGGGAGCAGGAACCAGTCATGACAATTTTTAAAGCTCACCATGTGATTCTGATGTGCAAAGTCAGGTCCAGTTTATTTTTGCGCTTATCAAGCTACATATGAAACACCTAGAATTGTTAATAAGACTCAAGATATTAGTTTGAGAATACTGGCTTGTGGCTAAGGATTTGTATTTCTTACAAGATACAGTCTCTGGACTTCACTGCAGGTACCAAGATCCTCTTTACTCAAGAGAATTTGATGAAGAAAAAAAAAGAAAATTAACTTGAGGTGACAAACAAAAATGAAAACACCTACAATATACATTCTATTTCAGAGCACTTTATTAATACTTAAAGAAATCCATCAAAAAATAACATTATAATGGTTTTTAATAACAAACTGCAAAAAGTTAAGAAAATAATTGCCCTTAACCAAGTGAAGAGAACTTACACTGAAATTCTTCAGACATTTTCCAAAATCATAAACAGGCCTTTTGCCCAGTTACCCATATTTTAGTCATTTACTCATCCACACGGATGAATTTCATAGCTTTTACTGACATTATAACAGTTTCTTTGTATTCCACTTCTTACATAGCTAACTTACAAAGGACTACCTATGATAATTTCGCAAGCTCCATTTTAAATACAACAGAAATTTACAAAACGTCAAGGCAGTGTTTGTCCCCCGGTCCCCAGTCATATCTGGAGTTCCAGAATCTGCACAGGCAAGTGCAGATTCACCAGACTCAGGGATGCCCACATCTTCCCAACTCTCCGCCACTCAGTCTCATCCCAATCTAGCAAGACTTGAAGATGAGCCTCCCTCCATGGGAGCGAGGGGGAGGGTCACACGGTCACTCAGGGGAGAAAGAGACGAGGACACACCTGTCCCTCAGATTCCTCGCTGCTGTGAGGGTTCTGACCAATGAGTGTAGACTTCTTGAGAGGAGGAAGCACCTGAGATTGGAGCTTGGCCAGCCCTCACCCCATCTTATACAGACAATTCTGTCTGGCTGACCAGAAACACTCATGGTGGGGATTAGAGACACTCCAGATCTTTTTTTTTTTTTTAATTTAGTTTTAACTGGAGGATAATTCCTTTACAAGGCTGTGTTGATTTCTGCCACACAACAGTCAGCCATAGGTCTACATATGTACCTTGCCTCGAAACTCACTCCCACCTCCCCACCCCACCCCACCCCTCTAGGGTATGACAGAGCACTGGGTTGAGCTCCCTGTGTTCTACACCAACTTCCCACTAGCTATCTATTTTATACATGGTAAAATACGTTTCAGTGCTACTACTCAGTCCATCCTCCTGTCTCCTTCCCACCACTGGGGACACTGCAGATCTTGACAGGGCTCGGCCAAACTGAGTTGGGTGGAGCCTGCAGGCATAAAGGGGCTTTCCTGGGGGCGTCCAGTGGTAAAGACTCCACTCTCCCAATGCAGGGGGTGAGGGTTCGTTCCCAGTTAGGGAACTAAGATCTCACATGCCTCAGAGTACAGCCAGGAAAAAGTTGGGCGTCACGGCTGGTGTCTTCCTGGTCACGTGGGTGCTTGTCAGGATCCAAGTCCAGGTGTACTGAGGGGACATGGGAGAGCCTGGCAGCCCCAGAGCAGGTGCTGAGAATGGGGCTGGAAGCTGTAAGATAGGCCAAGTCTTGCCTTTTGGTGAGAGATTCTGGCAAGTCTGCACAGGGATCTAGGAAGCCCTCTCAAGTCATGCCTGGAAGCTGCACTGAGTTCTGGGCACACTGTTGTACAGCACGTTGGGGGCTGGGCTTTGAGCCCACATCAGGACATTAGCTTTGTGCCCAGAGGTCACAGACACAACCCAGGGCAAGCCGGGTGGAGTGGAATATCCCACGGGATACCATCAGGCCCACTGGCTGTCGACTCGGCCATGAGAGTGGCCTCCAGGCAGAAGGTCTGCACAGCTGGGTGAGGCATTAGCGTCCACCACGTGTCTTGTGTCCACAAGCACTCAGTTCAAGGGCAGAGTCATCTCTTCTTGGGGATCTGGGCCAGTGGCTGACCCATGAGGACAGGGCCTAGGACAGGTCTCCTCTTGGACGTTTGGACAGGCATCGGCCGGGTGGGTTGCTGTGGGAGAAGGAACCTCATTAGATACCTCGGGAGTCAGAATTATCTAACTGAATGCAGTACGGCACTGGCACTGATCGTTTCAACAATATAGTAATAGAAAACAGGAAATCATAAGCAATTTGGGACAAATGTTGTATTAGCTGGCAGACTAATACAATATAATTATATATATGTAATGTACATATAATAAAATAAAATGAAATACAATAGACAGAAAATAAATATATGCTAGGAGTTTTTTTCTACAACAGGAAGAGGAACAACCCAATTAGACACAGACAACACATACAAAATTAAATTTCACAGAAAAGACATGCAAATAAATGGTCATTACACATTTGCAGAGAAATCCACCTCAGAGATGGTCAAGGGGAAAAATTACTATACCAATCTGAGGCTTTTGCCCATCAGTTATGGCCATGAAAACTTCCCTATATTGTCTATTGTTAAGGTCAATGGTAGAAACATTTTCCTATGCAATGTGAAGAATGTCAATAGCAACTATCTTTTTGAGGACAATTGGGAGTAATTGCAAGTTAAAAGATGCCTCATCTGGACTTGAAGTCAGAGAAGGCATCTGATAAAACACTTTGTATGCTAAAATCATCCCTGAATATTCATTGGAAGGACTGATCCTGAAGCTGAAGCTCCAATATGTTGGCCACCTAATGTGAAGAGCCAACTCATTGGGAAAGACCCTGATGCAAGGAAAGATTAAGAGCAGGAGGAGAAGGAGCAACAGAAGATGAGATGGTTGGATAGAATTACCAACTCAATGGACCTGAATGTGAGCAAACTTCAGGAGATGGTGAAGGACGGGGAAGCCTGGCATGCTACAGTCCATGGGGTGGCAAAGAATCAGACACGACTGAGCCACTGCACAATAAAAATGCTGAAATGCCTTCACTAGCTTTTGCTGGCCTACTTGCATAAAAAATTAAAATAGTGGGACCAGAATTTTGGATTCCCCAACCCATAGTGTAAAAAAAAAAAAAAAAAAAATGGAACCTGAAAAATATAGAAAGTGAAAACAAAAAACAGGACACCTAGCGGCCAGCCTGGGTTTAACATGACCTTGCACACATGAGAGGCATGAAGTGAAGTGGCTCAGTCGTGTCCAATTCTTGGCGACCCTGTGGACTGTTGCCTACCAGGCTCCTCCGTCCAGGGATTTTCCAAGCAAGAGTACTATATCACATAGAAGCACAAGGGGGATGGAAGGGAGGGACAGAGCTGGGGGGCTTGGGCAAGACTCACCCTCATGAAGGCACGCAAATCTTCAGGCTCCTGTCTCTGCGTCTTCCCTTGGCAACTCACAGGGTGGGTCTGGGGAACAGCATTTCTCTGCGGCACCTCTTGCCTGCAGAACAGTTCATGTAAGTGTCTGGATGCCCCTACCTTTCTGTCTTCACCACTGACCAGGAGCCAAGAGCAGCCCTGGAGCTTGGTCCTAGCCCCTGTTTGGGGTGAGGAAGGTGGCCAAGGTTCTGAGACTTTTGCAAAGGCAAGTCCTTCCACCATTTCAGAGGCAGCTTCCTCTCCCGGAAGTGCCTCTTCCCCTCCTGAGGTCTCATCCTTGAACACTCTCAGGTGGTTCTCTCCATCCTTTCAAGAGAGCTGCTGGCCCTTCCCCCATCATGATTCTCAGGACTAGAATAAGCTCTGAGGGTGTTCCCCACCCCACCAAAATCATTCTGAATTCCACGATTCCTCACCTTGGTTCTGGTTCCTGCTCTCTGACAGCCTCATTAAAGAACGTTGGAGCCTGGATGTCCTGGGGTCTCCTCGGTTCCAGATTCTCCTTCTTCTTGGAGCCCAAAGGCTGTGGAGCAACGGCCCCAGCCCAGGACTTCGTGGGGCACCACTTGCTGGTGGCCAGGTGTCCAAAAGCACCACAGTTTCTGCACTTCACCTGGGGGTGGGGGAGGAGTGTGAAGTTAACAGGTATCACAGGCAATCTTTTTTCAAAGATTAATTTATTTTATAGTTTTTTTCAACTTTTTTAAAGCCATACCATATAGCATGTGGGATCTTCGTTCCCTGACCAGGGATCGAACCCATGCCCCCGCGTTGGAAGCATGGAGTCTTAACCACTGGACTGCCAGAGAAGTTCCCACAGGCAAATTTCAAAGGTTAATACAGTTGACTCTTCGAGACATGGGTTGAACGGGGCAGATCCATTTACACTCAGATATTTTTCATACATACGTACTGTAGGATGACCACATCCAAAGTTGGTTGAATGCTCAGATGGGAAACCACTTGCAAGTATAATGGACTACGGGGCTGGCTCTAAAGTCATAGTTGGATTTTCCACTGACTAAGGTTTGCTGCTCCTAACTCTTGCATTGTTTCAGGATCAGCTGCATAAGGACAGATTTTTGAAGTTGCATATTGATTTGGGATAGAAGACATGGACCAGAGCTGCCAGGAAATTTGAGATACTTTGATGCAAGGAGATCCAACGAGTCCATCCTAAAGGAAATCAGTCCTGATTTTTCATTGGAAGGACTGATGCTGAAGCCAAAACTCCAATACTTTGGCTACTTGATGAGAAAAACTTGACTCATTGGAAAAGACCCTGATGCTGGGAAAGATTGAAGGTGGGAGGAGAAGGGGACGACAGAGGATGATATGGTTGGATGGCATCACCGACTCAATTGTCATGAGTTTGAGTAAACTCCGGGAGTTGGTGATAGACAGGGAGGCCTGGTGTGCTGCAGTCCATGGGGTCGCAAAGAGTGAGACACGACTGAGTGACTGAACTGAACTGAACTGAACTGATGGTGCTGCCCACAGAGCATTTTAGAGAGAGAGATCAAGGAGAAAAGAATCTAGTGTCTAAAGGTAATAAAAATGAACCAGGTTTGTGCATTGGAAAAACACCCAGCTTGACATGACACTGAACATTGAATAAAGTTTCTCCTCAGAGGAGCTGATGGGTCAATTGTCCTGGTGAGGATACTACAAACCAAGCCAGCCTTGGATAAGTAAGAACATCTGAGTCATAAGACACAGATGTTTCTGAGTTCTTTGGTGGTCCAGTGGTTAGGACTCAGCACGTTCATTGCCCCAAGCAGGGGTTCAATGCTTACTTGGAGAACTAAGATCCTGCAAACATCTCCACAGTAAAATCCACTTTCTGGGATGCATGCAGACACCCTGGTTCTTGAAACATCCAAGCTTCCACCTACCTTGTTATTCTTGTCTGAGAAAGTAGTCCTCCGCTCCACAGGTCCCCTCAGTAGCTTCTTCACATTCTGAGCCATAGTGGGTCTCTGGGGCAGTTGGTGAATGTAGTGACTTTTTATCTGCCTCACCTCCTGGGGCTTCTGGGCATTCTTCCTTGGGAGTTGACTATTGGATTTTCTAGTCACAAGAAAAAAAAAATAAAGGTAAACACAGAGACCCTGATGGAAAAGACACTGATGCTGGAAAAGACTGAGGGAAGGAGGAAAAGGGGATGACAGAGGATGAGATGGTTGATGGTATCATCGACTCAATGGACATGAGTTTGAGCACACTCTGGGAGCCGGTAAAGGACAGGGAAGCCTAGCCTGCCGCAGTCCATGGGGTCGCAAAGAGTTGGACACGACTGAGTGACTGAACAACAATGAACATAAAGACAGAAGCCCATCATACCCCCACTTCTGAATGAATGAGGGGCTCAGTGATCACTAAGGCACACCCTCTGTGAGTTGGTCTACTCATGAACTCATGTCCCATTCTGTGAAATGTGTCATCTTCTTCCGTCATTACTTAGTTCCAGAGTGGGACACTGCCTGAGATGAATCCTCTTATTAACAAACAGGGAAATTAGATTTGCAACCTTGAATGCCTGGTTTTGATGACTTGGCTATGATCAGGGCTTCTTCTAATGTTTCTCCCTGAGAATTTCAACATAAACTTGGGCCTGAATTTTGGATTTTTAGCCAGGTACTCCCTCCAACATTTAAGCATCTACCAATATTTATTAAAGCTAAAATGGAGGCAGCCAACAAGTATGGAATTTTTCCCCACATACTTTCAGAAAACTCACAATTTTCACATAACAACTTCTTACTGAGAAAACCTGCCAGTTCTTCTGACAAAGCATCGCAAAGATGTGACATGTAAATTAATGAACACCTGTGAAATTTCAGACATGACCCCAACCCCATAGGTCAACGTTTAATAGAGGCTTTTGCACAAAGCCGCAGATGAACAAGCAGTCTGAGGGTCCTTGTACAAGCTCACATATATGTGCAAACTCACACCAGGCTGAGGCTGTGCTGTGTTGAGGGACACACAAGTCAAAAGTCTATGGCTGGGGGAGGGTCTTCCTGGTAGCTCAGTGGTGAAAAATTCACCTGCCAAGGCAGGAGACACGGGTTCAATCTCTGGTCCTGGACGATCCCACATGCTGTGGAGAAGCAAAGCCTGTGTGCCACAACTATTGTGCCTAAAGCCCTTGTGCCTAAACTAAAGCTATTGTGCCTAAACAACTATTGTTCCTAGAGCCCGAGAGCTGCAACTGTTGAAGCCGGAGTGCCTAGAGCCTGTGCTCTGCCATAGAGAAGCCCACACACCGCAACTAGAAAGAGTACCCCCCACACACAATGCTCACTACACCTACGGAAAAGCCTGTGCAGCATCAAAGACCCAGTATAGTCAATAACTAGATAAATAATTGTTTTAAAGTCTCTTGGAGGGAGGAATCGGGATTGACACATATACACTATTGATACTATGTATAAAATAGATAACTAATGAGAACCTACTGTATAACATCAGAGACTCTACTCAAAGCTCTGTGGGGACCTAAATGGGAAGGAAACCCAAGGAAGAGGGGATATATGTATACATGTGCCTGATTCACTTTGCTGTACAGCAGAAACTGACCTATTGTAAAGCAACTATACTCCAGAAAAAAAAAAAAAAAAACTGGTTTTTCATCTATGCAAGCAGAAATCTACAGCTACATCTGTGCCCTTGGGAATCCCTCCAGGCCCTACCCACATCACTGTCTGATGTCTGACCTACCTCTCCTCTTGGACTCCAGGTCTCTGTGGAGCTCCGTGAGGCTTGTGCACTGGAGGCTGACATTTCTTATCGGGGACACAGCGGGCAGCTGGGTCCTCTCCTGGCAACAGAGGGAACCGTAGCAGAACCTCCACAGAAGCATCAACTACCCATTTCTCTGTCATCAAGTCGAGCTGATGGAGACAAAAGAGAACCAACATACAATCTGAGTTTTGCACCCAGGAAGAAGCCTTGGGATTACAGAAGATGAAAGAGACTCCCAGTTTCCTAAGGTCTTTAATGTAACTCTAGTCTGAGTGTAAACGTTCTTTCCTCCAACCCCATGATGAGTTTTCTCGTTATCTTCAAGGAGCAGGCAACAGGGGGTGAACGTGGGGTGTTAAGGGAATACTGGGAATCCCCAAGTGAGAACTGAAGAGCCAGAGCCGTAGCATGTTGGTTCTCTTTTGTCTCCATTAGATCGAAACTCGATTTTTGATTGAGTTCGATTGATTGAATTATTGGTCATATGATTGAACTCAATCTCCAAGCACCCTTTCCTATGTGCACCCACGTTGTTCATCATTGAATTTCACCCCTGTGCACAGGAAAGCCTACCTTAGCACTGAAAGCAGAGCGGAAGTCCACCTTATTCCTCAACATCTTACTTGCCCGACCTAAAACCTCGAGTACTTACATCTCTTTGTGGGATCCCGATCTCCTGTAAGAATGCTTTACCCTGTTCCATGGAAAGTTTGCTGGGGTCCATCGCTGGGGTTTTACCCCAGAGATTCTCTTTCTCTGTGGAGTAAAGAAAATGAAATTTTATTTTAGACATTGAATTTTAGGCCATTGAATTTTACACATTCTTAGAACCTCCCACGTACAGGACAGTCAAGTCCCATCCCTCTTCTCTGCCTACCATCTCACCTGCTACTTTTTATTCAAAGTATATGTACATATTCTTCTACTAGGAACAGAGTACCAATTAATGAAAAATAAGGTGATACTATTTACAATAGCCAAGACATGGAAACAACCTAAATGCTCATCCACAGATGAATGGATACAGAAGATGTGGTAAATATGAGTACTGCTGCTGCTGCTGCTAAGTCGCTTCAGTGGTGTCCGACTCTGTGCGACCCCAGAGACGGCAGCCCACCAGGCTCCCCCGTCCCTGGGATTCTCCAGACAAGAACACTGGAGTGGGTTGCCATTTCCTTTTCCAGTGCATGAAAGGGAAAAGTGAAAGTGAAGTTGCTCAGTCGTGTCCGACTCCCAGCGACCCCATGGACTGCAGCCTACCAGGCTCCTCCGTCTGTAGGATTTTCCAGGCAAGAGTACTGGAGTGGGGTGCCATTGCCTTCTCCAAATATGAGTATTACTCAGGCATAAAAAAGAATGAAATAATGCCATTTGTAGCAATATGGATGGACCTAGAGGTACTATACAAGTGAAGTAAGTCAGAAAGACAAAGATCTTATGATTTCACTTATACGTGGAATCTAAAATACGACATGAGTGAACTTATCTATGAAACAGACTCACAGACATAGAGAACAGATTGTGGTTGCCAAGGGTGACGAGGGGTGAGGGAGGGATGAAGTGAGAGACTGGGGTTAGCAGATGCAAACTACTATATATAAAATGGATAAACAACAAGGTCCTACTGTATGGTACAGGAAACTATATTCAATATCCTATTACAAATCATAATGGAAAGGAATATGAAAAAAGAATACATATAAATTTATATAAATGAAACATTGTACTGTATACAAGACATAACCTTCATGTAAAAATTAACACTTTGGAAGTATTTTGTGAATCAGCACTGTGCTAGAAATTCTAGCAAAGAATTAACTAATCCTTACCTCAATGCCTGAAAATGGACCGCTGCAGAGTTTTCCCAATCTCCTGGTTTGCTGAGGACAAACTGAGGCCCCTAAAGAGAAAAGAATTCAATCGTGCTTTTGCTGTCTGTCCAGAGCCACTCAGATATGTGGACACTGGGCAAAACCGCTGGAGACAGAGCAGTTACCTGGATGAAGAGGGAAGAGACCACTTACCAGAATGCCTTCTGCTGGCCTTTATACTGTCTTAGGAACCCCCACCTTGGCCACGCCCTCCCAATATCCCCATCTCCTTTACCTAATCACGTGACAAAGCCCCGCCAACCTAACCTGATTGGATAGAATGTTGTATTGTGTTTTCACCATTCTTTTACACTCCCACTTTATTTCGAAGTATAAACCTGAAAAAATAGTCTAATTTGGTTTTTGCCATTCCCTAAGACTTTAGAAAGATACATTTATAACTACTTCATTTAAACGATATAGTGAAAGCATTAGTCCCTCAGTGCTCGCGGACTCTTCTGACCCATGGACTGTAGCCAGTGAGGCTCCTCTGTCCATGGGTTTCTCCAGGGGTGAATACTGGAGTGGGTTGCCAATTCCTCCTTCAGGGGATCTTCCCAACCCAGGGATCAAACCCATGTCTCCTGCATTGCAGGTGTATTCTTTACCCTTGAATCTCCTGGGAAGCCCCTCACTCAGGGAACTTCTTTGAAAAGATGGAATGGGTTGACTAAAAAATTAATAGGATCTAATGGAAATACAAATAGATTGCAGTGGGAAAATATCCTATTCCACAAGCTGTCATAAGAAGTAAATAAAATTTACCATAATGGATTATATTAAGAAAAAGAAAAGACAGTTCTGCCAGGGACAGGAAAGAAAGGGTCAGCACATGGTATATCTGATCATGGGACTGGCATATTTGATGGTCTAGAATAAAGTGTGTTTTCCTCTTCATATTTTCAATGACCAATTTCAAGTATTGAGGAAGCACTTCCCAAACACGAATTAAGTTAGAATAACTCATCTCTGGGACTTCCTAGCAGTCCAGTGGTTAAAACACTGCACTTCCATGGGAGGAGGCCAAAAAATAAAAATATAAAATAAAATTTCTAAAAAGAAAATGTAACTCTGGTTTCCACATAGCTCTTACAGGTTTATGGTCAGGGTCCTAAATTTCAGTCAGCTCCAAATATGTTCTGCTAAACACACTGGGATAAAAATATATAAGTAACTCAGTATTTTATATTTTTATATTTTGGCTTTCTCCCATGGAAGTGCAGAGTCTTAACCACTGGACCTCCTGGCCACAGCCTCAGGTAACCATCATCCTAATCTAATCACATGGTAACAGAGCCCCGCCCACCTCCCCTGATTGGATGGAATGTTCTAGTGGTTGTTAACCATTCTGTTACACTCCAAATTATATCCAGTGTGTAAAAATGAAGAAATATAATTTGGTCTTTGGCATTCCATATGATCTTAGAAAGATAGACATATGACCGTACAACTTTGCAATTATATACTATGTTTAAAATACTTAAGCCTATGCTGCCAGTGGAAGAGGATCTGCATGAGTTGGGGAGGGGGTACATGGAAATATTTGAGCTTTCTGCTCATTTTTGCTGTGAGCTAAAAACTGCTATAAAAATAGACCCTATTTAGGAAAAAAAAACAAAACCTCATGCATTAAAAATATTCAGGGTCCTGAATTTAAATCAGCTGCAAACTAATTTTCCTGAGTACACCAGGATAAAGAGAAGTTAATAACTCACAGTTTTTAAAAGCCCTTGCTCAAAGACAACAGGGCTCCATAACTGATAATCCAACACCTCACCCCACACATACATAAATCAGTCTCCGAGTAACCATTATTTAAAAAGTTTGACTTTCATCTAAAAATTGACATTTTAGAAGTATTTTGTGAATCAGGCACGATGCCAAGAAATGCTATTTAACAATTAACTAATCCTCATCTCAACACTCAAATTGGTCCTCAATAGATTTGTCCCACTCAGCAATTTCTCTGAGGGATTCTTTGAGTTCTCAAGGAGAAATCAGAACTAAGCCGTGTCCTTGCCCTCTGTCCTGAGCCGATCAAATACGTGGACACTGCACAAAACCACTGGAGACAGAATGTTCACCAAGATGACTGGAGAAGCAACTGCAGACTAGAAATCCTTCTTCTGCTGGGCTTTATACTGTCTCAGGACCCGCTGGCGATGCCCTCCAGATAATCCCATCATCCTAACCTAATCACCGATCCCGTCCCCCTGGTTGGATGGAATGTTTTATAGGTGTTTACCATTACTTTATACGTTCCACTTTTTTCTCAAATGTATACATCTGAAACAACGTGCTACAATTAGGTTTTGCCAATTTCTATAATATTTTAAACCACAGCTTCCCTGGTGGCACTAGTGGTACAGAACCTGACTGCCAGTGCTGGAGACCTAAGAGCCGAGGGTTCGATCCCTGGGTCGGGAAGATTCCAGGGAGTAGGAAATGGCTGCCGCTGCTGCTGCTAAGTTGCTTCAGTCGTGTCTGACAGTACAACCACAAATAAGACTCCTAATCTCACGAGAAGACGGCATAATCCAATCAACCAATAGGAACAAGCCACGCCCTCTGAGGTTCTAATAAAAGGCCGGTTCATCCCTCCAGTGGACACGTCTCACTCCGAACCTCTCTGAGAGCAGGTACGTCGTTTGGAGCTCCAGATGGAATCCGGCACAGAAGACCGGCACCCCAACAGCCCTTCCATGGAACAACCCACTGACCAGACCCCATCTCAACAAGACTCCTTTGAAGAAAAGAGCTCTGATGTGGAGGAGAAACTCTCTGAAGGGAAAGGCGAAATAGTCTCTTCCCAACTCCAACAGAACTCCATGGAAGAAAGGGGCTCAGATGGGGAGGAGAAACGATCCGAAGAAAAAGGCAAGACCTTCTCTTTCCACTTAGACAGCCACGTCCAGAGGCCAGATAGGAACCTGAGCTGTTGGTCTGGGGTGGAAAGGAGGAATGGAATCAGGGACATCTAATTTGTGGGTATTCTATTTGGAGATTGGTGATAGGAGCTGAACCCCAGTCCTGTGAGGGCTGAGTACTGTGGCGATGATCCCCAAGAACCGTATTGCTCCAGTTCATATAGGATGCGTCTGCAGGGCCTCAATTGAGAGATTTGCCCCAAAATACGGGCGAGGGATGGACTAAACACTTCAGTGTCCCCCAAGGTGGGCAGTCATTTAATTCCCCCTTTTTTCCAGGATCAGAGCCCGAGATGGATGAGAAAGATAATTCGAAGGAAAACGAGACCCAAGACAGAAACAGACACACTGCTCCTTCAGGTAAGACTTAATTTTTCTGGAGAAGAGGGACAGGACAGGGGGTACCCCAGTCTCTCTGAGCAGGGAACTAGGTGAGCTTTGGCCGCCAGGCCTTGCCCATCCTGAACTCTAGGATGCGTAGCGGGTAAACCAGCTTTTGTTGCGATCTTGGCTTCTTGTGTGTCGGGGATCAGCTAGGTTGCCAAGGCACGGGTTGAAAGCAGTCACTCAAAACTCTCACCTGATTCACAGATTCAGAACGCGGTTCCAGTTCCGAGAGTTCCAGAAAGCGGAAGGTGGATTCCAGGAACCGCACCTGCGATGGAACAGGTAGGATCTTGCTTTTGGGTCTCAAGGTGTGTGAAGAGAAAGCAGGTGACCTGTCCAGTGCGTGGGCACAAAGGGGGTTGTCCAATGGCTGAAGGCATTTAGAAACTCTGGGATCCCTGGAGCATTTGAGCGCCCAAGATGGGTGTAGCATCACCTCGTTCTAGAGCTGAGGGTGTGGCGCAGGAGAGGTGGGGTGTACCTGAAGGCGCGTGGTGAGATCCCTGGGATGGGGGGTCCTTGGGAATTGATGTGGCAGGTCTCTCACCCGCATGCTTTGTCCGTAGGGGCCTCTCCACATGAACCCAGTGTGACTTTGGAAAACAAGAAACGGAAGGTGCTTGAGTCTGGCCGCAGCAGCTCCAGCGAAAAGACCCGGGCTCCTCGCTCCAGAAGACCCCACCCGAGGCGCCCTGGGCGCAGTCAGCGGCCCAGATCCAGGTCCCCCGAAGACCAGTTGCCTCCACTACGAAAAAGCCTCGTGACCTCCCTGCGCTATATGTCCGAGGCCATTTATCAGAGCATAGTCCACATGCACAAGCAGCCGGGATATTCCCCGCAGTGCTGGCAGCAGCTGGCCCAGCTCCGGGAGCCTCTGTGGGCCGCGGCGCAGACCATATACACCATGGCCAACGAGGCGGCCTATGCCTTCCCTGCTGAGGGCTGGCTCTCTCCGGCCCCAGCGCAGGGTACCCTGCGGCCAACCAAGGATGGAGTAGAAGGGCCGAGCTCTGAGGCCAGTCCACCTCTTCTCTAGACGTCAGAGCGTCAGAAGAAGCTTGATTTGAGCCAGGGGGACCCAAGCCTACTCAGCAGAGACCACAGCTCTGACAGAGCCAAACCTTGAAACCCCCTAGATTCTCCAAAATGACCAGCAGGGCCGATTGTTCGTCACAAACCCGGGGTGGTGATAGGAAAGGAACTTGAAAAATGGACTCAGAATGTGAAATCTGGGTTTCCTTGAGGATTCAGATTACAGAGTTTAAAATTCATGCTAGACAATGCATGCACTTTGAGTATCTTGGAAAAACCAAGTTGGTGTATTAATAACCACCACCTTTCCCACCTACCTGCCTCTTTCCCCCTGCCCCCCAACCCCACCCCACCAACTCCCAGGCCCCTTGCCTCTCTGGAGGGCTAAAGCTGAGGTGCATGTACCACACTGGCATTATTTTATAATGAGAGCAAGTATCAGGATGTAATTCACATGTATTTGCACACTTTGAAGTGTAGAACTGAAAACATATTCATATCCTTTTTTTTTTTTTTCCTGAAAAAGCACTAGATCTTTCCTCATTCACCTCCAGGCCATGGAGGCAGATACTCACAAAGCTTTAATAAGAATCTGTCTTGGGAAATGTTTACAGTTTTCAGTTTGATGAAAGATGGTGATGCCACCATGTGGCATATTTTTGTTTAATTTAGATATTAAACATTTTTGTTTAATTTAGGTAAAACCTAAGTCAAGATATATGAAAAGGTTTCTTGACCTTTTGTATTTATTCTTATGTACCTACTTTTAGATTTCTCCTGCTTCATAGATTTCAATTTGCCATGGTTTCATAGAGGATATTAAATCTCATATATATATTGTTGTTGGCTTTATATATTATTGTATTTAATTCCGTATAGTTTTGATTTGCACTTTACACTGGGATCGTATAGTCTCAGCATATAAATGTATATAATTTTTATGTAACAAAAATGAAATTAAAGTTTCAGAAATTTATTTTAGCCTTTGTCATCTTATTTCCATATCACTTAGTAACCAAGTAAACAGTAATGTTTTGGGGGAAGGAAATGGCAACCTACTCAAGTACTCTTGCCTGGGAAATCCCATGGACAGAGGAGCCTGAGGACTGCAAGAGTCAGACACAACTTAGCGACTAAACCACCACCATGGTGATGGAAGTTAACTATAAGTATAATGGTAATAAAAAAAACAGTGATAACACAGAGACACACACAGACATTCACAAAGCTCAAATATATCCACATTGTTAGGCAACAGAGCTCTAGAACTTTCTTCACCTTGAAAAATTGAAACTCTGTACCCATTAAATTACTCTCTGGGTCTCCCTCCCCTCAGTCCCCAGTAACTACCATCCTACTATTTCTGTAACTATGAATTTGACTACTCTAGATATTTCGGTAAGTGAAATCATATGATACTTGTGTTATTGCGACTGGCATAGTTTGCTCAGCATAATGTCCTCAAGGTGCATCCATTCTGTAGCATGTGACAAGATTTCCTTTCTTTCCAAGGCTGAATACTATCCATTTGTATGTTTCTGTCACTCAGCATAATGCCTTTGGTATTCAGTCATGTTTTTACACAGAGTAAGAGTTTATTGTTTTTCATTGCTGACTGCCATTCAGTTTTACAGATTGACTAGTGGTTGTTTATCCACCATTTGTTGGACATTTGGGTTCCTTCCAGTTTTGGGGCGTGCGTGTGCGATAAGTTGCTTCAGCCGAGTCCAACTCTTTGTGACCCCGTGGTCTGTAGCCTGCCAGGCTCCTCTGTCCATGGGATTCTCCAGGCAAGAACCCTGGAATGGTTTGCTCTGCTCTCTTCCAGGGGATCTCCCTAACCCAGGAATCAAACCCGCATCTCTTGCATCTCCTGCATTGGCAAGCAGGTTCTTTACCACCAGGGAAGCCCTCTGTTTTAGAGACAACATAATTCTATAAACATGCCATGTAGGTCTGTTTTTGGTGATGTAAAATTTTTTATTTTCATGGGTAATATTTGAGATATTCTGCAAACTGTACCATTTATAGCATTCATTCTTTAGATTAAAATTTTAGATTCCATCTGAAATGAGGTCACAGTTTCACAAGCCTTGGAGTGTTCACAAAACTTTTGAGCATTACCAATATACCATGAAACCCAAAATTTTCATGAAAGTTGCATCAGTAAACATCTATCAAAACAGGAGAACAGAGATGCTACTGAATTAGTCCCATGTGAACAAATGGATGCTTTATCTGTTCCCTCTCCTGATGTGATGATCCTAGAAGAGACAGAATCCATTCATAAATTTTAGGAAAATTTATTCTGCTTCCAAGCATTTACCCAGATAGCCTAGGTTAACTGTAGAGTTGTCAGAATGGCTCTGGGGTAGTGTTGAGGGCAGCTGTGAAATTTCATCTTATCACTGTCACCCTGATCTAGATCAGGCTCTTGGAGTCAGTCACCCTACAATAAACTGATTCATTGATTACCTAAAGATCCTTGCCTCCCTGCTTTGGTTTCAAGATGCCTTCTTGTTTCATTGGGCTTTTCATTCCCTCTGACATCCAATATAATGCATTCACATGAGATCTAATCATGGGTGTCCATGGGAATTGACCTGGCAGGTCTCATCCACAAGACCGGAAGAGAAATTTATTTCCTATTTACTTTGCATTTTCATTTGATCACATATGTATCTGATACACAACTATAACTTGATCTTTGTCTTTCCCAAGCATTTTTAGAAATTCTAACACATACATACTTTTAACTCTAAATATTATTTTCTGTGAGTGCAAAATGTTTATATACATGTCTTTATGCTATCTAATTTTGTATCATGACTTTTCTCCCAATTGTTTTCAAGAAGATTTTCTTCTTACATATGTACCTCTAGTTCATTGAGCTTCACCACTGTGTAATATTCCAATTCTCTCATAACCTGGTTGGTTTTTCTGGGGTCCAAGCTCCTATTCCAAAATTTTGTATGGATCCCCCACTCAAAGTTGCCTTTTTAACATAATAACAAAAGCACGTCTGTCATTCAGGAAACTCCAATCTTGTTTTTTATTTTTAATTGAAGGGTAATTGATTTACAATATTGTATCAGTTTCTGCTGTAGAGCACAGTGTTCAGTTAGTGGAAATTCCAAAGGTTTTTGGAGTTTTCCACCAGAGCCTTGGACAAAGGAGATATGTTTATTCTCAACTGATAAATCATTCAGAAATATGCCAAAGTGCATAAGAAAAGTTAGTAAGCAGCAAAACTACAGTGAAGATAACATTAATAGTTGATATTTGGGAAGTGGAAATTTCTATCAAAATGGTCTTATTCTTCAAATCCACTAGCTTGATACAAGTCAAAGAAAAAAAATTTATACTGCACATATATATATATGGTTGAATTCCTTCCTAAAGCTTCTTTCTCAAGTGCCTGACTGTAGCCTACTCCTTGCACACAATCTCCAAAGGCGTCCCTTGGACAATGACATATTTAGGGTTGAAATTTTTCCTCACTTAGTTTCTGATGCCTCCAAATGAATGGGAAACAGAAGTTTAAATTATACTCTGGAGGGAAAGTGAAGTGAAAGTCGTTCAGTTGTGTTCGACTCTTTTCGACCCATGGGCTATACAGTCCATGGAATTCTCCAGGCCAGAATACTGGAGTGGGTAGCCTTTCCCTTCTCCAGGGTATCTTCCCAACCCAGGGATGGAACCCAGGTCTCCTACATTGTAGGTGGATTCTTTACCAGCTGAGCCACAAGGGAAGCCCAGGAGGGAAGTGAGTATAAAATTGCACATTTCGCACATGCACAATTCTGCATTTCCTGTCACACTACCAGTGTCCATCACCTGCTCTAAAACTCAAGCTTTTGGTTAAGTAAATAAAAAGCTGTGGGACTTCCTTGGTGGGCCAATGGTTAAGAATCTGCCTTCCAATGCAGGGGACAAGGGTTCAATCCCTTATCAGGGAGGATTCCACATGCCACAGGGCAGCTAAGCCCCTGCACCACCACTACTAAGGCCAGAAAGGTCTAGATTTCAGGCTTGGCAACAACAGAAGCCACTGCAAGGAGAAGCCCACACAAGGAAACTACAGAAAAGCCTAAGGAGCAAGGAAGACCTAGCACAGTCAAAAATAAATAAATTTAAAATAAATAATCCTGGTGGCTCAGAGGGTAAAGAGTCTGCCTGCAATGCAGGGCACCCTGGTTCGATCCCCGGGTGCCGGAAGATCCCCTGGAGAAGGAAATGGCAACCCACTCCAGTATCCTTGCCTGGAGAACCCCCATGGACAGCGGAACCTGGCCGGCTACAGTCCTTGGGATCGCAAAGTCGGAGACGACTGAGCAACTTCACTTTCACTTTCAAAAACGTGTAACTGCCTGAGGTCTCAAGTTCCGGGATCCAACCCCGCCCACAGCGCCAAGCCCCGCCCTAGGTGCAGGGCTCCTGCATCCTCGCTGCTCAGAGGATCCAGTTTTCATCTGCTGGCTCTTTTCACGTAAGTGGGTGCGGGGGTGGGGGAGAGTGAAAGTGTTAGTCGCTCAGTAGTGTCCGACTCTGCGACCCCATGGACTGCAGCCCACCACGTTTTTCTGTCCATGTTTCTCAACTTTCAGCTTCTAATAGAAGTGGACTGTGCATCTCTAATTCTGCACCGAGGCCTGGCTTCAAAGGACAGCATACAAGTGCGGAGGATCCAAAGTACAGAAACCTGTCCAGAGGGAAGAGGAGCAACCAGAAACTCCCAGGGGCCGGTCCGAGGACCAGATCAAAGACCACAGGCGGAGGCCCCCTCCATCCACCCGAAAGCCACAGCCCCGCCCCGCGGCGGCCCAGGCCCCGCCCCGCCCCAGTGAGCACGCGCAGTTCCCTGAAGAGCCGGAAGTGATTTCCGCGTAACAACGGGTACACTCGGAAGAGAAAGTCTTGGTTTCGCTGGTGACCGCGCTATGCGTTCTTCGGGCATCGCGGCCCCCGACCGGGGTTTCGGAGCGGCTCCCAGTAAGTTAAAACCCCTGAACGCGGCCGTCGCTCTCGCTCTGAGTCCTCTCATTTCGCCTGTTGCGGCGTCACCTGAAAACTTTTTCGGTCCCGGCAGTCTGGGCCCGGTTCCTGTTAAAATCGCTCTAAGGCAGACACCGGCCCCAACTTTCTGCCTTCGGTCCGTATAGACGCTGACCTCCTGTTTTCCTGCTCTGTTTTCCTGCTCTGACTCTCTTTCTAACTTATATCCGACTCCCGGCTCCCCTGCCCGACCTCACCCTCCTCGGCCCGATTTCGTTCTGACAAGTCCTCAGTCCTGGAGGATGGATCATCCTTGACCTCCCTCTAAGGAGAGCGGGAAGGGAATACTGAGGCAGAAGTTTCTGCAACTAGTGAGGCATCAGAAATACTGTGCAGGAAGAACGTCAGGTATTGCAACAGGGCGAGGCCAGACTGTGGGAGGAGGAATAGAAAGAGAAGGAAACAAAATGATGCACAGAAAAGAGAGAAAAAAAAACGCAGAAATGGGCAAAGGAGAAGAGAAACAGAAGGATCCAGAGATATATACAGAGGAAAAAAAGCACATAGTGGTAGAGAAAGCAGGGGTACCCAAACCTAGGTGAGTATTGAGTAGATTGGGTATGGACTGTTAAGTTCTGAAGTAGTGAATTTGTGGCTGTACAACCTAATTTTTATAAAATTTGTTGACTTGTCTAAATTATGCAGAAGAGATGAGAGTTGCAAAACCAGGTGTTGGAATCAGATAATAATTCTATTTGCAGTCCGTATTCAACCAGAAGGCTTACCTCAGTCACTTCTAGGTCCTCCTCCGAGAAATGGAACACAAATTTCTTTCACCACATGGTGCTTTTGTTTAAATGACTATTTTAAAAATTAACTTACTTATTTTTGTTTTTGGCTGTGCTGGGTCTTCCTTGGTTGCAAGGGCTTTCTCTAGTTTTGGCAAGCAGGGGCTACTCTTACTCATGGTGCACTGGACTTCTCATTGCAGTGGCTTTTCTTGTTGCAGAGCACAGGCTTCAGAGCTTGCGGGCTTCAGAAGTTGCAGCACATGGTCTCAGTAGTTGTGCGCACCAGCTTAGGTGCCCTGAGACATGTGGGATCCTCCTGGACCATAGATTAAACCCATATCCCCAGCACTGGCAGGCAGACTCCCAAACACTAGACCACCAAGGAAGCTGCTAAAATGGCCATTGTTAACGGTACTGCTTTCCTCTCCTTTAAATTTACAGATTATTTTCCCTCTTAATTTGATTGTTCACATTATGAGGTTTATGTGCTTTATATCCTAACTTGGAGCTCTTCTGTGATGTCTGGTAAATAACTTTACAGTATTTCACTAGGCCTGTGGTTATGAATGTTGATAATCTTTTAAAACTCAAAACCTAGATTCACCAGTTACTTTGGTATTTAACAACTTTATTCTTCCCTTAAAAGATCTGCTAAGTTAGTGAGCTCTGAGCTGAAGTCTCCAGCTAAGAATTGAATAGATGTTCCTCGCTCATCCCCTTCATCCTTTTTCTGCAGATGTTGAAGGATGGGCTGGATTGATGTGGCTTGCATTTTTTGTTCTGTTTTTTTCTACAGTAGAGGAATAAAATGTTTGTCTTTCATTAAACCCTGAAAAAGAAGCCTCTCTAGCTTAGAAATAAATAGGTAATCTGCAAATAGGATAAACTCTTTCTACTTAAACCTATAAAAGTGTAAGGCTACCACTTACACTCAGTTCTGCTCACTCAACTCAGACTTCTTCAAAGTAACTTGGTAAATCCCTTCCCCTGTGAGACGCGTGCACCACCTGTAACATGGAGAAGTAAAGTAGACCCGGTTTTCTGAGTCTGAGCAAATGAGATCCTCTGAGAGAAATAATTTACAAAGTTGGTCTTGTTTTTGCATCTGGTGGTTTTCTGGGATGAGTGGCCAGTTACAATGAGAATTTGAAAAGTGCTGCAGTCCTCCAGCAATTATGAAAAACTTAAGGGCAGAGGGCATAGGCCCAGAGATAAAGACATAACTTTTCTCTTAGCTTGTGTCTATCTCTGTATCATAACATGAAGTCTTTTTCTTAAGACTTACTGTGATCATTTCATAATGTTTGAAAATGTCAAATCACTCTGTAGTATTCTCAAAACTAACATAGTATTGTACATCAATTATATTTCAACAAAATAGAAAAAAAAAGTTAAAGTGACTGTGTTGTTCTTCTTCAGTTGCTCAGTCATGTCTGACTCTTTGTGACTCCAAGGACGGTAGCCCAGCAGGCTCCTCTGTCCATGAGATTCTCCAGGCAAGAATGCTGGACTGGGATGCCATTTCCTTCTCCAGAGGATCTTCTTGACCCTGGGATGGAACCCACTTCTCCTGCATTGGCAGGCAGATTCTTTACCACTGAGCCATCAGGGAAGCCCTAGTGTGGCTTTAGAATAATTGTTGAATTATAGTCTTCATGTAAACATTGGAGCACAGTAACTAAGTGCAAAAAACAGTGTTTATTGGTTTATGACATTTGTCGTAAAAAAATATAAAGTATATTTTACTGAAGGCAGAGATTATGAACAAAAAATTAAGCAGGCGAGAATACTGGAGTGGGTTGCCATGCTCTCCTCCAGGGGATCTTCCTGACCCAGGGATCGAACCTGGGTCTCCTGTATTGCAGGCAGATTCTTTACTGTCTGAGTCACCAAGGAAGCCCAGATTGTTGGACGGATAAGCATCTTATCCTGCATCAGCCAGTCCTTGGATGCTGGCTGCCCAGGAAGGAGCCAGGAACCGGGAGGAGACAGTTTCCTTTGGCTGAATGTCATATGGACAAAGGACGGTGCAGTTGCAGCAGAGTGAGGGTTCCAGCAGGAGAAGGGGTTGAAAAAAGGGGTGAAAACTCACATATTGGTCTCCTGATAGGAGTTCATTGTCTCCGATCCCTCCAGTCACTGGGGACCTTCTTTACCCCAGAGGAAGTTTTTTTGTGTGTGGATACTTGTGGCAGGGGAGGGAGGTTTGTTGATTCTAAACATTAAAAGATGTGTTGTTTTTTTTTTTTTGTCACACAGAATAATCGTACCTGAGAAAGAAGCTCAGAGGAAGAGGAAAGAAAGGAGAAGGGATGGCCCTTTCCCAGGTAAAAGTCATATTCTTTGTTGATGTTAACTCTTTCCTAAAATGACATGAATTGGACTTGTTAAACTTCTCTATGAAGTTTCCTGCCTAAAATATTTAATCACACACAGGGCCTTCCCTGAATCTCCTCTCATCTCCCTGCAGATTTCCTCCTCAGTGTGACTTAGTGACCTTGCATTTGGGAAGAGGGTCCTTTTAGGCGATCCTTCTGTGAAAGGTTTTGTACTCAGACGTGGATTGGAAGTAGGAGTAGGCTCTGTGGTGTCAGTGAGGTAGGCCACTAAGGATTGTTCAGAGAACCCTTCTGCAAGCCCTTTCAGCTCCATGTAAACCAGGGTCAAAGAGACTACATATGATAAGTGATGTTCCAATGCTCACAATACCTGAAGTCTGAGAGGAAGACTTATATGGGGAAACGCGCTTTTGAAGGCATTTGAAGTTGAGTGAATCATTGTGTTTCTGACTCTAAAATATCAGTACTTTAAAATGGGAAGTTCCAAAATGGAAACAGGATGTAGAAGAGGGTGTTGTAGTACATGTGCTGTGCTAAGTTGCTTCAGTTGTGTCCGACTCTTTGCGACCCCATGGACTGTAGCTGCCAGGCTCCTCTGTCCATGTCCTCCAGGCAAAAATACCAGAGTGGTTTGCCATTTCCTTCTCCAGGGGATCTTCCCAATCCAGGGATTGAACCCGAGTCTCTTATGTCTCCTGCATTGGCAGGTGGATTCTTTGCCACTAGTGCCACCTGGGAAGTCTTGTTTTAGTACATAATTAGTTGTAAAAAATGGAATTAACTTAATTGCCTAACAGGAAAAGCTCTATATATAATTCATACCACATTCATGGCTGAAAGACCCAGGTATTCCAATAGGGGCTCTCATGTAGCAGGTGTTTTCGATTAAAATGGTTATAATTCAGCCAAGACATAGGAGCAGAACTTTGTGCCATCAGAAAGCCTGGAGCCATGATCTGATTCTACCATTATAGTTGTTCAGTGTTGTATATTGCTAAAAAAAGAATGCTAACCATCGTCTGAGCCTTCAGCAAGTTACAGTCATAACATCAGGGATCACAGATCATCATAACAAATAGTGTTATTTTTTTTTGTATTAAACATCTCATGTATATACACTTGTGATTCAACTCCACATAGTGATGCAGATTAGAGGCTTAAGTAAAATATCCCTTTCTCTGTCACGTCTTCCAGCATCACTTAATGTCTCCATCAGGAACAACTCTTTGTTCTCAACCCAAATCTTAATAAAAATGCATCTTATATTGTAATGTGATCTTAGAAAATATTTTTTGGTAAATGTTTTCTTATGGTATTTATTCTGCAAGTTTAAATTTTCACAAGCCATACATGTTGGAGTTATTTTCACTTTAGTAAACATAGAGGTGATTTTCCTTTTTACATCCTCATTGGATCATTCTCTTCATGAAGACACAAGGGTTTCACATTTGTGACTGTTATAAAAGATTTCAGAGTGGCTGCTTTTGAGCAGGCCAGCTTCAGTACAGATGCCTAAGGATTTCTCCAGATTGAGCAGCTTAAGCATGTTATTGTTGTTATTGTTGTTGTAGTTGTTTAGTCACTAAGTTGTGTTCAACTCTTTTGCGATTCTGTGGACTGTAGCCTGCCAGGCTTCTCTGTCCATGGGATTCTCCAGGCAAGAATACTGGAGCAGGTTGCCATTTCTTTCACCAGAGCTTAAGCATGATTACTGCATTAATGATGGTGTTTGTAAAGAAGAACAGAATTTGCAAGTTCTAAGTAAAGATTTTAAATCAACCATCTTAAACATCCTTAGAGAGCTACGGGAAGCCATGGACAAAGAACTAAAGGAAAGTGGGAGAACTGTGTTTAAACGAATAAAAAATATTAAAGGGTCTTCCGTGGTGGTCCAGTGGTTAAGACTCTGCAGTTCCCTGTAGGGGGCACAGGTTCAATCTCTGGTTGGGGAACTAAAATTTAAGATCCCACATACCACAAGGTGCAGCCAAAAAAAAAAAAAAAGGTTAAAAATAGGTATTTGCACATATACTTGTACATGAAAGTTCCAGCAGAACTGTTAAAATTAGGAAAGAAGTGGTAACCAACTAAATGGCCATCAGGATGAGTGGATATATAAAACGTGTTGTAGTCATAGAATTCAATTATTCAGCCCTGAAAAAGGAATACTTTAGGAATGTAGTACTGATGCCATATCATGGATAAATTGAAAAAACCATTGTAAGTGGAAGAAGCCACACAGAAAAGCTCACATTTCGTACCATTGCATTTATATGAAAATATCACAAGTAGGTAAATGCATAATGACAGTAAGCATTATGGTATACAGGGATGGGGGGCAAAGAGGAACGGGAAGAGATTGTTAAATGGGTAAATTTCCTTTAACGATGATAAGATGTTTTTGAACTAGATAGGCAAGTGTTTATTCAACATTGTGAGGGTACTAAATGCCACTCACTGAATGGTACCTTACAGTATCTACCTTTATGTTACACGAATTTCACCTCAGTTTAAAAAAATTTGAGAAAAGTAACTTGCTCAAAATTATCTTACAGATTGGTCAGGACATTCGCTCCAGCCAAGTCAATCCTTACACATGTTTGTTTCTGTAATTTTGTCAGACTCGGAGCTTGCTCCTTGTCCACTTGGCGAAATGTGCTTTCCTTTCAGGGACTATTTACATTCAAGGATGTGGCCATTGAATTTTCTCAGGAGGAGTGGGAATGCCTGGCCCCTTCTCAGAGGGCCCTCTACAGGGATGTGATGCTGGAGACCTACAGGAACCTGGTCTCCCTGGGTGATGATAACTTCTCTCCGGAAGGTGGTAACTAGTTCTATGTATCTTTTGAGTTTTCCCTTCTGAGTCTCAAACTTGGAATCCCCTGGCATGCTTGTTAAAGTTTCAAATCCCTGTTCTTAAGAGAGTGATTGAAGCTGTTTGGATTCAGAATGAAAAGGCTTCATGACATGGCTTATCACTCGATAACTTCTCATTTTGTTAGAAGTTGGGCATTCGTGCTTAATCAATGGTGGTTGCAGAATATTAGTAGTCAGAAAGCATTACAGCACATTTTTTTAAAACATCTCATTCTGTGCTTCCACCTTTGTGTTTTTGATTCAGTAGTTCTTAAAAGTTAATTAGATAATTTGCACGCCGTGCTGTGGTGTGCTTAGTGGCTCAGTTGTGTCTGACTCTTTGCGACCCCATGGGATTTTCCAGGCAAGAATACTGAAGTGGGTTGCTGTCCCCTCCAGGGGATCTCCCCAACCCAGGGATCAAATCCAGGTCTCCCACATTGCAGGCAGATTCTTTACCATCTGAGCCACCAGGGAAGCCCATGAATACCGGAGTTGGTAGCCTATCCGTTCTGCAGTGGATTTTCCTGACCCTACTTAATCTAAAACTTCAGGAGGCAGTCAGTTGACTAATTTTTATGATACATTTCTAGACCCATCTATACTTTTCTTTCTTAGCTGAACAAAAAGCTGGGCATGTGTTCTGTAATAGCCTAGCATGTCATGTCCCATTTTACTTTATGAATTGAAATCTCTTATAAGCTGAATGTTATCTTCATCTTAGAGCAAGGGAAAGAGCCCTGGACTTTGGAAGGCAAAGTGAAAATCGGGGAAAATCAGACAAGTATGAATAGATTGAGATGGGAATACAGATAGGAGCTCAAGTGGGCACAGAGTAAACTGCTCCATTAAATATTGCTTGGGAAATTCTCCTTAAGTGGGAATTATCTGTAGAAAAATAACAGTTTGTTTCTTAGCGGATCTAAAAGGAGATCCATTCCATACACTCAAACTTGTCACTCTCTTGTTCAAATATATAAAAGTTTAAACTCCATTCCACCATGATGCTGTGGCTCATTCAGAGCTGAGGAAGGGCTTTGTTGTGGCCTACAACATTATATTTTCTATTTTATAAAGGGACACCGCTGACCATTTTGATGCTTTAGTTTGAGAGGGACTGAGATGGCTCTCTCGAGAGTCATCTTTCCCCTTGATCTCTCTTGGTTTTCAATTAATACATATCAAGTTCTCTGTTGTCCTGACCCTAGGACTGTTTCATTTGTTCCCTTTCACATTTTATATCCTTGAGAGAACTTCTCAGAAGATAGACAAACTTCAGTAATTCTCAAAATATATTTCACTTTTCCTATAATATATTCCTTCTGGAATATATATTCTTTCTTCTGTTTTTATGGAAGAATCCTTTAGAATGCCAGAAACTGTTATTTGGCATAATTGTGGTTATTTATTAACTTAACCTGCTAGATTTATCATGGGTTGCATGCATGCATGCCTGCTAAGCTGCATCAGTTGTGTCTGACTCTTTGCAACTCTATGAACTGTAGCCCACCAGGCTCCTCTGCCCATGGGGTTCTCTAGGCACACATACTGGAGTGAGTTGCCAAGCCCTCCTCCAGGGGATCTTCCTGACCCAGTAATCAAACCCACATCACTTATGTCTCCTGCATTGGCATGTGGGTTCTTTACCACTAGCGCCACCTGGGAAACCCATTGTGATATATAGACTTTTTAAAATATTTTTTTCTTATATCATATTGCCACATGCTATTAAACACATTTTTTTGTATAATTATGTAATTCAATATATTTTCCAGATTATCTTATAGGAATCCTTTCTGCTGGATTTGCAATTAACAAATTATCACCAAGAGAGAACATTAATTTAGTAGAATTATATGGAGATGAAAACCATGGCATCAAGGATTTTGACCTCAAGGAAGTCTGTGAAAATATGCAGAAGAATGAGAGTGAGTGGGGATATGATGCAAGAAATGACAAAAAAGTGCTTTTGACCCATAACAAAAATCTCAGTCAGAGAGAAGATCAGGATAATAAATCCTTAATTAATTTTCCTCAGAGTGTTTCTGTAAGAAGTAATACATATGAATATTTCATGCATGACAAGCCATTCATAAGAAGTTGGTTAACAGTGAAAAATAACATGAGCATTGCTGGAAGCAAAGATACGAAGTATTTGGACAATAGAACTGGAGCAAGGCTGCAGGCGCAGGTGGCTGAACTGCAGAGATTTCCAACTGAGGAGAAAATGTATAGAGGCCCTCAAGTTGAGAAGTCAGTTAACAATGGTTCCTCAGTTTCCCCACTTCATAGAATTCCTTCCTACTGTGGAACCTACTGTGTTACCCACACAACACAGGAGAACACACACTGAAGAAAAATCTTACAACTGTAATGACTGTGGGAAGGCTTTTAGCAAAAGCTCAAACCTCAGAAATCACAAGAGGATCCATTCTGGACAGAAACCTTACAAATGTAATGTGTGTGGCAAAGCCTTTAACCAGGGTTCTAATCTCACTACGCATCAGAGAGTGCACACAGGAGAGAAACCATATAAATGTGATGTCTGTGGCAAGGTCTTTAGTAGAAACTCACACCTTGAAAATCATCAGAGGATGCACACTGGAGAGAAACCTTACAAATGTAGTGAATGTGGTAAGGCCTTTATCCAGCATTCACTCCTTTGGAGTCATGAGAAAATGCACAGTGGTGAGAAACCTTACAAATGTAATGAATGTGGCAAAGCATTTGCCGAGCGGTCAAGCCTTAACAAACACAAGAAAATCCATACTGGAGAGAAACCGTACAAGTGTACTGTGTGTGGCAAAGCCTTTACCATGAGATCAAATCTTACTCAGCACGAGACAATCCATACTGGAGAGAAACCTTACAAATGTAGTGAGTGTGGCAGAGCTTTTACCCAATTTTCACGCCTTACTCGACATCAGAAAATGCACACTGGAGAGAAACCACACAAGTGTAATGTGTGTGGTAAGGCCTTTATTGAACTTTCACAACTTTGGGGTCATGAGAGAATTCATACTGGAGAGAAACCACACAAATGTAATGTGTGTGGCAAAAGGTTTACCCAACGTTCAAGCCTTATGGCACATCAGAGAATTCATACAGGAGAAAAATCTTACAAATGTAAAGACTGTGATAAGGCCTTTATCCAACGTTCCCAACTTTGGGGTCATGAAAGAACTCACACTGGAGAGAAACCTTACAAATGTAATGAGTGTGGCAAAGCTTTCACAATGCGTTCATACCTTACTCAACATAAAACCATCCATACTGGAGAGAAACCTTACAAATGTCATGAATGTGGCAAAGCTTATACCCAATTTGCAAGCCTTACTAGGCATCAGAAAAGGCATACTGAAAACAGACATAAATCCAACACATGTGGCAGTGCTTTTATTCCGAACTTGAGCTTTGGGGATCATCCAACAATTCATAGTAGAAAGAAACCTTAAAATGTAATGCCTGACACAAAACTTGTGCAAGTATTCAAGCCCTACTCAGGTTGAGACACTCCATCATGGAGGAGGAGACTTACAGATGGCCAAAAGGTACATGATACGATGCACAGCATCACTAATCATCGGGGAAATGCAGGTCAAAACCACAATGAGATACCACCTCACACCTGTCAGAATGGGCTGGCATCAAAAAGACAAGTCACAGTGTTGGTGAAGATGAGAAAAGGGAACCCTCAAGCACTTTTGGTAGCATTGTAAATTGGTAGCTACTATGGCCAACTATGGCCACTCCTCAAAAATTAAAAATAGAGCTGCCATATAATCTGGCAATTGCACATCTGGGCATTTACCTAGAGAAAACAAAAATGCTTATTCAAAAAATATATGAACTTCATTGTTCATTGTACCATTATTTATAATAGCCAAGGGACTTACCTGGTAGTTTAGTGGCTTAGAATCCGCAATTCCATTGCAGGAGGTGTGGGTTCAATTCCTGGTCAAGGAGGTAATCCCACATGCCTTGAGGCCAAAAGAACAAAACATAAAACAGAAAGAATATTGTAACAGATTCAATAAAGACTTTTAAAATGTTCCACATAAAAAAAAAATTTTTTTTTAAAGTAGCCAAGGTAAGAAACCTACCAAAAGTCCACCAATAGATGAATCAATAAAGAAAATAGATAAAGGGAAAAAAATATATATATACATATACACACACATCCACATATATACACACATATAGTAGAATATTAGTTGTGAAGAAAAACCAAAATCTTGCCATTTCCAGTAACATACACAATTCTACAGGGTATTTGGGTGCAATAAGTCAGAGAATGACACAGCACGTGATTTCACTTATATGTGGAATTTAGAAAACAAAAGGAAAATAGTCTCATACATAGAACAAATAGACGGTTGCCAGAAGGGCAGGTGTGTGTGAAGTGAAAGAAAGTGAAAAAGTTAAAGTAAAAGTCTCTCAGTCATGTCCGACTCTGCAACTCCATGGACTGTAGCACACCAGGCTTCTCTGTCTGTGGAATTTTCCAGGCAAGGATACTGGAGTGGGTTGCCATTTCCTTTTCCAGGGGATCTTCCCAACCCAGGGATGGAACCCTGGCCTCCTGCACTTCAGGCCGACTCTTTACTGTCTGAGCCACCAGGGAGGCCCTTGTGTGTGAAGTAGGAAAGGTTTAAGAGGTACAGGTCTACAGTTACATAATGAAGTGTAGGGTGTAATATACAAAATAAGGAGTATAGTCAGTGATAATAACTTTGTACTGGGACAGATGGCTACTAGATTTACTGGGGTGATTAGTTCATCCTGTATGCAGTTGTTAAAATTGTTATGTGGTACACCTGGAACATAATATTGAATTATCCACTGCATGTGTGCATGCTAAGTAACTTCAGGGATGGCATATGTGGGAGAAAAAAATGGAGGTGGAACAATGGTCTCCCTGTGTTTTGAAGGGGAATAGCTACTGTATATATAAAATATTCAAAATTAGTCTCATTTTGGGAAACCGAAGGGACAGTGTTACAGAGGACAGTCATCAAAAGAATCAGAGTAGTATATCTGCGAAGGCTGTGGATTTGGCCTCTAGAGTTGCATTTTGATAGCATTTTGTTTATTAGAATGTATCATACTTCTCATATCCAAATGAATAAAGTGTCATCTTTTTTTTTTACAGTGTTAGTTGCTCAGTCGTGTCTGATTCTTTGCGACCCCATGGACCATAGCCCGCCAGGCTCCTCTGTCCATGGGATTTTCCAGGCAAGGATATTGGAGTGGATAGCCATTCCCTTCTCCAGGAGATCTTCCCAACCCAGGGATTGAACCCAGGTCTCCTGCAGTGTGAGACAGATTCTTTACCACCTGAGCCAGTAAGGAAACCCAATCTGTTTTGTAATCCTTAGTGAATCATGTGCCTTCTATTAATGCAAGCATATCCCACTGCATTGGGGGCTTCATAATAATGACCCTTAAATATACATCATCATGTTTCTCTAGGTTGAATGGCATCTGTGACAATTTCTTTTCAAATTAGATTTAAACAACTTAAAGTATTTGAAATAGATATATATTCACAATTTACACTGGAGTTAAAAACTCCATAGTGTAACCCAGATAATTTCTGTAGCTATAATGAAAATACTGTAGCAGTACAATTTCAGACTCAGTCCTCTGAAATCTGCCTCCTCGGTTGTAAATCTACACTGTATGATTATATTCCTACATACATTTGTGTGTGTGTGTGTGCACTTAAAGCTTTACATGAAGTGACGACATATGATGAACATATAAAAAATACTAGGAGATAAAATTTCAGAAATAAAAAAGATAAAATAATCTTTGTGTGCTTGGAGTTCATATTTAATAAAATTTATATTTCAAGGCAAGACAAGAAAGAAACATTTCTGTTTGCTTGGGCTTCCTCCCTCCATCCCTAATGTGCAGTGTACCTGTGCGTTACACATAAACCACAGCTCCTCAGAGGTGGGAGTGCCTCCTCGACCATAAAGGTCAACTTACTTTTTTATTTCTGACACTAGTGATCTAACTTCTTAAAAGTGTTCTAGGATCTTCCCTAGTGGTCCAGTGGCTAAGACTTAGAACTCCCAATGCAGGGGGTCTGGGTTTGATCCCTGGTGAGGGAACTAGATCCCCCATGTTGCAACTAAGACCTGGCCAAATAAATATTAGATATTTTTTAAGAGTAGTGTTCTTTCTCAACTCTGTGAAAGGTCATGGTGACTTACTGCTTGCTTTGTACATGGTTACCTGGACCGTATGTCCTTGGTGAAGTTTATGAAAAATGATCAACATGTCATATTGATGAACTATCCTTTATCTTGAAAATGTATATATAACTGTGCCTTCAACTTCTAACAGGCAGAACAGTTCTCAGAGCTTTATGAGACCCTTCCAAGTTATAATCCTCAGCTTGGCTCAAATAAAATTCCCTTTTTCCTTCTTGATTGTTAATGGAATTTTGTTGACATTTTCTTGTAGTCAGTAGGCTATCAGGGACACCTACTGGAGGACCCTGGAGTCTGTCCTAAACCCATGCTTGGTACCAGCGTGGGTCCTTTGAGCCCCGCCCACTTCTTCAGTGTTTCTTGGGTACTTTAGTGATTTCTCCTGATATTCAGACATTATTGCTTTAAGTGATGTCCTGAGTTTTATTCGAGCTGTTTTTTCTTAGGACTTGGAGTCATCAGAGGGAGCATGGTTTAACATTCCCTAGGCAGGGGACTTCCCTGGTGGCCCAGTGGTTAATCATCTGCCTTGCAATTCAGGGGATGCAGGTCAGGGAACTAAAATCCCACATGCCATGGAGCAACTAAGCCTGAACACTGCAGCTACTGAGCACGCATGCTCTGGAGCCCATGTGCCACGATGAAAGATCCTGCATGATGCAATGAAAATCCCACATGCCACAACTAAGACCCAATGCAGCCAAATAAATGTTTAAAAAAAAACTTCCCTAGGCAGGGAACTTTATAATGAACTGGGTTGGCTGGTCTTTTTTTTTTTTTTTTTTTAATTTGGCTTAAATTGAAAAGATTATATATGACCTGAACAAACTTTGATAGTCAAATGAGACTGATCCTGACTGTACTGAAATAAAAGTAGTATATCTCTTTGAGATGTTCATGTTATCTCTGTCACAATATTTGTCCACAAGAAAATTAATGGTACAATAGCATGACAATTTTATCAGAAATGCTCAGAATGTTAGGTTGTATGGTATGGGAGTAAAGAATCGGATGCTGTTACCAAAAGGTATGCATAGGGGGTCTGGCTGCTCACCTCTCAAAAGACAGTAAATGGGCCAGGTTGGGGAAAAGGAAAGTTTATTTCAGTTGCTGGCAACTGTGGGGGAGGGGTGGTGGACATCTGTCCAAAGGCTAACTCCCCACCCTGCCCCCGACAAGCAGGGGGTGAGAGCTTTTATAGACAGTGTGTGTGGGGGGGCTGGAGGGGCGCGGAGCAGATTACATGCAGAAATAGCACAGTCATCTCTAACAGTCATCTTCATATTGGTCATCAGTGGTCTGACTAGCAGTAGCATCTTGGTTGTTTTAGGTACAGTTAATCTTTAGTTCTGGGGTGCACTTGTTCTCATTTCTTTGTGGTCAATTCTTGGAATTGTGGCAGCTCAAGTCCTGGGTACAGTCTGGCCATCTTGTAGTTAACTTCTCCACCTGGGGTTTTGGTATCTATAGGACAGCTCACAGGATATGGTTCAGAATATTATCTACATCCCTTAAGAAAGAACTAAAGGTCCTTGACTATGCTTAATGACTACATTATTATTATTTAGTCTCCTTCCTTTGTTTAAGCATTTCTCACTTTTCTGATTAAAATTATTCTTTGACTAAAGCATTCAACAGGCAAAAGGCAGGCAGAAGACATGGTGGGGGGTGGGGAGGGGGCAAGGATCATGGAGTCCAGCTCCATTTAAATGCCACAAATATAATTTGAGGTTTACCTGATGACAACCCACTGATCTGTAAACCTATGCATTGCAGCAGCTTTCTTCTTTGTAGTGATAAAATGCATTCACTCATTCTATCAATGAGGAACAATTCTAATCACTCATGATACAGCAGGGAATCAATGACCATCTTCAAATAGCTTATATTCCGTAAGGGAAGTCAGCAATAATAAAACAGGATGCTGATAAATACAATGAAGGTGTGCATGTATAATGATAGAATGAGAGTCCTGATTTAAACAGTGTGTTCAGAGAATACTCTATGATAAGGTGATATTTGAGAAGAATTACTCATTAATTGAAGAGTGTCATGCAAATGGAGAAAGGCCATTGAGTGGACAAACTAGGAGAAAATTGCCAGGACAGGAACATTTACAATGACTGAGGACTAGTTACAACTGATGTGTGGCTTGGTGGGGTGTGATACTAAGTTTCCACTGGAGACATTTAAAATTTGGGACTTCCAGTTAGATTTTTTTTTCCCCAGGACTTAGAAGCAGCACTATATAAACCAGCTGTGTGTATACTTTTGTATGAACCAAAAAAAGGGTTTGGAAACTCCAATCTAAAGTCAGCTGGTCAGAAGCAGAGGTGACAACCTGGACTTTTACTGGCATCTGAAGTGTATTGTAGGGGGAGTGGAGTGGGGACAGGGGAGTGGCAGATTTGTGGAATGTGTGGGATCTGATGCTATATCGGATAAATGCCGAGGTTGAGTTGAATTGTAGGACACCCAGCTGGTGTCACATGCAATTGCTTGTGGAAAAAACACCCACATATGCTGATCAGAAGTGTCAGAAAGTGGAGTGTTCTCTGTCAGTGTGGTAGTCGTTCAAGGGTAAAGGAGACAGAGGGAAGAAACACACAGGTAGGAGGAACTGGACTTTTCCCTCCACAGGAAAAAGGACACAAACAGGCTATCAGCATAAAATTCAGGTTAACTGAAGTCAGAATGACTTGCCTACTTATCAATATGTGAAAAATTCTTTGATCGGTCCTGTCGCAATGAGTCTCTGGAACAGAGCACAATGCCAAGTTGGCCTCCTGCGAGAACAGGGAATAGAAGCCAAAATACTATTCTATAGAATGTCAGTGTAAAATAGCTACTTCTACGCATGCAGAGCTTGTATTTCACATTCTAGTTTGTATGGAACAACTGCAGACTGCTTAAATCCAACCGCAGGAAATGTTTCTGGATCTAACCACCACCACATACAGATCCTTCTTCGAGATCCCAGACCGCTGAATTGCTTCAGTCTCACAGGACTGGGTGCAACCTACTGACTGGCACAAACAAGCTTTTGACTTAAGCCATTTTCATTGTAAGAGGAAAACATCTTCAGTTCAGTTCAGTGGCTTAGTCATGTCCGACTCTTTGCGACCCCATGGACTGCAGCACGCCAGGCCTCCCTGTCCATTACCAACTCCCGGAGTTTACTCAAACTCATGTTCATCGAGTCGGTGATGCCATCCAACCATCTCATCCTCTGTCGTCCCCTTCTCCTCCCGCCTTCAATTTTTCCCAGCATCAGGGTCTTTTCCAATGAGTCAGGTCTTCACATTAGGTGGTCTAAGTATTGGAGTTGCAGCTTCAGCCTCAGTCCTTCCAATGAATATTCAGGAGTGATTTCCTTTAGATGGAGAGATAGTAACTTAATCTCTTAGCAGGGAGCAACGATGCATCAAGAGATGCAAAAGATTCTCAAGCGTTTCTAACCCAGAGAGCTACGCCTTCGCAGCGACGCGGAGGTACGCGCAGGCCCCGCCCCTTCCCCGCCTTCTCGCCCGCCCCGCGCGGACCAGGGTCCCACGCCCCGCCCCTCTCCGGCCGCGCTCCGCCCTGGCTCCGCCTCCGCCGCCGTGCCTCCGAGTCCGCGCGTGCGCAACTGGCAACGGACCTGGAAGCGAAGATCGCGGAGAAAAGGTCATATTGCGGCGCGTTGTTTCTTGTTTTTCGTGTAAATTTGCGCTTCATAGCCGCGCGCCCAACCCTTCCTCAGGGTGTGGGAGTCACTAGGGACCTGAAAATCACCGCACCTACCCCTCCGTGTCCCGTAAGTCCAGATGTCGCCGTCACAGGGGGCGTTTCCCTCTGCGTTTCAAATCTCTCTCAGGCTAGTTCGGTGCCTTGGCTTTTTTTTTTTTTTCCCCCTTTGGTTTTCTTCTTCGCTCTATGTTCCTGCTTAAAATCCTTTACTGATCGCCGCCCCCGCTGACCCGCGTAAAGCCATCTCCCCCGACATGGATTCGCTCTCCCCTCCTCCTTCCCTTCCTCGTCCCCCATAACCTCGCCCTGGAGGCCGCGCGCGTCCTCTCCCCGGTCCTGGGGTTCTGGGGAGCCCTCGCGGCTCCTGAGACCCCCTCCTTCCCAGCCCCTCTGTCCTCGCGTCCGGCCGGTCCTTCTGCCGCACAGGCCTCTTCATAGTGACGTTTCCACGTCCGCGTGTGGGGGTAGATGACATGGTCACTCCCGTGACACCCAGCTTTCTCGCTGGAAAATGCTGTCTTCCGCTAGGCGAGCATCTTATTCGGTCGACATCCCTGTAAATATGTGGGCGAGAGGGATCAGGAGAAGCCGAGACAGAGTGGTTCACAAAGTAGGAAAACTAAGGTGGAAATAAGAATGAGTGAGGACAGATGGCCTCGTAGAGGACAAGTGAGGGCCTGTTTCAATGAGTACTTGGTAAGGATGTCACTGGTTTTTTTTAGCAGTTGAAACCTAGTTTAACTGCTGGGTTTAATATAGTCTAATATTCCGTTGTCTTCCATTTTATGCTATCTGTTAAAATAGTGAGGTACTAAGTGGATGTTCCCCTCAGGTCTTTCTTCTGTGTTCTCTGCCGGTGATGCAGAATGGGCTGATTGACCTCAAACCTTCCAACAGAGCCCCTCTATTCATGATGAGCACATTCTCACAGAGCTTATTTCCAAGCTAAACCCTTCAGTATTTTCCCGGGAGGGTCAGCTTCTTGGTCTCCATTCCTGGACACCCAGAGTCCTTGGATTTGCAGCTTCTGTGCGTCCCTTTTACAGTGCCGGTGCCCAGAGGTCTCTATGCCTTTCAGCTCTGTTTGTTCATGCCTTCATGGAGGAGAGGAGGAAAAATGGAGAAAATGGAGGGGAGCCTGTCGGGGTCTGCAGGAGAGTTGTGGGAGCAAGTGTGGGCCTCTGGATGAGCCCAGTGAATTGTGTGTGTGTGTGTGTGTGTGTGTGTGTGTGTGTGTCCCAGGCATAGTTGTGGGATCATGGGGTGTACGGAACTGTTGGCAAAAGATGTTGCTGTTCTGGCTGGAGCATCTGCAAGTGGGTTTACGGATGGTGTGGGCTGTGTGAAATGGTGTGGGTACCATAGCATCTTAGCTCAGGTTTCCTGGGACACACAGATGCTGAGGCTGAGATGTGCATGCATGGGTTGAACTGAGTAACGTGATCTCACCTGTGGAAGAATAAAGGCAGTGGATTTGGCAGAGGGAAATGTATTCCTGTGATGTTGTTAAAACAGGTTCTGGGCTGAGCCCATGGGAGCGCTGTATGCAGGAAGATGGGTGCCTTAGTCCTGGCGGGTGCCTACACGCACCTCTTGTGACAGTGGGCAGCAGAGGACTGGCTCTTCCATATGGTGAGGTCTTCCCTGTGTGTGGTTGTGGCACAGGAAAGGGGATGTTGATTCTAAGCCTTAAACAGCCTGTTTTCAACTTTCAGGATTGACCTCTAAAGATTCACCTCTGAGGAAGAAATCCAGAGGAGGCAGAAGAGGAAAGAAAAGAGGTCAAGAATGGCTCTTTCTCAGGTGAAGTCACATTTTCAGTTAATTGTTTTGTCGGTCCTTCCAAAATGCCCTGCTTCAGAATTACCAGTCTTCTCTGATGGTTAAGTATGTTCTTGCTCAATAAAAGTTTTTTTTTTTTTTCAATTTTTATTTCAAGAACTTTTCAACCCTGGTGGCTCAGACGGTAAAGCATCTGTCTACAATGCGGGAGACCTGGGTTCGAGCCCTGGGTCGGGAACATCCCCTGGAGAAGGAAATGGCAATCCACTCCAGTACTATTGCCTGGAAAATCCCATGGACAGAGGAGCCTGGTAGGCTACAGTCTATGGGGTCGCAAAGAGTCAGACAGGACTGAGCGACTTCACTTTCACAATGGTGGTTTAGTCGCTAAGTCATGTTTGACTGTTGCACTCTTGCGACCCCATTGACTAGCCTGCCAGGCCTATGTGTACACACATTATGCATTTGCACATGTTCACCTTGTACTCGTTTCAACTTTCTCCGGGAACCCTCTATGTTAATACATGTAGTAACTGTCAATACACTTAAAGCATTAAGAGTAACACTTAGCACATAGGAAGTATTGAAACGCTTTTCGTCATTTCTCTTGTTATCCTCATCTCAATGTTAAGATCCTGATCTTTTTGTAAAGCTCCTGTGGACTTTTTCGTCTCTCAGGACACCACTCACTAGCTCATTTGCATATTGAATCCCACTCAGTGTGTACAACAGAATATCTGACTCTCCTGTGTAGCCAACCTGTGTTTCATTTTTGCTTGTATATTTCATGTATCATCCACAGAAATCAGTCATCCACACTGATTTGGAGGATATCATATTCTCTTACAGAAGCAAAGAAATTAAAATTCGAGGCACATAACTTGCTCAAAATGCCTGTACTGGAATCTGTCAAAACCCGTTCTCCAACCCAATTGATCCTCTCTCTTCTTCTCATTTTGTGTGAAGATAAGAACTCTCCTCGTAGTCCCTCAGTGAGATATATTTTTTCATTTCAGGGACATTTGACCTTTAAGGATGTGGCCATCGAATTCTCTCAGGAGGAGTGGGAATGCCTGCACCCTGCTCAGAGGGCCCTGTATAGGGACGTGATGCTGGAGACCTACAGGAACCTGCTCTCTGTGGGTGAGGATCACTTTCCTCTAGAAGTTGGGATCTGCCCTGGGGTATCTCTGCATTTTCCCTCTGTGCCTCTTGGGAGCCCCTGTTTTGCTTGACTGAGCTCAAAGCCTTGTTGACTCAGACATGCAAAGCTTCGTGATTGGCATCAGGAGTTTAACTGTTTCTTCAGAAATATGCACATTTCATGATACACTAGGAGTTGTTCCAGAGCTTAAGTATTCAAAAAGTCTAATGGCAAACTTGTAAAATACCGAATTTCCTGTTTTCTCTCCCTCTGCTTTTGATTCAGTAGTTCTAGGAAGAGAGCTCGAGACCTGCATATTAGGCTGTTCCCTCTGTATTCAGAAGGAGGCAGTAGATGAATGTGTGAAGTATTTTCCCAGACCTCCCCCTTGTAATGTCCTCACTCCTCATGAGGAGCTGGGAGTTCTTTTCTTTTCTTCTAAATTTATTTATTTTTGGCTGCACTAGGTCTTCACTGCTTTGCTCGGGCTTTCTCTAGTTGTCGCGAGCAGGGGCTACTCTTCCTTGTGCTGTGCAGGTTTCTCATTGAAATGGCTTCTCTCTTTCTCTCTTTTTTCCCCTCTTAAGGGGAGTTTATTTCCCAGTCAGAAAAGTAGAATCAGGGACAGGACCCTGTGCATTCTAGGCCCAGGCCTGACCGACGAAGGGTGGGGTAAGGTGGGGTGCGGGCAGAGGGGACGGCTCCAGCTGTGCAAGCTTGGTCTCACGGTTGTCCTGGGTGGTCCAGGGAGGGCCCGCTGGGGATGGTGGCACCAAGCCTGGGGGCAGAGGCGGCAGGCCAGCGGGCCCAAAGGACAGCACATATGGAGGCAATAAATACTGACAGGCCAGGGCACATGACTCCAGGCCGGCAGGCCAGGAGGGACAGGTAAGGCTCGGCCACTGGCTTTGTCTGCCGAGAGCTCTCTTGGGGGCCGTGGGCTCGAGGCACTGCCCACTGGGACAGAGAAGCCAGAGGCGTGAGGACACCCAGCCTCCCAGATGGGAAGGAGGCTGCTTTGAGTCTTGGCGGTTTGGCTTTCCCAAGCCCCAGAGCCATCCCCGCGGGCCCGGGCAGACTGGGGACCAGCACATCCCCAGAAAGAAGTGGCTTCTGTTATTGCAAAGCACAAGCTCTAGGGCAAGCGGGCTTCAGTGCTGGTGGCTCACGGGCTCTAGATCTCGGGTTCGACAGTTGTGGCGCAAGGGCGCAGCTGCTCCAAGGGATGTAGGATCTTCCTGGACCAGGGATTGAACCTGTGTCCCCTGCATTGGCAGGCAGATTCTTATCCACTGCACCACCCAGGGAAGGCTGTTCTTTTCTTTTTGTTAAGTATGAATTTCTTTTTCTGAACGTTATCTGCATCTTAGAGCAAGGGAAAGAACTCTAGATTCTAGAGAATGAAGTGAAAATAGAAAAAAAAAGTAAACAAATGGGAATGTATCAAAGGTGCCAACACAGGTCGGAGCTCAGAAGGGCAGTGAGGAAGCCGCACCATTAATAGTGTTTGGGAAACTCTCCCTAAGTGGGAGATGTCTATGGGAAAACAGAAGTTTATTTCTTGTGAATTTTCAGAGAAAATTTTTCTCCTCCCTGACTTGTTCTGTCCTGCAATATGTAAAGTTTATCTTTTCACACTCAGTGGTGCTACAACAGCTCCCACACAGACCAAGGCAAAGTGTTTATCACCATCTACACTCCGTCTTCTGGCTCCTGAGAATTCTTTGCTTCCTTGACTTTGAGGAGAATGGGATAGTCTTTTTCCGTTGGTCTCCCTTTCTTGATTCCATCAGATGCATTTCCAGGCGGGTTCTTTTACCACTAGTGCCACCTGAGAAGCCCAGAATTGCTCATAGTATTCTCTTATAATCCTTTTGATTTCTGTAGAATCAGTTGTGATCAGTTGTAATGTTCCCTCTTTCATTTCCAACTTTAGCTATTTGAGTCTTCTGATTTTTTTTCTTTATCTTGCTGAGTGTAAATTTTGTCTTTATTTTCAAAGAACCAACTTTGAGTTTTGTGGTTGTAGTTTTTTTATTCTCTAATTCCTTTAATCTTTTTCTTCCTTCCTTCTCTAGCTTTGGCTCTATTTTGTTCTTCTGAGATCTTTTTTTCCCAATCTTTTCTTCCTTTCTCTCTCTCTCTTTTTTTTTTAAATTTTTATTCATGGTCAACCAGGATTTCTTTTGTGCACTCCTTTGTATTTTCTTTTTTCCCAGATTTATTGACATGTAATCCACATATGTGTTATGTGGACACAGACCATAGCATGAGTTCTGATAGCTCAGCTGGTAAATAATCCACCTGCAATGCAGGAGACCCCAGTTTGATTCCTGGGTTGGAAAGATCTGCCGGAGAAGGGATAGGCTATCCACTCCAGTATTTTTGGGCTTCCCTTGTGGCTCAGCTGCTAAACAATGTGCCTGTAATGCAGGAGACCTGGCTTTGATCCCTGGGTTGGGAAGATCCCCTGGAGAAGGAAAAAGCTACCCACTCCAGTATTCTGGCCTGGAGATTCCATGGACTATAGTTCATGGTTTTGCAAAGAGTCAGACATGACTGAGTAACTTTCACTTCACTTCAATCCACATAACATGGTATAAATGTAAACTGTACAGTGATGATATATATATATTACTAAAATAATTACCAGAACACACTTAACACATCCATCAAGTCACATAATTACAATTTGTGTTTGTGTGTGTGTGTGGTGAGAACATTTAATGTCTACTGTCTAATCAAGTTTGATTATATAAGACAGTTTTGTTAACAGTAGTCACCATGCTGTATATTAGATCTCCTGAACATATTCACCTTATAACTGAAACTGCCAATATAACTGAAACTGTAATAATATTCCCTGTATGTAATAGTATTCCCCTGTATGTATAATATTCCATTGTATGTAATCATATTCCCCTGCCCCTGCAATCACTCTTCTACTCTCTTTTTCTAATCATTTGGCTTTTGTTTTTAAGATTCCATATATATGTGATATAAGTGAGGTCATAACTTTATTTGTATTTCTCTCCTGACTTACTTCACTTAGCATAATGCTCTGAAGGTCTGTACTGGTACAGATAGCAGGATTTACTTTTTTTTTTTTTTGGCTGACTAATGTTCTATTGTATGTGTAACATTTTAAAATTTCTTTACACACTGTTGGACACTTAGCTTTTTTTCATGTCTTCGCTATTGTAAATAATGCTGCAACAACAGAGCAGTGCAAATATCTCTCTAAGAGAGTGGTTCCATTTCCTTTCAGTGTATTCCCAGAAGTGAGATTGCTATATCTTATGCTTGTCCTTCTTTTTTTTTTTTTTTTTTTTTTAATATTTTGAGGAATTCTACATACTCTTTTTCTATGGTGGCTGCACCAATTTACATTTCCATCAGTATTGCAATGAGTTGCCTTTTCTCCATATCTTCACCTCCACTTTCTATCTCTTGACTTTTTTATGATGGCCATTCTACTAGGTGTGAGGTGGTATGTCACTGTAGTTTTGCTTTGCATTTCCTCCTAAGGGCAGCTCTGGGTTTTGGGAGGGTTTGAGTTCAGTCTCAGAGCCTGCCAGTTCTTTTCTTCCAAGGTCAGTATTCTAGTCACCCTTGTGCAATTCTATGGAAGCCCAGGTGGCACAGTGATAAAAAAAATCTGCCTGCCAATGCAGGAGAGATGTGGGTTCGATCCCTGGGTTGGGAAGATTCCCTGGAAAAGGAAAATGGTAACCCACTTCAGTTTTTTTCTGGGAAGTCCCATGGACAGAGGAGACTGGCGGGCTATAGTCCATGGCGGTTGCAAAGAGTTGGACGTGACTGAGCACATATGTATGCATGTTCATCCACTGAACAACTTTCTCCCGACAGAAGCTAAATCAGTATATACAGGGCTGATGACTCAAAAGCCAATTCCAGGAGGGATAGCCAAGTCTGACTGTTAGAGTTCTTATTATCTCCCATGAATTATTTCTTTCTCAGCTCCTGGTATTCATTGTAGTATTTTATAATGTGGGCTGCCTGAATAACCAGTTGTGCTCAAGAACATGTTTTCTGATTCTGTAGGTACAGGTTCAGATTGTCTTTCTCTCGCTTGCTATGTACATTGGTGTCAGGTACATAAATCCTGTGAGTCTGCTGTCCTTATTTTTAAAATAGTGGTTGTAGGGTGCTTGGGCTTCAGAAGTTATAGCTTCTGGACTCTCGAGCTAGGGTTCAGTATTTGTTGTGCACGGGCTTAGTTGCTCCATGGCATGTAGGATCTTCCCAGGGATCAAACTGGTGTCCCTTGAATTGCAGGTGGATTCTTAACCACTGGACCGCCAGGGAAGCTCCTGTGTATGTTTCATTTTCCAATATATTCGTTAATAAATTCTCAAAGCATATGCGATGTATCACACATGATTTGGGGCCAGTGACCAGGATTACTAAAGGGCAGTGCATAGACAGGGAATTTCTCTATTAGTTGACTGTGATGTAGCTGCAGTCATGAAATCATAATTGTGACTTCTGACTTCCTTTTCCAGTTTTTTTTAATAATGTTATGTATTTTCCTGATGTGATAGTTCATAAGTCAGTGATTTCTATATAACTCCCAGCTCTCATATTGTGTGCTCCTTCTAGAATATAAGTTCTTTCTTTATTCTTAAGGGGGAATGTCTAGAGTTCTACAGAGTAAAAATTTTCTGTAATATGGTGACTTATTATCTGTGCTGACTTTATCATGGTTTACTGGAATAATTTTAAATTTATATTGTGATTTATAGATGATCTTTCAGCATGCATTATGCAATATATCTGACACACAGCATCTCTTAATGTTGTAAAATGCTTTCTCTCAGTGGGTACATGTGGATATATAATGTGTATTAAGGTAAATATTTTGTTTTCTTATAAATTGTTTTATTTTCTCAGTTCTACAATGGTTTTGTAATTCTAAACTATAAGTTATTTAGATTATTTATTAGATAAGCTTGTTTCGGATTATTTAGCATTACAATCAAAGAAGGCAACAGCAACCCACTCCAGTCCTCTTGCCTGGAAAATCCCATGGACGGAGGAGCCTGGTAGGCTGCAGTCCATGGGTTCGCTAAGAGTCGGGCACGACTGAGCGACTTCACTTTCACTTTTCACTTTCATGCATTGGAGAAGGAAATGGCAGCCCACTCCAGTATTCTTGCCTGGAGAATCCCAGGGACAGAGGAGCCTAGTGGGCTGCCGTCTATGGGGTCGCACAGAGTCAGACACGACTGAGGTGACTTAGCAGCAGCAGCAGCATTACAATACATTGACTGTTCTTTAGTACCTATATTTGTATAGTAATTATGCATAAAATATGTGTAATAGTTTTTTCTCCTCAGTTATGAGACAGCAGTATGTTTACTGCCAAAAGGTATGTGATCTTTGAGGTCACGGTGGAAAATACCCTTTCTTTGAGAGCTAACGTAAGTTTGCACAATGTGAGTGATTTTGTCATTGAGTGACTAGGCTACCCTAAAATTAACTTGAATTACATGTGATTATTCTTTCTTTAATAAAAGATCCCATTTCTTTAGTTGTGTCTACCTTGAAGGTCATGGTTGGGAAGTTGAATAACTGTCCAGGATTGGTAATGCCTTTTGTGTAATATCACCTTTTCAACATGAAACATTTATTTACCATCTGTAATTAATAGGATACCTATGGTTCTTTATATCTTGTAGCTGTCTGTCATATACACGTGATCAAGAAATTGAAACCAAAAGCAAACAGTGATACAGGAGTATTCCAGAGAGTGATGTTGGGAAGATACAAAAGTCAGGAAGTCAGAGATTTTTACTTCACAGAAATCCAGGAAAACATGCATGTCTTTGAGTGTCAGTGGACAGATGATGAAGGAAATGACAAAGGAATGCCTGTAAACAATAATGAAAATCTCACTGATGGAAAAAATCAACATGGTAGAAGGGATCCAGGAAACAAACCTATTGAAAATAAGCTTGCATTAAGCTTTCAGGATGAATGGTGTATATTTAAAAGAGAAGAGAAAATTGATGAATTTAATGAAGCTGACAAGACTAGCAACAGTAGCACCTCATTTTTACCATTGCAGACAATTTCTCCTATTGTCCAAACCAACATTTCTAATCCGTATGGGAATGATTTTATTCACCCTTCAGTACTGACACAAGACCAGAAAGCATACAAGGAAAAACCTTATAAATGTAATGAGTGTGACAAAACCTTTCCTTACAGCTCAAACCTCAGCAGACATCAGTTAATCCATACGGGAGAAAAACCTTATAATTGTGATGTATGTGGTAAGGTGTTTAGTCGAAATTCACACCTCGCGTGTCATCAGAGAATTCATACAGGAGAGAAACCTTACAAATGTAAAGAGTGTGGCAAAACCTTTAATCAGTGCTCAAACCTCACTAGACATCAGTTGACCCATACAAGAAAGAAAGCCTATGAATGTGATGTCTGTGGCAAGGTCTTCAGTCGAAAATCAGTCCTTGTAAGTCATCAGACAGTGCACTTTGGAGAGAAATCTTACAAATGTAATGAATGTGGCAAAGCCTTTAGGAAGCGCTCAAGCCTTACTCAGCATAAGAGAATCCATACAGGAGAGAAACCTTACAGATGTAATGAGTGTGGGAAGGCCTTTAGGAAGCATTCAAATCTTACTCAACATAAGGTAGTCCATACTGGAGAGAAACCTTACAGATGTAATGAGTGTGGCAAAGCATTTAGTGTGCATTCAGCCCTAAGGAACCATCAGATAATCCATACAGGAGAGAAACCATACAAATGTGATGTCTGTGGCAAGGTCTTCAGTCGAAATTCAATCCTTGCAAGTCATCAGAGGCTGCACACTGGAGAGAAACCTTATAAGTGTAAAGAATGTGGTAAGTCATTTATGCAACGTTCACTCCTTTGGATTCATGAGAAAATCCATACTGGTGAGAAACCTTACAAATGTAATGAATGTGGCAAAGCCTTTCCCGTGCGGTCAATCCTTACTCAACATATGAGAATCCATACTGGGGAGAAACCTTATATATGTACTGAGTGTGGCAAAGCCTTTACGAAACATTCAAATCTTACTCAACATAAGACCACCCACACTGGAGAGAAACCTTACAAATGTGATGAGTGTGACAAAACTTTTACCCAAGTTTCAAGTCTTAGTAGGCATCAGAGAAGGCACAGTGGAAAGAAACCGAGTAAATGCAATGTGTGTGTTAAGCCTTTGATCCAACATTCGCAGCTTTGGGATCTTGAGAGAACTCATACTGGAGAGAAACCTTACAAATATGATGTGTGCTGTAAGGCATTGGTCCAGCATTCACAACTTTGCAGTCATGAGAAAACTCTCACTGGAGAACTCAAATGCAGTTTATGTGGCAAGGCTTTTATCCAGCACTCAAGCCTTGTGGCACATCAGAGAATTCATACAGGAGAAAGACCTTATAAATGTAATAAATGTGATAAGGCTTTTACCCAAAATTCACAACTTTGGCGTCACGAGAGAACTCATATTGGAGAGAAGCCTTATCAGTGTAACGAGTGTGGCAAAGCCTTTACAGATGGTTCGCATCTCAATCGACATAAGATCATTCATACTGGCGAGAAACCTTACAAATGTCATGAGTGTGGCAGAGCTTTTACTCAGTTTACAAACCTGGGTAGGCATCAGAAAATACATACTGAAAGGAAACATAAACCTAGTCTATGTGGCAGTGCTTTTATTAAAAGCTGAAGCTTTGGGCATCATCGAAAAATTAATAATAGAAATCTCACAAATATAATGATTGAGATAAAATGTATGTAGGTAGTCAGACCTTAAAATCAGAGACCCCCTCAAGGAGAGAAATCATTTAAAACATACGTATGTGGCAAAGCCTGTAACTGTGCCTAACATACATTTGGTGGCAGAATGTACATCTTTAAGAGAAACCACACAAAATTTTGGCAAAGGGTAGCCAAAGTTTAAGCCTTCTGGAATGTAACAAAATTCTTACTAGAGAGAAACCTTATAAATATGATGCCTGTGATCAGCTTTGTCAAAAATGTATACTTTTGTGGTTGTGCTCAGTCGCTCAGTTGTGTCCAACTATTTGCAGCCCCGTGGACTGTAGACCGCCAGGCTCTTTTGGATTCCCCAGGCAAGAATACTGGAGTAGGTTGCCGTACACTCCTCTAGGGGATCTTCCCAACCTAGGGGTTGAATCCAGGTCTCCTGCATTGCAGGCCCATTCTTTACCATCCGAGACACCAGGGAAGCCCTTTTAAAGATGGTAGAGTGCATAAAAAGGTTTAGAAGGCCTGTGTGTGTGTGTGTGTGTAGCAGAGGAGGAAGAATGCCATGCTGTCCTGACACAGAGTGGAGTTGGCATAAAGACACAATTTCAGGATCACCAACAGCCAGAGGTGGGTTCAGGCTATTCACAGTCAATAGTGAGGAGAGAACACAGGCCCTGAGGCAGACTGTTGAGGCAGTTAGAGGAGATCTCTTCCTTTGCTCCAGGAGCTCAATGGAGAATAAACAGGGTCTTTGAAAAAAAAAAAGATGGGAGAGGTAGAGGTGGACTTTTGAGGAGCTCCATAGGAAAGGTATGGAGCAAACACACAGGGAATGTGAGGGAACAGCCAGGAATCTGAATCAAGAACAGTCAGTTCGGGCCTGTGTTTTTCTCCAGCTGTGATGAGCCACACGGGGACAAGGTAGAGCTGGTGTGATGGGGGTGTCCACATGCCAGACCTTTGCTTTGGGGCATTTGACTTGCATGACTGTAAGTGATAGAGGACGGTGTTTGTCTCCATGATTTAAAAATAACCTGGATGAGGTGGTAGAGTGTATTCCATTGGCTTACCATTTTATTCTTGATGCAGACAAGCCTGGACTGTAGTTACATACTCTGCACATGGTCAGCAAATTAATGAGAAGAACACAAAATGAAACTAGTACACCCTCTGGTATGGCCTTCACTTTAGGGGGTTGATGTGTGCAGGGGTCCTTTGACCTGGAAGAGTGGAAAAGAATCTATCTGGCCAGGAACAGCAGAGGAGGGCAGAAGCAGGACCCTCCACCCGGACAGTCCTCCTCACCCTCACCAAGCACAAAGGGCGAGTGTAACTTCAACTGGGACCGCAGTGAGCTCATCCAAGGGGTAGCTACTTGAGGCTGAGTAGACCCACTTCAGAAATAAAAAGAGCCTAAAATCAGGAGAGAAAAGGACGAAGCCTCCTGGCTGCCTAGACCCTTCCATGGCGAAAAATTCTGAAACAAAATGCTGTTCTGTAGCGTTTAATATTCTATCGTCCGTTCTACCCATTGGGAATTTTGTATTTCATATTTTAACTTGTAATCCCTACACAGATAACTCCAGTTCTTTTTAATTTAAATTGCTTAAATTAATTGATTGCAGGCAATGTTTCTGGATCCAACTACCGCCCCACAGCTACTCCTCACTGAGATCACAGTTTTCTCAGTTCAGGACCAACGGTCAACCGCTGGCAAAAATAGCTTTTGACTTAAACTGTTTTCAACTTGTTAAAAAGAAATTTCCAAAATAAGTGGCCCACACAACTGTAAGCATTTAATTTAAAACTTGTTAGAGACAGTAACTTAAGCTAAGCAGGAAGCCATCCTCTCATAAGATACAAAGACCCTTAAGCATGTCTAAACCTAGAAAAGGTAAACTTGGGAGGGAATTCAAGGGACGCACACACCACACCTCTACCGGCTCTCCTCCCTCCATCTCAGTCGTAGCGCAAGCCCGGGTTCTTTACGCCCCGCCCCTTGCTGGTCCTGCTCTGCTCAGGCCCCGCCCACAGTCCTTAAGCGCACGCGCCGTTTCTTCAAGACCGGGAAGCTGGTAGTGCAGAGCACAAGTCACGCTGGGCAGCAAGAGTTAACACTTTTCTAGCTTGGACCTGCGCCTCACAGTCCTCTTTACAGACAGACGGTTAAAATCAGCAATTTCAAGGTACGGGGAGGCACCTCCCGTCCCCAGCCGCCCGGGGTTCCCTCCTCGCCCCGCCCCTCGCCGGTAGCACTCCGCTCAGGCCCCGCCCCGGAGGCCACTAAAACACCGCCCATGCAGCGCCTTGCGGAACCGGAGAATGCGAAGTCGGGTACGCTGTACCAAGCCTCTCGTTTCTTGTGTAAATCGGTGCTGCGCGGTACCCCTGACTTCACTTTCAGGACTTTAAATCCTAGCATCCGGCCCTCTGCCCCCAGTAAATCCAGACGTCGGCCTTTCAAAGTCGACTGTTTTCCTTTGGGTTAAAATCACCCTGAGGCGGGTCCCTGAGCCCTTGGCTTTTTTGCCCTTGACCCACGTAAACACCGCCTTTCAAGGCATTTTCCTGCTTTAAATCCTTTACCACTTCCGCCTCCAACGTCCTCTGCTAAGAGAACAAAGTGAATTCGATGACGCCATCACCCGTCTCGCCCTGTCAGGCCCTGGAGGTAGAGCCGGGGCGCCCCGTTCCTGGAGAGGCAGTGTCCTCTCCGGGTGTCTGGGATCCTGGAGAGACCGCCCCAGTTCTGAGACCCCCTCCCTCCCAGCCCCTCTGTCCTCGCCGGTCCTTCGGCTCCACAGGCCTCCCCTTCCTGTCAGCCCGTCCCATCACCCTACGGCAGGGTGCTACCATGACCTGCCCGTGTGACATCAGTGTTCCGTGTCAAATTCAACTCAGTTGGAAAACGGTCTCTTTGGGTCCCAGGGTATCTTATTCAGTCGCCACCCCTGAAAATTTGGGGGCAAAGGGAATCAAGAGAAGCAGATACAGAGCGACTGAGAAAGAGAACAACATGAGGGAGAACCGATGAGAACATAGAAGATGGCTCAGGGACTTGTAAAGAAAGAGAAGATAAAGTGAAAGCAGTTAAGTCCTGATTGAATGTAGCAGGTATATCAAACAGAAATAAAGAGCCCGATCTCCAGAGGTTAGAGAGCAGCAGTGACGAGGAACTTCACACAGGGAGTCAGGAGAGAAGATAAGAGTTGGAACCGTGGCCTTCAGAGTCTTCTGGTGCTGGGAGAGAAAGAGGACTAGTGGCAAGAAGCGCTGAGGAAGAGCAGGAAAGACGTATCACCCTGGGGTGCCAGAGAGTGAGGAGGGAGTGTTAGGGAGAAAGAAGCGAAACCACACTCCTCCAATTCGGACTGGAATCCAGGGTCTTAATTAATACTGCACACCTGGTCTCAGGACTTAATGATGCTCAGGTTCTTTACATAGCAGTGCAGACGTAATTCAGCAAGAGGCAAAGTGATAGGTAAGGAGTAGATTTATTCAGAGAGATACACATTCCACAGGGCCTCCTAGGAGGCACTTAGAAGACGTGGATTCAATCCCTGGGTCGGAAAGATCCCCTGGAGGAGGGCATGGCAACCCACTCCAGTATTCTTGCCCGGATAGTCCCATGGACAAAAGAGCCTGGCTGCCTACAAGTCCATAGGGGTCGCAAAAGAGTCGGACAGTACTGAGCCGATGCGCGTGCCCGCACACATTCCATAGCTAGAAAGTAGGTCATCTCAGAAGGTGAGAGGCCCTGTGATAATGCACGTTCCATAGGCAGAATGTAGTCAGTCTCAGAAAGTGAAAGCGACCCTGAAATACAAGGTGGTTAGTTTTTAGGGGCTGAGTAATTTCACAGTCTAGAGAGTGGAGTAATTATTTAAGCTATTTCAGGGAGAGATGGAGACTTTTGTGAATTGGGCCACCCCCCACTTTCTGGCCTTTCTGACAGTTGGCGTCAGAACTGTCATAGCACCTATGAGCATGTCATTTAACTAATATGTCACGACGAGCAGAGAATGAAGTTCAAGGTTTGTTGGCAGTCAAATCTTCCGCCATCTTGGGTCTAATTAGTTGTAACTGGATTTTGTCATAGGTTTAATGACTGAGTCATTATTTTAAGGGTTGTGCCCTGTTCCCTTCCCTCCTGTGTCAGGTGTAGGAGAGTCAGGGGAAGAAATGACCAGAAATAATGGAGATTGAGGGCAGTCAGGTTGGGGAAAAAGAGTGCAAGAGGGGAGGGGAATAAGTTGAAGAGTGGGGCAGAACAGGTGTGAGGGAAGAACTAGGAGGGGAGAAACAGCAGGAGGGTAGATGGGAGCAAAAAGAGACACAGGGATAGAATAGGGAGACAGGTAAGGTGAATGGAATGGAATAACCTGGTAGTACAGGTAGAGGGAGTGGGTAACTGGCTCCAGCTGTTTGGATATGGATAATTAAGTTGTGATGTAGGAGTTGTGTTTTTAGAATCTAGTACATTTAAAATTTGTTTAAATCATACAGATGAGGGTGAGAATTGCAAAACACGTGTCTATAGGTCTTGTGCATCTTGTAATTATTTGAGAAGATAACTTCCATTTGCAGTTTTTATTCCGTGGGGGCAGTGACTTGATTCACTCAGTTGCAGGTTACCCCTTCCTTTCCTTTTACTGGCATGGAGTAGAGGTCAGAGAAGAGGGCACCTGGAACAAGAAATGACTGAGCTTATTTCTAAGTTGACCCCTTTACAGTGTTTTCCACATCAGCAGCTATGTTTGTGCAACTCTGTATTTTTAAATTATTTCACTGAGATTCTTTCTCCACTTGTGCACTGCAACTAGCGAGTAGCTCCCACCACCCACTGCAACTAGAGAAAAGCCAAGCAGTAAAGAAGACCCAGGGTGCAGCCAAAAATAACTAAATAAAATATATTTAAAAGTTTTTTTAAAGTACCAAGAAACCATAAGCTATTAAAAATAACTGCTTATGTGCACAGCTGTGACAAATTATGAATAACATACAAAAAGACCAAAACCCAACTGCAACTGCCACTTCAGAGGTGAGGAGAACAAAAGCAGGGTACTGAACATGGTCCCCCGCCCACAGCACCACCAAGGGGTTGGGCAGACCAGCTAGGGGGACCCACCCAATCTGCTCCTACTCTGCCCCCATCTTCACCCAGTTTAAGAGACCAGCTCACCCAGCCTCAGGGAGCGAGTAAGTCACCTGTTTCTTGTTCTCACCTGTGCTGCAGTTCAGTTCAGTTGCTCAGTCGTGTCCAACTCTGTGAACCCATGGACTGCAGCACGCCAGGCTTCCCTGTCCATCACCAACTCCCAGAATTTACTCAAACTCGTGTCCATCAAGTTGGTGATGCCATCCAACCATGTCATCCTCTGTCATCCCCTTCTCCTCCTGCCTTCAATCTTTCCCAGCATCAGGGTCTTTTCCAATGAGTCAGTTCTTCGCATCAGGTAGCCAAAGTATTGGAGTTTTGGCCTCAGCATCAGTCCTTCCAGTGAATATTCAGGACTGATTTCCTTTAGGATTGACTGGTTGGATCTCCTTGCAGTCCAAGGGAGTTCCAATAAAGCTCTGCCTGAATTCTTTGCCTGGCCTGTTACCAATTTCTACTGATTAAACAGTCCAAGAACCCAGGTCGGTAACAAATACAGTCTATCCTTTAACAACTGTGCAGAGAGGACTTGAGGGGACAGTCAACTTATAGGGTTTAATATATATACACAGGTCAAATGACATCACTGTATTGTCACATTTTTGATCACTAATAATTTACATTTGTTTCTTAATATTACAGGAGACGTTTAAAAATCTATTGCCATTGAGGAAATATCCTTTTCTTGTGAATATGCCCATTTTGCTGCCTTTAAATTATTAAAACAAAACTCATCAGGAACAAAATGGACTCATGAATACCTATAGTCAGTTTCTCCTATTGATCTGTGTTTGCTGAAAAGTTCCACTATCAACTCCATGCTGAAATATCTTTCTTGTCACCATGACGAGCTACCAATATTGCATAATACAGAGTAAACTACCTTATAAAGATCCCAAAATCTATCCTACTCACTAGATCTTTTACAAATGTAAGGATATATCTTCTATTCGTGTGTGCCATGCTAAGACATTTTGCTTATTTGTATGTGAAAATATTTGAATATACTAATTACCCTATCCAAACATTACCATATTTCAAATGATTACCAATTCCTGCATATGATATCTTTCACATGTAAGAATGTGAGAACATATACTTGCAGTAGATGTTAAGAAACAGATATTGCCACAAAAGTTAGTGAGTGTAGGAATGACATTATTTGATAGTTGATAATCTAGCTTTACTTAATATACAATTCATATTAAACAGAATATACATCCTACAAAATGCCCTAAGAAATACTGCAAACATGGTAATACTTCAGGTAAAAGTTAAATCCCAATGTCTTCATGTCTTACAGGCTTTGTTACCCACATTTGACAAAACATTCCAAGATAAAGAACACAGAAAAGAGCTAAGCTATATTATAATTTTAAAGTTAAACTGTCTACCCTCAAAATGAATGTATAGATAATCTGAAATTACATTTAGACATTACTGATTTAAGTTTATGATATAAAGTTTTTCTCAAAGGTATTTGAAGGTAATTCATCAAGAGTGTGGAATAAAGTATTTTAAACAATACAGTTCTCATTAAAAGGAAAAAAAATTATTTTTCTCATTTTATTGTACCCATATGAGATGATGGATGCTAAGTAAACAATGATTTCGTAATACATGTAAATCAGACCATTCTGCTGTACAGTTTAAAGTTGATATATGTCAATTATAAAACTGGGATGAGGGAATGATGGTTTTAAAAAGGTAAATAAACACCTTAGCAAAAAATAATGATGTCATCTATTAAAAAATTTTTTTTAAACACTGCTCTTTTTAGAGCAATGGTTAGTGACCTAAAGCATCATATACAATAGTCCTCCAATCCTCAAACCCCAAATCTTGTCCTTAAGAGTCTCTGAAACTGATAATGAACAGAATGAACAGTGATGAATAGAAACAGAAAGGCTGTTCTGGCAGGTATCCGAATGACATTGCTCGTTATAATCAAGGATAGTCTTGTATTTCATACTGTAGTATGTAATCCCTCCACAGATAAAAATTACACATTAATTCTGTAATTCAAAGTATTCATTCAAATGATCTGTTTCACATGTGTGATTTAGGGTAGGTTCTTCCCTGGTGGCTCAGACGGTAAAGCACCTGCCTACAATGTGGGAGACCCGGGATCAATCCCTGAGTTGGGAAGATCCACTGGAGAAGGAAATGGCAGCCCATTCCAGTACTCTTGCCTGGAAAATCCCATGGATGGAGAAGCCTGGTAGGCTACAGTCCATGGGGTCGCAAAGAGTTGGACACGACTGAGTGACTTCACTTTCACTTTTCTTTTTACCTTTACCATTTCACATATGTTTTCAAGTATATACGTGTAGAGTATTTTTAACAGTCCCTTATTGTCCTTTTGATGTCTGCAGATTTAGTATAAATAACAAAAATTCAATCAAGTAAATATTAAAAATCATATACATTAGTTTTGTATGGTTTCTCTCTAAGGTTGAATCTCTTTTATTGAAATATAATTGATTGTAACTGTTCATTTTAGCTGTACTACACACACGAGGCAACATTTGCTTTATAAAAACAATTACAATGATGTGTGTAGCCATCTATCCTCTATGTCATCACAATATTTTTAAACATCTTCCTTACACAGGATGTAACAGTCCCATGACATATATAAATACCTAGGAGTTCGTATGGCTTGGTCCTCTTCATCTCTTTTACCTGGAACCACACCACCCTTCCTTCTGGCAACAACCAGGCATTTGTTCTTCATTATCTATGAAGCTGTTTTCACTGTGTTTTGTTTCTTATATTCCACATATAAGGAGATCATGCAGTATTTGTCTTTCTACATCTGACTTCTTTCACTTAGTATAATCCTCTAGATCCATCCATGTTGTTGCAAATGGCTAGACTTCTTTATTTATGGCTAATATTCCTGTGTGTATGTGTGTGTGTGTGTGTGTGCGCCTTGTACACATATCCTCTAATTTTTCATCTATTAATGGATATTTAGGTTGCTTCCATATCTTGGCTATTGGAAATAATGCTACAGTGAATATTAAGAGTGCCTATATCTTCTCAAATTAGTGTTTTTCTGTTCTGCTAGTAAATGGCCAGAAGTGCGAAACCTGGCTCACATAATAGGTTTTTTGTTTTTTAATTTCTGAGAATCTTTCATACTGTTTTGCATAAATGATGCACCAATTTACAATACCAGCACCAAGGCCCAAGAGTACCCTTTTCTCTACAGCACTGCTAATGCTTGTTATTTATTGTCTTTCTAACTATAGTGTGGGATCTCATTGACTTTGTGTTTTGCATTTCCCTGATGATTAATGATGCTGAGCATCTTTTCATGTGTCTGCTGGGCATCTGTATGTGTTTTTCCACCCTGATAGAGTCCCATTAGCTGAGTAAGGCTGGAATACATGCAGAAATTTTGTCTGAATTGTTTTAACTTTGAGCTTTGAATAAAAGCGTTTCCATATGTGTGAGGCATATGTTTGTTTTCAGTGTGTATTTTCAGATGCCTCGTGAGGCTTGCAAACTGGGTATAAGCTTTGCCACACTCATTACATTTGTAAGGTTTTTCTCCAGTGTGGATGGTTTTATGTTGCGTAAGATATGAATGTCTTGTAAGGGCTTTTCCACACTCATCACATTTGTAAAGTTTCTCTCCAGTATGAGTTCTCTCGTGACCCCAAAGCTGTGACCGTTCAATAAAAGCCTTATCACATTTATTACATTTAAAAGGTTTTTCTCCTGTATGAATTCTCTGGTGTGCCATAAGGTTTGAACGCTGGGTAAAATGCTTGCCACACTCATTACATTTGTGTGGTTTCTCTCCAGCATGCATCTTCTGATGTCTGCTAAGGTGTGAAAATTGGGTAAAAGCTTTGCCACATTCATTGCATTTGTAAGGTTTCTCTCCAGTGTGCATCCTCTGATGATTTGCAAGATGTGAATTTCGACTAAAGACCTTGCCACAGACACCACATTTATATGCTTTCTCTTCTGCATGCACTCTCTGATGTGCTATAAGGTGGGACTGGTGGTTAAAGGCTTTGCCACAGTCACTACATCTGTAAGGTTTCTGTCCAGAGTGAATTCTCTTGTGATTTGTGAGGTTTGATTTTTTGCTAAAGGCCTTCCCACAGTCATTACAGTTGTAAGATTTTTCTCGAGTGTGTGTTTTCCTGTGTTGTGCAGATAACACAGTGGTTTCCACACTAGGAGGAATTTGATGAAGTGAGGAAACTGAGGAACCATTGCTGACTGACTTCTCAAGTTGAGTGCCTCCATACATTTTCTCCTCAGTTGTAAATCTCTGCAGTTCAGCCACCTGTGCCTGCAGTCTTGCTCCAGTTCTACTGTCCAAACACTTTATATTGTGTCCAGCGATGATTATGTTATCTTTCATTGTTAACAAATTTCTTATGAATGGCTTGTCGTGCGTGAAATATTCATATGTATTACTTCTTACAGAAACACTCTGAGGAAAATTAATTAAGGATTTATTATCCTGATCTTCCTTCTGACTGAGATTTTTGTTGTGGGTCAAAAGCACTTCTTTGTCGTTTCTTGCATCATATCCCCACTCACTCTCACTCTCCTGCATATTTTCACAGATTTCCTTGAGGTCAAAATCCTTGATGCCATAAGTTTCATTTTTCTCTAATGTCATTAGGTGGCATAATTCTCCTTTACTGATGTCCTCTTTTGGGGATGATAATTCCTTGACTGCAAATGTGGCAGAATAGCTTCCTATGGCACAGAGTTGGAAAATATTTCATGTTGAATTAGACACTTACACAAAAATAATACAACGACCACAAAAGTTCTTCAATCATGGTCTTCAAACACTATGACAGTTCTTTTAGTTTTCTTTTTATACTTTTTCCAGCATTCATGTTTTCTCTTATCTCAGATAATAAAATTTCAAGTACATACAATGTACAACGCACACTTTTTTGCCATATAACTTGGATAATTAAATGATACTCCATAAGTAGAAAGTCTGTCTACGTACTGGCTTACAGAACTGGAGGCATGAAATCATAATTGAGATTCGAGACTGTCTTCCCTAATCCCTAATCTTTATAATACTGTTTAATCACATGTGAACATGATGCAAGAAAAAATATTTTTACAAATCTATACATCACAATAATTGATACGTTTTCATAAATAAAGATAAATCTAGCAAGTAAGTTAATAAATAACCACAATTATACAAAATAATAGTCTCTGGAATTCTAAAAGACTCTTGAGTAAGTACAAAAAAATTTTTTTTCATTCCAGAAGGAACACATGATAGGCAAAGTAAAAAGTATCTTGAGAAGCACTGACTTTTGAAATATCAGGCTCAGATCAACACACACATGTATAAAGTTTAAGAATTAAGGAAAACTGTCTGAAATCTCAACTATGGGATTTCATGGAGTACAATTATATGGCAAAAATATACATATATAGTGTACAATAAATGTTCTGGAAATTTGTTACCTAAGGTCAGAGAGAACATTTGTATGGGAAAAAATTACAAACAGAGACATTTTCCTCACCCAGGGAGAGCAGGTTCCTGTAGGTCTCCAGCATCACATCCCTGTACAAGGCCCTCTGAATAGGATCCAGGCATTCCCACTCTTCCTGAGTGAATTCTACAGCCACATCCTTGAATGTAAACAGTCCCTGAAAGGAAACATTTCACCAAATGAATAGGGAGAGAGTTCTGAAAATCAGTCTTACAGAATCAGACGTGTAAGGACTGGCTTGGCTGGAATGAATGTTCTGAGTGATCTATATAAGATAATTCTGAGCAAGTTACAATCCTCCAATTTTTTTTTAACTGAGGTGAAATTCATATTAACAAAGTTAGCCACTTTTAAAGGAGAGTGAAAAAGCTGGCTTAAAGCTCAACATTCAGAAAACGAAGATCATGGCATCTGGTCCCATCACTTCATGGGAAATAGATGGGGCAACAGTGGAAACAGTGTCAGACTTTATTTTTTTGGGCTCCAAAAGCACTGCAGATGGTGACTGTAGCCATGAAATTAAAAGACGCTTACTCCTTGGAAGGAAAGTTATGACCAACCTAGATAGCATATTCAAAAGCAGAGACGTTCCTTTGCCAACAAAGGTCCATCTAGTCAAGGCTATGGTTTTTCCAGTAGTCATGTATGGATATGAGAGTTGGACTGTGAAGAAAGCTGAGCGCAGAAGAATTGATGCTTTTGAACTGTGGTGTTGGAGAAGACTCTTTGAGAGTCCCTTGGACTGCAAGGGCATCCAACCAGTCCATTCTAAAGGAGATCAGTCCTGGGTGTTCTTTGGAAGGAATGATGCTAAAGCTGAAACTCCAGTACTTTGGCCACCTCATGTGAAGAGCTGACTCATTGGAAAAGACTCTGATGCTGGGAGGGATTGAGGGCAGGAGGAGAAGGGGACGACAGAAGATGAGATGGCTGGATGGCATCACTGACTCGATGGACGTGAGCTTGAGTGAACTCCAGGAGTTGGTGATGGACAGGGAGGCCTAGCATGCTGCGATTCATGGGGTCGCAAAGAGTCGGACACGACTGAGCAACTGAACTGAAAGGACCATTCAGTGACATTTAGTACATTTACAATGTTGAACATCACCTCTTTCTCGTTCAAAAATATTTCAGTTGTCCCCAGAGGAAATCTTTTACCCATTCAGCAGTTGTTTCTTTCTTCCCCATTTGCTATCAGTCCCTGGACACCACTAATGCTTTATCTCAATAGATGTACCTCCTTGGGATATTTGCATATAAGTAGAATAGTATAAAATGTAACCTTTTGTCTGATTTCTTAGGATTATTTGTTCTACTTTTGTGAAAAATGTCATGGGTAATTTGATATGGATCATATTAAATGTGTAGATGTATTTGAGTAGTTTGGCCATTTAAACCATATTCATTCTTCCAATCCAGGAGAAAATGTAGATTTGTTAATTTTTTTAACAAAAAGTGTGTTTAAGTCTATATGACTATCAGCCTAAAGAAAGTAGATACAGGAAGAGGTTAACATACTTGAAAAACAGGATAACCATAAATCAAAAACTATTTCACAAAAACCAAAAGGAACAGAACACAAGCATAATATAATAGGAAATCATCAAACTGCAAAAGGAGAAATAGGAAAAAAAAAAAAAAAAAGAAATACAGAATCAAGTGGAAAACAAGGTTTAAATTGGCAGTATATACCTATCTATTAATAATTACCTGTAATGTCAATGGACTTGAATGCTCCACTAGAAGACACAGAGTGACAGACTGGCTTGAAAACCTTGAGCACATCATATACTGCCTACAAGAGGCCCACTTTAGATGTGACAAGGAATGCAGTATTGATACATACTATAACATGGCTGAACCAAAAAATTATTTCTCTTAGGTCTGCCTCCCAAAGCAATAGAAGTAAAAGTGAACATCAACACATGGGACCAATCAAACTTATGAGGTTTTGTATAACAAAGGGAACCATCAACAAAAGAAAAAAGACAACTTACAGACCAAGAGAAAATACCTGCAAATGATGCAACCAACAGGTACTTAATTTCCAAAATATACAGATATCTCACACAATTCAAAAACAAACAAAACAACCCAATCGAAAAATGGGCAGAAGATCTAAACAGACATTTCGTGAAAGAAGACATACAGATGGGCAAAAGGCACTTGAAAAGACACTGCTAAGTCACTTCAGTCATGTCCGACTCTGACCCCATAGACGGCAGCCCACGAGGCTCCTCCGTCCATGGGATTTTCCAGGCAAGAGTGCTGGAGTGGGGTGCCATTGCCTTCTCCAGAAAAGACACTCAACATCATTAATTATCAAAAAAAATACAAACGAAAACTAAAAATGAGGTACCTCACTTCACACTGATCAGAATGGTCATTGTTAAAAAATCTACAAATGAGAAATGCTCGAGAGAGTGTGGAGAAAAGGGAACCCTCCTACACTGTTGGTAGGAATGTAAGCTGACAAAGCCACTATGGAAAAACAGTATGAAGGTTCTTCAAAAAATTAAAAATAGAGTTGCCATATGATCCAGCAATCCCACTCCCTGGAAATATATGTGGACAAAACTATAATTCAAAAAGATACATGCACCCCTGTGTTCAAAGCAGCACTATTCACAATAGCCAAGACATGCAAACAACATAAATGTCCACTGACAGATGAATGGCTAAACAAGATGTCATGCATACATACAATGGAATACTATGCAGCCATAAAAAGAATGAAGCCATTTCAGTTGCAAGACCATGGATGCATCTAGAGATTATCATACTAAATAACTCAGAGAAAGACAAATACCATATCACTTATATGTGGATTCTAAAATATAACACAAATGAACCTATCTATCAAACTGATACAAATTCGCCAACAGAGAACAGACTTGTGGTTGCCAGGGGGGAGGTGGGATGGGGAGAATGGATTGAAAGTTTGGAATTAGCAGATGCAAACCATTCTATAGAGAATGGATAAATAACAAGGTCATGCTGTACAGCACAGAGAACTATCATCAATATCTTATAATAAACCATAATGGAAAAGAATATAAAAAATAATGTGTGTGTGTGTGTGTATGTGTGTGTGTGTGTATATATATATATATATATATATATACACACTTTAATGTACTTTAATGTACACCAGACATTGACAAATCATTGTGAATCTACACTTCTGAAGTCTACTACACTTCAATTTTTTTAAAGAGACTACTCTTTTAAGAAAAAAAAAAAAAAACAGATACTCTTTTTCTGTGAATGTTTCTGGCATTCTTTCAAAAAGAGGAATAGACTGGGACTTCCCTGGGAGTCCAGTGGCTAAGAATCCACCTTCCAATGCAGGGGACCGGGGTTCAATCCCTGGTAAGGGAAGTAAAATCCCACATGTTGTGGGGCAACTAAGACCACTCACTCTGGAGCCTGAGCACCAAAACTAGAGAGAAGCCTATGTGCCACCTCTAAGACCCAACACAGCCAAATAATTAATTAATTAAAAAAGAAAAAAGAAATATGGATGGGTTTGCTCATGGACTCAGTCTATCACTTTGATCTATATTACCCTTCTCATGCTAAAAACACAGATTTGTTTACCCCTGGTTTGTAGTATGGTTTGATGCTGCCCTCCAACTCTGTTCTTTTTCACATTTATTTTGGCTGTCTGGGAGCCACACTTATTCAAAATGAATTTTAGGACCAGGGTCACATTTGTACAAAATTGACTGGTGGGATTCTGACAGGGATTGTTCTGAATCTTTCTAACACTCTGGCAAGTACTGCCATCTTAACTACTCTAAGTCTTCCAATCAGCAATCACAGAATATCTTGACATTTATTTTTCTTTCAACTCTTGCATCAATACTTGTAGTTTTCATTGTATGAATCTTCCAGTTCCTTAAATTAATTCTCACTCTTTCTGATGGTCTTGTGAAGGCAACTGTTTTACTTACTTTCTTTTTTTTTTAAATTTTATTTAATTTTTAAACTTTACAATATTGTATTAGTTTTGCCAAATATCGAAATGAATCCGCCAAAAGTATACATGTGTTCCCCATCCTGAACCCTCCTCCGTCCTCCCTCCCCATACCATCCCTCTGGGTCGTCCCAGTGCACCAGCCCCAAGCATCCAGTATCATGCATCGAACCTGGACTGGCGACTCGTTTCATACATGATATTATACATGTTTCAATGCCATTCTCCCAAATCTTCCCACCCTCTCCCTCTCCCACAGAGTCCATAAGACTGTTCTATACATCAGTATCTCTTTTGCTGTCTCGTACACAGGGTTATTGTTACCATCTTTCTAAATTCCATATATATGCGTTAGTATACTGTATTGGTGCTTTTCTTTATGGCTTACTTCACTCTGTATAATAGGCTCCAGTTTCATCCACCTCATTAGAACTGATTCAAATGTATTCTTTTTAATGGCTGAGTAATACTCCATTGTGTATATGTACCACAGCTTTCTTATCCATTCATCTGCTGATGGACATCTAGGTTGCTTCCATGTCCTGGCTATTATAAACAGCGCTGCGATGAACATTGGGGTACACGTGTCTCTTTCCTTTCTGGTTTCCTCAGTGTGTATGCCCAGCAGTGGGACTGCTGGATCATAAGGCAGTTCTATTTACAGTTTTTTAAGGAATCTCCACACTGTTCTCCATAGTGGCTGTACTAGTTTGCATTTTTACTTACTTTCAAGTTGTTTATTGCTAGTGTACAGAAATATTTTAGAGCCAGAAACATACTGATTCACTTTTTTAACTTTTAAAATCTCGAAAAGCATGTTTCCCCATCAGTCTTTCATTCTACACCTCCTCGGGTATTTACCTACATTAGTATTCCATTGGCCAAAAAGTTCATTTGAGTTTTTCTAATCTGAACGAACTTTTTGGCCAACCAGTACATTGCTTATATGTAGCCTCTTTGGTTTACATGGAGCTGAAAGGGCATGCAGAAGGGTTTTCTGAACAATCCTTACTACCGTACGTCACTGACACCACAGAGCCTACTCTCACCTCCAATCCACGCCTGAGAACAAAACCTTTCACAGGAGGATCACCTAAAAGGACACTCTTCCTTAAGTTCTAGGTCACTGGGTCACAGTGAAGATCAATCTGCAGGGAGATGAGAGGAGATTCAGGGAAGGCCCTGTGTGTGATTAAATATTTTAGGCAGGAAACTTCATGGATAGAGAAGTTTAACAAGTCCAAATCTTGTCTTTTTAGGAAAGAGTTAACAGATCAACAAAGACTATGATTTTTACCTGGGAAAGCTCCATTCTTCCTTCTTTCCTCTTTTTCTTCTTAGATTCTTCAGGTAAGATTATTCTGTATGAGGAAAATATGTTGTTTAATGCTTACAATCAACATACCCCCCTGCTCTGCCACAAAGATACCAGAAGGTGAACCTTAATGTGGGGAAAGATAGTCCTTTGCTGCCAATTGTAAAAGGAAGGATCCAGGGGCAATAAATTTCTACAGGAAGACCAATTAGTAAGTTTTTCACCCACTTCAGGAAGCCCCTCCCTGCTGCCGAAACCCACACTCTGCTCCAATTACATCACCCTTCGTCCATTTGGCACTCAGCCCAAGGAAACTGCCTCCTCCAAGTTCTCTCTTGCAGGTGGCCAGCATCCAGTGACTGGTAGATGCAGGATATGGAAGCTGCCCCTTACGTTAATTGGAACCAACTCTGGAGGGTCACCCCAGTTCTAGAGCTCCCTGTGAGCTATAATGAACAACTGAGATTTTTGTCCTGATGGTTATGGGAAACCGTAAAAGGATTTAATGCCAAGGATGACACAATCAAATTTATGATTTACCTCTGATTCAGAGATAGAGAAAGACAAGCTGAGAAAAAGATACGCTAGAGAAAGACAAGCTGAGAAAAAGATACGCCTCTATCTCTGGGCCTATGCCTCTGTTTCTTTCTTAAGTGTTTTTTGTAACTGTTGCAGGACTGGAACACATTTGAAGTTTTAACTATACAGGCAAATTGGTCTACTGTGGGTTACAGGTGAGTATACTGAGGCTCAGAGCAGGAATAATTTTACAAAGTTACCCTGAAAAAGTCTGAGTTGAGTAAGCAGAACTGGGTTGAAGTGGCAGTCTGGACAGACTTAAGTAGAAAGGGTTTGTCCTAATTCCAGATTAACTTTCATGTTCCTGAGCAAGAGAAACTTCTTTTTCATGGGTTTGAGTGAGTGAAGTCGCTCAGTCGTGTCTGACTCTTTGAGACCCCGTGGACTGTAGCCTACCAGGCTCCTTGGTCCATGGAATTCTCCAGGCAAGAATACTGAAGTGGGTTGCCATTTCCTTCTCCAGGGGATCTTCCCAACCCAGGGATCGAACTCAGGTCTCCTGCATTGTAGGCAGACGCTTTACCATCTGAGCTATTTCAAACATTTAATTCCTGTTTTCCAAAAAACATTATAATCAAAAAATATAAAATGAAAAATAGTTATTACTCCAGAAACACAAGAAAGAAGGTCACCCACAGAGATGTGCTCTGAACAATTTCTTCATCATGAACTGGGCTCTATTGGAACAAAGTTTCACATCAATCTAAGAAAGGCTGGAACCTGGGACCCCCCCTATAGCACTGCTCTGTACCTGAACAAATGCATACTGAGCACAGAATACAAAAAAAACAATAAAGAACTAAAAATAACTGCATACATGCACAGCTGGGGAAAATTATGAACAGTAAGATACCGCCCCCCCCAAAAAAGTGACAAATAGATTCAAGGGATTAGATCTGATAAACAGAGTGCCTGAAGAACTATGGATGGAGGTTCATGACACTATACAGGAAGCAGTGATCAAGATCATCCCCAAGAAAAAGAAATGCAAAAACACAAAATGGTTGTCTGAGGAGCCCTTAAAAATAGCTGAGAAAAGAAAAGAAGTGAAAGGCAAAGGAGAAGAGGAAAGACATACCCATTTGAATGCAGAGTTTTAAAGACTAGAACGGAGAAATAAGAAAGCTTTCCTCAGTGATCAATGCAAAGAAATAGAGGAAAACAATAGAATGAGAAAGACTAGAGATCTCTTCAAGAAAATTAGAGATATCAATGGAACTTTTCATGCAAAGATGGGCACAATAAAGGACAGAAATTGTATGGACCTAACAGAAGCAGAAGATATTAAGAAGTGGTGGCAAGAATACACCTAAGAACTGTACAAAAAAATATCTTCATGACCCAGATAACCACCATGGTGTGATCACTCACCTAGAGCCAGACATCCTGGAATGTGAAGTGAAGTGGGACTTAGGAAGCATCACTAGGAACAAAGCTAGTGGAGGTGATGGTATTCCAGTTGAGCTATTTCAAATCCTAAAAGATGATGCTGTGAAAGTGCTTCACTCAATATGCCAGAAAATTTGGAAAACTCAGCAGTGGCCACAGGACTGCAAAAAATCAGTTTTCACTCCAATCCCAAAGAAAGGCAGTGCCAAAGAATGTTCAAACTACTCCACAACTGCATTCATCTCACACGCTAGCAAAATGATGCTCAAAATTCTTCAAGCTGGGCTTCACAGTACATGAACTGTGAACTTCCAGATGTTCAAGCTGCATTGTGAAAAGGCAGAGAAATGAGAGATCAAATTGCCAACATCTGCTGGATCATAGAAAAAGCAAGAGAGTTCCAGAAAAACATCTGCTTCTGCTTTATTGACTACACCAAAGCCTTTGACTGTGTGGATCACAACAAACTGTGAGAAATCCTTAAAGAGATGGGAATACCAGACCACCTGACCTATCTCCTGAGAAATCTGTACGCAGGTCAAAAAGCAACAGTTAGAACTGGACATGGAACAACAGACTGGTTCCAAATCAGGAAAGGAGTACGTCAAGGCTGTATATTGTCACCCTGCTTATTTAACTTAAATGCAGAGTACATTATGCAAAATGCCGGGCTGGATGAAACACAAACTGGAATCAAGATTGCCAGGAGAAATATCAATAACCTCAGATATACAGATGATACCACCCTTATGGCAGAAAGCGAAGAAGAACTAAAGAGTCTCTTGATAAAAGTTAAAGAGGAGAGTGAAAAAGTTGGCTTAAAACTCAACATTCAAAAAACTAAGATCATGGCATCCGGTCCCATCACTTCATGACAAATAGATGGGGAAACAGTGGAAATAGTGAAGGGGGCTCCAAAATCACTGTAGATGGTAACTGCAGCCATGAAATTAAAAGACACTTGTTCCTTGGAAGAAAAACTATGACCAACCTAGACTGCATATTATAAAGCAGAGATACTACTTTGCCAACAAAGGTCTGTCTAACCAAAACAATGTTTTTTCCAGTAGTCATGTATGGATGTGAGATTTGGACTATAAAGAAAGCTGAGTGCCGAGGAATTTACGCTTTTGAACTGCGGTGCTGGAGAAGACTCTTGAGAGTCCCTTGGACTGCAAGGCGATCCATTGAGTCAATCCTAAAGGAAATCAGTCCTAAACACTCATTGGAAGGACTGATGCTGAAGCTGAAACGCCAATATTTTGGCCACCTGATGCAAAGAACTGACTCATTTGAAAAGACCTTGATGCTGGGAAAGACTGAGGTCAGGAGAAGAAGGGGATGACAGAGAACGAGATGGTTGGATGGCATCACTGACTTGATGGACATGGGTTTGGGCAAGCTCCGAGAGTTAGTGATGGACAGGGAGCCTGGCGTGCTGCAGTCCTTGGGTTGCAAAGAGTCAACTGAGCGACTGAACTGAAGACACAAAAAGGCCAAAACCCAAATGCCACTTCTGAGGTGCTGAGAACAAAAGCAGTATACTGCATGGGATCTCTGCACACAGCATCACCAAACAGGTGGGCAGACCATCTAAGCCACACTTCCAGTCAGATCTACTTATCCGCCCCCACTCCCACCCCATTTAAGGAACCAGCCCCGCCTCCCATCAGGGAACAAGCAAGGGCAAATGTTTCTTATTCTTGTTCACTTGTCTTGCAGGACAAGTCCCAGTAAAGCTTTGCCTGAATTCCTCACCTGGCCTGTTATCAGTTCCTATTGAGTAGAGCCCAAGAACTCAGATCGGTAACAAATCCAGCCCATCGTTTAACATCTGCGGAGAGGAAACAATCGTTTTATTTGGACACTTCAGTTCAGAGCTCACCAATTGAGCTAATAAGTTAAACCAAGAAAGAAGCTACTGAATATTAAACTGGTTAAACTAGGTTTTGAGTGTTAAAAGGTGATCAACATCCTTTCCACATACACAGTAAAGTTATCTACCAGACAACAAATAGAGTTGATGTCTATTCAGAATAGTTCCAATATAGAACACAGTAGAAAGTATATTAACCTGGTAATCTGAGCAATAAAATTTACAGTAAAAATATTATAACATATCCAATGGTTCCTGAGATTAAAGCTAAAACAAGTGTGAGGATACATCAAACTTAGAAAAGATTGACATGAGCCATAGAACAAAGGGGGTGATTGCAACAGTACTGGTAATACTGGCCATTTTCAAAAGAACTCTGTGGTAACACAGATTCTGTCCCCATTTCTTAGAAGGGAAGAGAACAACCTGGAACTAAGTCTCTGCCCTCTGGAAGGCCTGGGATTGCAAATGGAGTCATCTGAAGCAAAAATTAGAAAATGCAGATGCCTCAAACACCTGCTTTTGCAACTATCACTCTCCTCTGCATAATTTAAACATGTCAACAAACTTTAAACAAATATAGCTTATTAGAGACACTACTTAGTACTTCATAACTTAATATTCCACATTTAATCAACTCAATATTCAGCTGGGTTTGGGTTTTCCGCTTTCGCCACCACTGTGTGCTTTGTTCTCTATGTGTCTCCCTGGGTCCTTCTACTTCTCTCCTTTTGTGTCCTTTTCTGTGTTTCCTCGTCTGATCATAGGCATCATTTTGTTTCCCACCCTCTCTGTTCCTCCTCCCACAGACTGTTAGGCCTCACTCTGTTGCAATCTCTGTTCATCCCTGTAATTCTTTCTCCTCAAACGTTCTGATGCCTCGCTAACTGCATATACTTCTGCTTCAATATTCCCTCTCTGCTCTCCAAGGAGGGCGGTCAAGGGCGCTCAACCTCCAGAGTGAGGACTTGCTATAACGGAATAGGGCGGAGGAGGGCGGAGGTAGAGGGGAAGGAGTCGGGAGTCCGCCAAAGGGTTGAAAGAGGTAAAGAGCTGCAGGCGTTTAGCGTCTATATGGACCGAACGCAGAAAGCTTGGGCCGGTACCTGAGTCGGAGCGATTTTAACCGGAACCGGGCCCGGACTCCCGGGACCGAACCGAGGCTTGTGGCGACGCCACCACAGGCGGTAGGGGTGGTCTCAGAGCGAGAGCGACAACCGGGTTCAGAGGTTTACTTTACTGGGAAACGCCCGAAACCCAGCTGTGGAGGAGGGGGCCTGAACTCCACAGAGCGCAGTAACGATCTAAGCAATCAAGTCACTCACCCGAGCGCGTCAGTCTTTCCTCGGGATCCGCTTCCGTGTCTGGAGGGGATTCCGCATGCGCACCGTTGAGCCGGGGGCAGGACCGCTGAGACGCGTCAGGATGGAAGGAGGCTGTGTCCCTGGAGGGGCGGAGCCTGCAGACGTGGTCTCATCCTGGGAGATTCTTGTGTCTTCCTCTCCGAACGGGTTCTGCGTTTATACTTTGGATCCTTTGAACGTGTTCGGTGTCCTTTGGAGCCAGGCTCTGTGCGGAATTAGAGAGCCAGGGCACTTCCGGTTGACAAGGGTTTATGTGAAAACACGAGCGGATGGACACAGACCCTCTGACCATCCAAGCGCCCTATCGCTGGGACGTGAGGGCGGGGCTTGGAACTGTGGGCGGAGCTTGGATTTTGGCCCTTCTGAGACCCCAGGCAGTTACAGCTTCTTTACTTAAGCGACGGCAGGAGTTTTAGAGCGGGTGATGGAAACTAGGAGTAACTGGAAATGCAAAATTGTGCCTATGTGGAATGTGAAATTTTATACTCACTTCCCCTCGGAGCGTTACTTTTTCTTTTGTTTCCCATTCACTTGGAGACATCAAAAATAATAAGAATTTGAGGCGGGTGGGGGGAGGGTGCAATTCCTGGTGATCTATAGGTTAGGGTTCCAGGTTTTCAATGCTTTCCGTGAACAGATCCCACAATCCAGGCGACAAAAAAAAAAAAAAAAGAGGAAAAATTTCCACCCCAAACATGTCTGGCTGAGGGACTCCTTTGGAGACTGTGAGCAAGTAATTGGCTACAGTCAGGTACTTGAGAACAAAGCCTTAGGAAATAATTCAACCATATTTTAATTATCTTTTCAAGAATGCACAAACAATGCACAATTGCACCCATCTCACACGCTAGCAAAGTAATGCTCAAAATTCTGCAAGCCAGGCTTCAGCAATTCGTGAACCATGAACTTCCAGATGCTCAAGCTGGTTTTAGAAACGGCAGAGGAACCAGAGATCAAATTGCCAACATCTGTTGGATCACTGAAAAAGCAAGAGAATTCCAGAGAAACATCTACTTCTGCTTTATTGACTATGCCAAAACCTTTGGCTGTGTGGATCACAACAAACTGGAAAATTCTTCAAGAGATGGGAATATCAGACTATCTGACCTGCCTCCTGAGAAATCTGTGTGGAGGTCAAGAAGCAACAGTTAGAACTGGACACGGAACAACAGACTGGTTATAAATTGGGGAAGGAGTACATCAAGGCTGTATACTGTCGTCAAGGCTGTATACTGTCACCCTGCTTATTTAACTTAAATGCAGAGTACATCATGCGAAATGCCAGGCTGGATGAAACACAAGCTGGAATCAAGATTGCCAGGAGAAATACCAATAACCTCAGATATGCAGATGACCACCCTTTTCTGCCACCCTTATGGCAGAAAGCAAAGAAGAACTAAAGAGCCTCTTGATGAAAGCGAAAGTGAGTGAAAAAGTTGGCATACAACTCGACATTCAGAAAACTGAGAACATGGCATTCAGTCCCATCACTTCATGGCAAACAGATGGGGAAATAGTGGAAACAGTGTCAGACTATTTTGGGGGGGCTCCAAAATCACTGCAGATGGTGACTGCAGCCATGAAATTAGAAGACACTTGTTCCTTGGAAGAAAAGCTATGACCAACCTCAGTTCAGTTTAGTTCAATTCAGTCACTCAGTCATGTCCAACTCTTTGCGATCCCATGAACCACAGCACGCCAGGCCTCCCTGTCCATTACCAACTTCCAGAGTCTACCCAAACCCATGTCCACTGAGTCGGTGATGCCATCCAACTATCTCATCCTCTGTCATCCCCTTCTCCTCCTGCCCTCAATCTTTCCCAGCATCAGGGTCTTTTCAAATGAAGCATCAGGTGGCCAAAGTATTGGAGTTTCAGCTTCAACATCAGTCCTTCCAATGAACACGAAGGACTGATCTCCTTCTGCCGGGGTCCAGCCCCGGCTGATCCAGGGTATTCGAAGGGGAGACGGAGTCGGCGACTATTTACATATTTATCAAAGACATAAAGAGTAATAGAATGAGGATAGCTCAGTAGGAAAATTCAGTGGAGAAAAGAGGCTGAGTAGCTTGGTTTACGCGGAAAACCAATATAACCTGTGACACCAGGTTAGCTCTGACCACGGAGGCCGCAGGCGTCCTCTCAAATAGCAGAAGGTGCCCCACCTTAGACACCTTCTCGAGTGGGTCTTAGAAGCTCAGGCAAATAAATGGTCGCAGAGGATATCCACGCTCCAGATGGAGACTTCAGCCAGAATGTGAAAAGAAAGAATGACATGGGGAGACCAAGCTCTGGTGAGCAAGGCCCGTAGCTTTATTTATTTATTTATTTATTTATTTCCGTAGCTTTATTTTTAACAGGGGTTTATATACCCTAAGTTACACATAGAGGATAATAGGGGATGCAAAGTCAGCAGTCTTTGACCCTTATCAAAAACCAGGGTTTCTTTCCTGCAAATTTATTGTATACAAATGGTTTAGGTGATTTACAACATCTTCTGGCCAGAAGGCCTATTAACATTTTATGACTCTTGACAAGGACTTATCAACAAAGACTTATTTTCTCTAAGAGTAATTATTTTAAGGTTTGGCGCCATCTTCCAAAGATAAAATTGCATTCCTATAGGGTGGATGTGTAATGGGTTTACAACAAAGGAAAGAATTTATTACCTTAAGGGTCTAAAGTTACTAACACTAAGGCCACTACTTATTTTTTCTACATACCAACTATATTAATTAATACATATTCAAGGATATAATACTGGGGATGTGGAAACTCGGCAGCAAGCATTGGCTCATCAATGAAATCCTTTACTAGTTTATTCTGACAGTTTCTAACTCTCTGAGAGGCTCTAAGCTATTTGAATATCTTAAGCTTCCCGTGCCTCTCGAGGCTGGGAGACTGTAAACAATCGTATGCATAGCTGTAGGAGTCCGGGTAAACTTGTCAGGCGAGTTAGAGAGCCATCTGAGGGGTTTGGATTTAAACACTCCTAATTGCCCAGGAACTTTATTAATTGGAGCTGTAAGTTAACTCTTTGACAGAGAGAGGGAGGTGGTGGTGGGGGACAGCCCCCAGTAAAGTCAGAAGTGAGAGCACAAAGCAATAAAGTAGGCAGACTCTGTTTTTTGGGGGGTAGATGCTCGAGAATATCCAGGGGGACTCCTGAGGCTCGATCCCGCCTTTGCGTATGCCGAGCCTCCTTCCTCATGACCTTTGTCACGAGTGGAATACCTCACCGGCTCCCGGCATCCTTCAGGATGGACTGGTTGGATCTCCTTGCAGTCCAAGGGACTCTCAAGGGTCTTCTCCAACACCACAGTTCAAAAGCATCAATTCTTCGATGCTCAGCTTTCTTCACAGTCCAACTCTCACATCGATACATGACTATTGGAAAAACCATAGCCTTGGCTAGATGGCTACTTTGTTAGCAAAGTAATGTCTCTGCTTTTAAAAATATGCTGTCTAGGTCGGTCATAACTTTCTTTCCAAGGAGTAAGCGTCTTTTAATTTCATGGCTGCAATCACCATCTGCAGTGATTTTGGAGCCCCCCAAAATAAAGTCTGACACTGTTTCCACTGTTTCCCCATCTATTTCCCATGAAGTGATCGGACCAGATGCCATGATCTTAGTTTTCGGAATATTGAGCTTTAAGCAACATTTTATTCTCCTCTTTCACTTTCATCAAGAGGCTTTTTAGTTCCTCTTCGCTTTCTGTCATAAGGGTGGTGTCATCTACATATCTGAGGTTATTGATATTTCTCCTGGCAATCTTGATTCCAGCTTGTGTTTCTTCCAGCTCAGCGTTTCTCATGATGTACTCTGCACATAAGTTAAATAAGCAGGGTGACAATATACAGCCTTGACGTACTCCTTTTCCTATTTGGGACCAGTCTGTTGTTCCATGTCCAGTTCTAACTGTTGCTTCCTGACCTGCATACAGTTTTCTCAAGAGCAGGTCAGCTGGTCTGGTATTCCCAACCCTTTCAGAATTTTCCACAGTTTATTGTGATCCACACAGTCAAACGCTTTGGCATAGTCAATAAAGCAGAAATAGATGTTTTTCTGGAACTCTCTTTTTTTTTTTTTTTTTGATGATTTGCAGATGTTGGCAATTTGATCTCTGGTTTCTCTGCCTTTTCTAAAACCAGCTTGAACATCTGGAAGTTCATGGTTCACGTATTGCTGAAGCCTGGTTTGGACAGCATATTAAAAAGCAGAGACACAACTTTGCCAACAAAGGTCCACCTAGTCAAGGCTATGGTTTTTCCAGTAGTCATGTATGGATATGAGAGTTGGATTATAAAGAAAGCTGAGCACTGAAGAATTGATGCTTTTGAATTGTGGTGTTGGAGAAGACTCTTGAGAGTTCCTTGGACTGCAAGGAGATCCACCAGTCAATCCTAAAGGAAATCAGTCCTAAACACTCATTGGAAGGACTAATGCTGAAGTTGAAACTCTAATACTTTGGCCACCTGATTCAAGGAACTGACTCATTGGAAAAGATCCTGATGCTGGGAAAGATTGAAGGCAGGAGGAGAAGGGGATGACAAAGGATGAGATGGTTGGATGGCATCACTGACTCTATGGACATAAGTTTGAGTAAGCTCCCAGAGTTGGTGATGGACAGGGAGGCTTGGTGTGCTGCAGTACATGGGGTCGAAAAGAGTCAGACACGACTGAGTGACTGAACTGAACTTTTACCCTTTGACCTTTATCTGGCTGTGTGTGTGCACATGCTCAGTCATGTCTGATTCTTTGTGACCTCACTGACTGTAGCCTGCCACGCTCCTCTATCCATGGGATTTTCCAGGCAAGTGTACTGGTATGCATTGCCATTTCCTTCTCCAGGGGATCTTCCCAACCCAGGGATCCAACACCAGTCTCCTGCATTGTCAGGTGGATTCTTTACCATTGAGCTACCTGGGAAGCCCTTATCTGGCTATTGAAGTGAAAGTGTTAGTTGCTCAATCGCATCTACTCTTTGAGCCTGGAGTGTCCTCCAGGCTCCTTTATCCATGGAATTCTTCAGGCCAAGAATACTGGAGTGGCTTGCCATTCCCTTCTCCAGAGGATTTTCCAGACCCAGGGATTGAAGCCGGGTCTCTTGCACTGCAGGTAGATTCTTTACCATCTGAGCCAGGTGTGACAAATAAGACTATTTCTTGTCATACCAACCATATGAAGGGAAATCTCTGGTGAGAGAGTACAAAACACGTATATGCAAAATGCCTCAACACCTTAATGTGAAGCCTGGGTTGAGCCCAACTCAGAGAAGACAAGCCCAGCACACCTCCCACTTTTCTTTTCTAGCTTCACTGACGTATATTTGGTAAGTAGCAATGATGTACATATGAGGCATACAATATGATTATCTGACAGATGTATACACTTTGTACTAATTATCACAATAATTTACACTTCCATCAACTCACAATTACCAGTGTGTGTCTGTGTTGTGAGAACATTTAAGTTTTACTTTCTCAGCAAATCCCAAATATACAGTATTAACTACAGTCAGCATACTGTACCTTAGATGTACATGTTGTACTTATTCATTTAACAACTGAACTGTTTGTAACTTTTGGCCAGTATCTCTCCAACTACCTCGCCACCCACGTCCTCAAAAACCTTTATATTCTGTAGCTCTATGAGTTTGACATTTCAACCTTCCATATATGTGTGTCTTTTTCAACCACAGTTATGTCAGAAATAGTAACAGTGTTATAGCCACTCAGTAAGCAAACTCACTCAAAAGGACAGCGGGAATAGTGGAGTGCAGTTGATTACACCGGTGGGGCCGAGGCAGAGTTTCCTCCTTAGCCAAGGACCCCGACCGATTTTTGGGACAACCCTTTATACCCAAAGTATACATGTCCAAGCCCACATGCCCAAATTCTCTAAAGTCCACTCTGGACAATGTTAGTAAGAGATGCAATCAGGTTACAGCCATAAATTTACATTCTAAAGCTACCTGAACATACAGTTTAGTGTACATCAGTTAGCATTATTAAGATTACATTGTGGACACTGCATTCCTTCTGGCTCTGGGAGGTCTAGGTACGGGGTCTGCCCGGTCTGGTTTTTATCCACCCGGGAGGCCTGCTCAGCTGTTGCTATTTTTTCTCTATGGCCTTCCAGGTATGCAGTCCCAAGTTCACCAAGAGTGTAAGATGGAGTTCTTTTTCCTTTAAAAATGGAGTCAGTCCAGTCAGGGCAACCTGCTCCTTTCCTTCCAACAGCAATGCCAGAATGCTATAATAATAATTTACGGCTGACATAAATCTCTATATACATTCATTTGTCAACAGACATTCTGGTTGTTTCTACATCTGGGTTGTTGAAAACAATGCAGTAATGTTCTGCTGCTGCTGCTAAGTCGCTTCAGTCGTGTCCGACTCTGTGCGACCCCACAGACAGAAACCCACCAGGCTCCCATGTCCCTGGGATTCTCCAAGCAAGAACAATGGAGTGGGTTGCCATTTCCTTCTGCAGTGCATGAAAGTGAAAAGTGAAAGGGAAGTCGCTCAGTCGTGTCCGACTATTAGCGACCCCATGGACTACAGCCTACCAGGCTCCTCCATCCATGGGATTTTCCAGGCAAGAGTACTGGAGTGGGGTGCCATTGCCTTCTCCGCAATAATGTTCACTGGAGTGCAAATATTTCCCTCACTAGAATGACTGTTTCCTTTGGATATCTAGTCTCGGATGGGTTTCATAGATTGTGGGCCCGTTCTTTATTTAATTTATAGAGTAGACTCCATATCATTTTGCTAAGAGCTGAATCAATTACATTCCCACCAACAGAGGCTGGTGGCGATTCTAGGGAAGTCGAAATTGAATGCACCAAGATTTATTCCAAGCTTCAAAAAGAATTAAATGCAAAAAAAAAAAAAAAAGAGAGAGAGCAAAGTGAATCGATTAGGAAAAAAAAAAAACACTTTTAATTTTCCTTCAAAGAGGCACCATGCAGTGACAGAGTCAATCATTTCTTGCCCCACTTCTCTTCCCTGTCCTGTGTCTCAAGCCAGAAAAGGAAAGGGAGTGACCCACAGCTGGGAGGAAGACGCGGCCTCTCCAGGGGGCCGAGAGGGCAAGGCTGCGGAGGCGGGAAACCACCTTGCAGAAGAGGACTTTACAGGGGGGTGGGGGGGCGGGTAGGGGACGGAGAGAGTAAAGGGAGAGTGAAGGGGATTTTAAAAGTGAAGGAAAAGAGGCAAAGGCGGTGTCTACGTGGACCAAAGGCAGAAAAGCCAAGGGCTCGGGAACCCTCCTCACGGCGATTTCAACCCCGAAGGACAACACCACACCTTTGAAAGCAACCTCTGGATATACTCGGGGTGTTTTAGGTCCGTCGATATTCTCAAGAAGCCGAAGGTAGTGTAAGGTGGACAAAGAACTTCAAATTTACAGTACAAAGGAAAAACACGCCCCAGGCAACTCAAACTCTACGCCGAGTTCTCCACTTTAGATTCTTGAATAAACTGCGCAGGCGCGAAGTTAGAGACCGTGTTTCCGGGGGCGGGACCAGGGCGGAGGGCTATCGGGGATGGGCGGGGCGAGTGAGCTCTCCTCCTCGCAGAGTTCGCCGGGATGAGGTGTATAGGATTGGGGAGGAGGTAAGTGAACTCCGGGCGCTTTGAAACTGCTGATATTAAGTTACTATCTAGAACAGTTTTGTGGTAAAAGCTTGGAGATGTGTGGGCCCCTAACGTCGGAAATGATCTTTTCTGCTAACAAGTTGAAAACGGTTTCAGTAAAAAGCTATTTTTTTTACAGCAGTTTTCCCCCGTGCCCCTCCTGCGTGTGTGCTACTGCGTTTCAGTCGTTGTGGGACTCTTTGCGACCCCGTGGACTGTAGCCCTCCAGGCTCCTCTGTCCATGGGATTCTCCACCAAGAATACTAGAGTGAGTTGCCATGCCCTTCTCCAGGGTTCCTCCTGAGGCTCAAGCAATTAAGAGGTTGAAACGTGGGTTTCCAAGCATTTGCTGCGTGGCAGTGGTTGGATCGGGAACATTAACTGCAGTTAGAATCAATTTAAACAGTTTGAGGAAACAAGATCTGGGCTTCCCTAGTACAAACTAGAATGAGAAATACAAAATTCTCCCTAGGCATTTCGTACTGACATCCTGCAGAACAGCTCTTGCGTTTCTATTCCCCAGTTAGCCAGCAGACCAAACTCAACACTCTGCTCAGTTCCAGAGACTCAGGGACAAAACCTGGTGTCTGAGATTGGAGAACTACGGCATGTTATAATGTCCCTCATTAACAACATTTTGTTGTTGTTATAAATTGCGTTGTTCTTTCTTTGGGCTAGAGTGTTTTGTCTTTTTAAACCAACTTGTCCCACCCAGTTTTATATACTTTACGTCTCTGTATAAGTGTAAGTTGTTCAGCATAATGTGCTAATTTATGTATATTGAAATAATTACCACAACTTTAGTATCCATCATCTCATACATAACATTTCTTTTTAGGAGAATTACATTATTCATTAAAATGCCTGCTCTACTCTACTTCTTAAAAATTTTGGTTGCATCCTGCGACTTATGCGATGTTAGTCCCCCAACAAGGGACCTGCATCCCTTGCACTAGAAGGCAGATTTTAAACTTATTTTTTAAAGTGAAGGATAATTGCTTTACAGAATTTTGTTGTTTTCTGCCAAATATCAACATGAATCAGGCACAGTTGTACATGTCCCCGCCCTCTTGAATCTCCCTCCTCTCTCTCCCCTCTGGGTTGATACAGAGCCTGTTTGAGTTCCCTGAGACACACAGCAAATTCCCATTTTCCCTTACATATGGTAATGTAAGTTTCCATGTTACTCTCTCCATCTCACCCTCTGCTCACCTCTCCCTGTGTCCCTACGTTTGTTCTCTATGTCTGTTTCCCCATTGCTGCCTTGCAAATAAATTCATCAATACCATCTTCCTAGATCCCATATATATGCATTCAGTTCAGTTGCTCAGTCGTGTCCAGCTGTTTGTAACCCCATGAACCACAGCACATCAGGCCTCCCTGTTGATCACCAACTCCCAGAGTTTACCCAAACTTATGTCCATTGAGTCGGTGATGCCATCCAACTATCTCATCCTCTGTCGTCCCCTTCTCCTCCTGCTCCCAATCCCTCCCAGCATCAGGGTCTTTTCAAATGAGTCAGTTCTTCGCATCAGGTGGCCAAAGTATTGGAGTTTCAGCTTCAACATCAGTCCTTCCAATGAACACGCAGGACTGATCTCCTTTAGGATGGACTGGTTGGATTTCCCTGCAAGTCCAAGGGACTCAAGAGTCTTCTCCAACACCACAGTTCAAAAGCATCAATTCTTTGGTGCTCAGCTTTCTTCAGAGTCCAACTCTCACATCCATACATGACTACCAGAAAAACCATAGCCTTGACTAGACGGACCTTTGCTGACAAAGTAATGTCTCTGCTTTTTAATATGCTGTCTAGGTTGGTCATAACTGTCCTCCCAAGGAGTAAGCGTCTTTTAATTTCATGGCTGCAATCACCATCTGCAGTGATCTTGGAACCCCCCAAAATAAAGTCAACCACTGTTTCCCCATCTATTTGCCATAAAGTGATGGAACCGGATGCCATGATCTTAGTTTTCTGAATGTTGAACTTTAAGCCAACTTTTTCACTCTCCTCTTTCACTTTCATCAAGAGGCTCTTTAGTTCTTCATTTTCTGCCATTAGGGTGATCATCTGCATATCTGAGGTTATTGGTATTTCTCCCGGCAATCTTGATTCCAGCTTGTGCTTCTTCCAGCCCAGCGTTTCTCATGATGTACTCTGCATATAAGTTAAATAAGCAGGGTGACAATTTACAGCCTTGATGGACTCCTTTCCCAATTTGGAACCAGTCTGTTGTTCCATGTTCAGTTCTAACTGTTGATTCCTGACCTGCATACAGGTTTCTCAAGAGGCAGGTCAGGTGGTCTGGTATTCCCATCTCTCAGAATTTTCCAGTTTATTGTGATCCACACAGTCAAAGGCTTTGTCATAAAGCAGAAATAGATGTTTTTCTGGAACTCTCTTGGTTTTTCGATGATCCAGCGGATGTTGGCAATTTGATCTCTGGTTCCTCTGCCTTTTCTAAAACCAGCTTGAACATCTGGAAATTCACGGTTCACATATTGCTGAAGCCTGGCTTGGAGAATTTTGAGCATTACTTTACTAGCGTGTGAGATGAGTGCAATTGTGTGGTAGTTTGAGCATATATGCGTTAGTATATGCTATTTATCTCTCTCTTTCTGACTTACATCACTCTGTATAATAGGCTCTAGGTTCATCCACCTCATTAGAACTGACTCAAATTGCATTCCTTTTTATGGCTGGAATTCTCTGGTGGCTCAGATGGTAAAGTCTGCCTGCAAAGTGGGAGACCAGAGTTTGATCCCTGGCTCAGAAAGATCTCCTGAAGAAGAAAATGGCAACCCACTCCAGTATTCTTGCCTGGAAAACTCCATGGACAGAGGAGCCTGGTGGGCTCCAGTCCATAGAATTGCAAAGAGTCGGACACGACTGAATGACTTTAGTTTCTTTATGGTTGAGTAATATTCCAATTTGTGTATGTACAACTTCTTTATCCATTCATCCATTGATGGACATCTAGGTTGCTTCCATGTTCTAGCTATTGTAAATAGTGCTGCAATGAATATTGGGGTATATCTTTTTCAATTTTGGTTTCCTCAGGGTATATGCCTAGCAGTGGGATTGCTGGGTCATATGGTGGTGGAAGGCAGATTCTTAACCACTGGTCCATCAGGAAGTCCCTCTTTCTCTTTTTGTTCCCCTCTACTGGTGTTCCTGCCCTATTTCAAACCTCACACGGGTCCTACTTACTCTACTCATTTCCCCTCTTACTGCATTTTCCCCTCAACCTTTGACTGCCCCATCTTGTTTTTGCCTTTCTTTCCCATCTCTGCTCCCTCTCTGCTTTTGGAGGTACACCTCACCTATCCATGTTATGCTCACTTCCACCTCATTCTCTGGCACCCCCAGGTGACTATGCATCAAATTTCCTGCTTTCTTTCTTCCTCTGCTCCTCCAATTGCTAATTTTCTCTCCTGGGGTCCCAGTGCTCTGAATGCCAAGTTTCCAACTCCTTAATCCTCACCACTGTTGCTCTCCCTCCTATCACTGATTCAGGACTCCTCTCCCTACATTGCTCTTCTACCCCTGCAGATCCTGTTTCCATTACTACTTTTATAAAACTGACTTTCAAGGCTCAATTTCTTTTATGTTACTGTCTCTTTGCAAGATCCCCAGCCATCACCGTCTGTATTCTCATTGGTTCCCTTCATTCTTTTCAGCTGTTTTTCTGTGTCCTTCTGTCTCTGCTTCTTCTACACCCTCTTGCCTACATATTTCCAGGGATGTGACTGAATAACATGCCTGCCTTCAAGAACATTTTCCTATTGAGTTGAATTGGACACAGAAAAACAATGACTGTCACATGGCTGGCCTGGGGCACCTCCACAGGGGGATGAAAGGAAGGTCTGACCAAACGGGGAGGCCTAAGAGGAAGGACTGCTCTGAGGAGACGCAAGAAGAGGGGCTGGGAAAGAGGGGGGCCTCAGGGGCAGGCTCTCCAGGATCAGGGAGAGAACGTGGCATGTCCTGCCACCCTCCAAGGGTGGATAGGGCGAGGCTGGGGGATTGTTCCCAAAAGTTCTCCAATGCTGAATAGAAATACGGTGACAGAGTTTTGGAGTAGAAAAAAGTAGCTTTATTACTTTGCCAGGTAAAGGGGGAACACAGTAGGCCAATGTGTCAAAAACTGTGCCCCTGCTTCCTGGGAAGTTGGAAGAGGTCTTAAGGTTTTCAGGGTTTTTTTTTTTTTTTTTCCCCCAGGTGGAAAATGGGGCTGAAAAAAAGAATGAGGGCTGGTGTGGTCTTGCATTCTTCTCCCCTTCCTGGGTGAATTGAGATCATCACAGCTGGCATGAGGCGATTCAAGAACAGGTTCTGGTGGTCTCTGAGGTCATCGTCCCATGACATTCTTTTTGGAATGAAGAATGCTCCGAGAGGGAAGTAATGTTTTCTTGGAAGGATAAATGCCAAGTGTAGCTAGAGGGCATCATTTTCAGATTGCAAATAAGCAAGAAAGAGAGGGAGAACAAACATCTCCCTCTCTTATGGGATGAAGAGAAAAAGGACTGTATGTGGGCTAACATAATGGGGTGCCTCATTTAGTTTCTGCTACAGCAGGAGCAGAGGTAGTACAGTTTGAAGAAGCAAAATGTTTGACCTATGTGGAAGAAAAGCCAAGGGCAGGGACCAGCCCCAGGATGAATTTAAATCCAAAGGAAAACAAGTCTTCTTTTCTCTGTAACATGCCGTGCCTCTGTATGTCAGTACATCACTGGGAAATGGCAGGATGACTCCCAGGCATTTGTCAATGGAGATTGTCTCCTTCTGACAAATTCACCATTACGAATTATCCAAAGACTTAAAAGAGTGGAACTTTGACTAAAGATGGTGCCACACTCACTTATCAGGTTTCTCTCTAGTATGAATTCAGTTGATGCTTTGCAAGGGCTGGCAACTCATAAAAGATTTTGCATAACTCAATACATTTGTAAAGTTTTTCTCCAGTATGAATTCTCTGGTAAACTGTAAGGTTTCCCTTGTGATTAAAGACCTTGCCACACTCACTGCATTTGGAAGGCTTTTCTGCCATATGAATTTGTGGGTAGTAAAACTAGTAAAAAAGGGTTGTCTTCTCAAGAAAGACCCTGTCACACCCATATTACGTTTGTAAGGTTTCTATTATGAATTCTTGGGAGACTCACAAGGTTTGTTTTGACAAAAGACACTTATTACATTTGTAAGGTTTCTCTCTACTATGAATTTCCTGATGAAGTCCAAGGGCTTCAGTGAAAGACTCTGCCACATACATGATATTTATATGGCTCTGCCTCCTGCATGGATTATCTCATGTCTGCTGATACCTGAGGAAGAATGAAAGGCTTTCCCACAGACACTACATTTTTAAGGGTTCTCTCCAGTATGAATGCTCCCATGAATTACAAGGTCTGGATTTCAGCTAAACATCTTAGCATACATATCACATTTCTGTAATTTCTCTCCTGTATGGATTATTTGATGTCGACTGAGGGTTGAGCTCTGACTAAATGTTTTACCACAGTCATTACATCTGTAAGGTTTCTCTCCAGTATGAATTCTATGATGAATTGAAAGCTTTCTTTTTTGACTAAAGACCTTGTCACACTCATTGCATTTGTAAGGTTTCTCTCCGGTATGAATTCTTTGATGAATTACAAGGTCAGAATTTTGGCTAAAGACCTTGCCACATACATCACATTGATGCAATTTCTTTCCTGTATGGACTATCCTATGTCGACTGAGGATTGAGCTCTGATTAAAGGTTTTACCACACTCATTACATTTGTAAGGTTTCTCTCCAGTGTGAATTCTTTGATGAACTGAAAGCTTTCCTTTTGTACTAAAGAACTTGCCACACTCATTACATTTGTAAGGTTTCTCTCCAGTATGAATTCTTTGATGAATGACAAGATCTGAATTTCGGCTAAAGACCTTGCCACATACATCACATATGTGTAATTTCTTTCCTATATGGATTCTCGGATGACTCCTGAAATTTGAGCCCTGATGAAGCTTTTTGCCACACTCATACAATTTGTAAGGCCTTACCCTGTGTGGGATCTGGTTTTGCATCAGTATGGAAGGATCCATAAAGTCACTCCCATATATATTATAAATATTGGTTTGGAGAGTAGGAGAAACTATTTGAAGAGGTGAAAATGAGGAGCTACTGTTGACATACTTATCAGCTTGATCAAATGCAATTTTCTGTTGATGTTTAAACATACGTAGTTCATCCTGAAGGCTTAACACAAGTCTATTTCCAGTACGGTTGTTTACTGCATCCCTTCTACCATGCTGACTTCTACTATCAGTGACATCTTGGTTAAGGGATGTACAGATATTTTTGTAATTTCTTTCATCATCTCTCCACTGAAACCTGAAGTCATTCATGTTCTCCTGAATTTCTGGGACGTTAAAATGTTTGGTTTCCGGGATTTCATTTCTTCCCCAAATCACTGTTCGGCATACTCCTCCTCTATCAGTGTGTGATTTTAGTTGTAATTTCCAGATGTATAGATGAGAAATATCTGTAAGATATAAAGAACCATAGATATCCTATTCATTACACTGCATGAATATAAGTTTCAGGTTGAATATAAGATATTAAATAAAAGTAATACTTCAAACAGTTATGAAACTTCTCAACCATGTTAAATTTTTGAGGAACAATAAATAGGATTCTCCACTACACTTCTGGTGTATTATGAAGTGGCCAGGCCAAATCATCTGAAGAAAGGGCATGTTTAAATTCCTGAGGCTACATTATGAAGCTTTTCATGCCTGAGTCAACATGACTTTGAGCTCAGTTAAGCAAGGTAGGGGATTTCAAAAGGCAAACAAGGGTAAATCCAAAGATACCTTCCCAACTTTTAGAGGCAAGTTACCCTTACCCACAGAGAGCAGGTTCCTGAAGGTGTCCAACATCACATCCACATATAAGGCCTTCTGAGCAGGGTCTAGGCATTCCCACTCTTCTGGAGAGAAGTGGATGGCCACATCATTCAATGTCAACTGTGACTTAAAGTTTAAAAAAAAAAAAATTTCACCAAGGCCATGAGGAGAGTTCCTATTTCCATACAAAATGAATAGAGGTAAAAGATCAATTAAGTTGAAGAATGTATTCTGACAGAGCCATGGAAAGGCACTTAGAGCTACTTGTATGTCTAATTTTAATTTCCTGTGCTTTGTCATTGAGATTATGATAGCTTCCAAATAGAAGTAGATTTCTCATTTTTGTGGGCAATACATGAAATATATACAAATAATAATTCAACACCAGGTTGTCTATGTGGAAGGGCTAGATATGTTGGACACACTGAGAATTATCAAACTTGGATATAAAGGAATATGAGTGGTGTTTTCAGAGATGACAAAGTCCACAGTAGTTTTAAAGAAAGTTCAAAACCTCCAAAGATGATGCTGATGATGACAGCAGCAAAGACAAACAACATTTGAATACTTCCTATATACTATGCGTTACTCTAAATGTTTAACATTTTTAACTTGTTAGCAACATCACAGCTCATTAAAGAATTTTTTACCATCTTACAGAGGAGAAAACTGTCAGAGACACTGAAAAATTGACTCAGGTCAAGAACCTAATGAATCATCTAGTAAGCACCTGAACTACCATGTTTGGGTTCTAGAACTGAAGCTGAAAAATCAAAAGTAATGAGCATTAAAAATTCATTGACAGATGACTCCCTGAGAAAATTTGAAAGAAGTTCAAGATGAACAACATGGATCAGCCTAAGAGGTCATTATACAAGTGTGCACACACGCACACATACACAAAATGTTAGCAATCTTATTATTATTTAAACTGTGAACATGGTAGTATAGGAAAAAAAATCAAGGCCAGAGAACATGTTAAAAATACACTGTCGACTGCAAAACGATGAACATGTTAAAAATACACTGTCGACTGCAAAACGATGAACATGTTAAAAATACACTGTCGACTGCAAAACGATGAACATGTTAAAAATACACTGTCGACTGCAAAACGATGAACATGTTAAAAATACACTGTCGACTGCAAAACGATGAACATACTAAAAATACACTGTCGACTGCAAAACGATGAACATACTAAAAATACACTGTCGACTGCAAAACGATGAACATACTAAGAACATACTAAAAATACACTGTCGACTGCAAAACGATGAACATACTAAAAATACACTGTCAACTGCAAAAGGATGAACATACTAAAAATACACTGTTGACTGCAAAACGATGAACATACTAAAAATACACTATTGACTGCAAAACGATGAACATATTAAAAACACACTATCAACCGCAAAACGATATGATAGTTTTAAAATCATGATCTCTTTTTTTTTTTAATCATGAAAAGTGAAAGTCACTCAGTCATGTCCTACTCTTTGTGACCCCATGGACTGTAGCCTGCCAGGCTCCTCTGTCCATGGAATTCTCCAGGTCAGAATACTGGAGTGGGTAGCTGTTCCCTTCTCCAGGGGATCTTCCGAACCTAGGGATCGAGCCCAGGTATCCCACATTGCAGGTGGATTCTTCACCATCTGAGCCACCAGGGAAGCCCCAAATCATGACATCGTTTATCTAAACCATGGACATGCACATCCATACACCTATGCATACAGGTCAACACTAAAATAACTGAGTAGTCTCCTGACAGTTTTTCAGTCTATTTTTTCAGTATTGGTTTTATTTACATGCATTCTAAGATCCTTCAGACAATGAAAATGTACAAATTGTACTCAATTGAGTTTCCCAAAAAGATTCTACACTAGGATACTAAAAAAACTAGTACAGACATAACACTGATTCAAAAATTTTAAAGTTATTACTGTTATACATTATTTTAAGATAACAGATAAAATCACAATAATAAACTTAAGAGATTCTTGAAGCATTAAAAAAAAGACAGAAATAATATTGAAAAATATATTATTATTAAAAAAGAACATTTTACCAAATGTCATGATTAAAAGGAAACTCCAAATGCATTCCTTTGAAGTTCCAGTGGAGTGAAGTGGGTTGGCCAGAGCTCCTGCCTTTCACCACTGTACAGGGTGCCTGAGCGGAGACCATGAGAGGAAGTGACCAGAAGAAAACAGACAGCTAGAGCGACAGAGTAATCTAAAGACAAGAAAGGCAAAAAGTGAAAAGAAGGAAAAAGATATTCTATCCTATAGAGAGCAGGAGTGACTGCACAGTATCAGAAAAATAAACAAAAACCGACACAAGAGACAAAGGACATCACATAATCATAAAAGGGTCGATTCCAAAAGAAGATGCAACAATTAATAAATATGTACTGAGGGAAGGCACTAGGTAAGGATGAACGTACAGGTGTCAAGAAAGAACACCTCAGAATCAGAAAGAAATCCAAAGAGAGGCATTTCAAGGACAGACTGAAGCATCAACTGAGACTATGACTTCACCTGAGAAACAGCCATCCTTTACTGTCCTCTTCCTCCTCTTCTTATGGGCTTCTTACTCAGACAACTTGCATCTTTAGAGGTCAAGCTTCAAAGCTGAAAACAGGCTGTTTAATGGTTAGAATAAACATACTCCCTCTTCCTCTGCTGCAACCACACACACAGGGAAGATCTCACCATGTGGATTAAGAGTCCTGTGCTCCCCACTGTCACAGGAGGGACTCAGGACAGTAAACTCCCCCACAGAGACCAACCAGTCACTTTCCCCACACTTTTCATCAGATCTCCCCACCCTCCTGAGGCTGCTATGCCACACAGTAGCAGTGGGCACCTGAGCTGACCTGACAACCCCCTTCAGGTCACAGACCAGGCCCTGGTCCATCCCACGCAGAACAGAGCACCTCCTCCTCAGGCTAGATCTCAGTCCTCAGAAACAGGAGGACTCACAGTCCTGATGTTCAGTGACAAGTCCAGACTGGAATCACAGGGGCAATTAAATATTATTGAAATCTCGCCACATACCCACGGTCTTAAGAATTTGTGGTCAAAGTGTATAAAATATGTCTATACAAATGACTCATTGATCTACTATGAAGCCTGGATTGAGTACCACTAACAGAAGATTAAGCCCAACACATCTCCCACTTTTTCTTTTTCTTCTCCAGCTTTATTGAGATATAAAAGATGAATGAAAATGGAACAAGTGATTCTCTGACAAACATATACACTGGGAATAATTATCACAATCAAGTAATCCATACTTCCATCAACCCAAAATTACCATTCTGTGAGACTATGTAGTGAGAGCATGTAATTCTTTCTAGGAAAATTTCAAGTATATAGAAACACACTGTTGATGAGAATTCAAGCTGGTGCAGCCACTGTGGAAAGTTCCTCAGAAAACTGAAAACAGAATTACCATACAATTTAGCAATCCCACTCCAAGGCATATAAACCGCACCAAATTATACCTCAAAAAGATTCATGCACCCCTATGTTTATAGCAGCAATATTTATAATACCCAAGACAAGGAAAAACTAAACGTCCACCAACAGATGTGTAAATAAAGAAGATATGGTACATATATACAATGAAATATTACTCAGCCATATAAAGAATGAAAGAATGCCATCTGCCACAATATAGATGGACCTAGAGATTATTATAAAGTGAAAGAAGTCAGAGAGAGGCAAATATATGATTATCATTCATTTCTAAAATCTTAAAAAAATGAAACAAGTGAACTGACTTACAAAACAGAAATAAGACTCACAGACTTAGAAACAAAATTATGGTTACCAAAGGGGAATGCAGGGGGGAATAAAATAGAAGGTTGGGATTAATACATAAACACTACTATATATAACGCAGATAACTAATATAGACATACTGTATAGCACAGGGAACTAATTCAATACTCTGTGATAATCTATGTGGGAAAAGAATCTGAAAAACAATCAACATGTATATGTACAACTAAATCACTTTGCTGTACACCTAAAACTAACAGAACCTTGTAAATCAACTATACTCAAATAGGAAAAGAAAGAAATCAGTTGTGAGCAAATTTCTTCATTATGGATGGGCTCTGTTGCAAAAATTCTCCAAGTTAATCAAGCCCATGTTTCAGAGAACTTGCAGAAAATAGCCAAGAGGGACCTGAGGGAAACACCTTCATATCACCTCAGAGTTCACAATTTTACTAGCTCACAGGAAGAGGAAGAAAACAATACAAGGCTAACCCGTAAAACTAAATTTTGACTGTTAGTACAGAAGATCATTGACATTTCTGCCAACTACTCATCAACATATTCTAAAATTAGGTGCCTGCCTGCATCCTAAATAGCTTTGGTTGTGTCCAACTCTTTGAGACCCTATACTGTAGCCTCCCAGGCTCTTTTGTGCATGGGATTTCTCCAGGCAAGAATACTGGAGTGGGTTGCCAGTCCCTCCTCCTAAAATTATGTACTACTTACCAAAGAAACTACATACATAAGAAGAGAAGAAGCCATTCATGCCAGGAAAAAAATCTGAAACAAATTTTAAAAGCCATAACTGGACACATATCAATGTTACAACTCAATGATCCATATCAAAACAACCTATCACCCATTTGGATCCAGTTTTCCCCCACCTGCACTACTAGGTGTTTCCATTTTACTCTGTTTACCTGCCTCCCTGTTTCATTGGTCGCGTGTATTTTTTGCTCTCCTCTGCTCTCCTGCTGTTTCTGGCCTCCTCTTTGTTTCTTCCCTCACACCTGTCCTGCCCCTCTGTGCAAGCTGTTCTGCCTCTTGAGGCTTTCTCCCACCCTTTCTGACTGTCATAAAATTTCTGTGTGTTTCTGCCTCTTTATTCCCCCATCTCCGCTCCTTCTCAGCCCTCTGGATACACTCCCTTCCTCCTCAGAGACCCCAGGTGGCGATGCTTCCTTCCAGCTCCTTCTTTCCCTTTGCTCTTCTTGTCACCCTCTGTCCACTTTTTCTCCCAGCACCACATGGCTCTGAAGGCCAAGGTTCCAACTCTTGTAACATTTCCTATTACTCTTTTCATGAAATGACCGTCCTCTGGGATCCCGCCTTCTCACGCTGATCCGGGTTCCCTTCCTTATGCTGCCCTGCAATCTTGCAGATGCGACGTCCCACTTTCAGGTTACTGCTTCTTCGCGTGTCTCTCAGCGACCCTCTACGTTCCCACTCGTTTTCCCTCACTCTTTTCCCTTCAGGTTTTCTACTTCTCCCTCGGTCTCTCCTTTTCCAGATACTCCCTCACCCAAGTACAAAATGCCCGCCTTCCGGAAAGGACCACTTTCTAACGGGGGATGGAGAGATCCTGGGGACCGAAGAGCATGGGTATCACACGACCCGCCCAGCTCACCTTCCCCCAGGCGAAGGCAGAAGACGCGGCCTCTGCGGCAGCAGAGCGGCCGGCGCTGCCTCCAGAGACCGAGAGTTCAAGGCTGGGGGGCGCAAATCCACCCCGCGGACGAGTATTTTACATGGGGTGAGGGTGGGGCGCGGGGGTCAGTAGAGGATTTTATGAAGGAAAGAGTCTTGAAAGGCAGTGTCTACGTGGGACGAAAGCAGAAAAGTCAGGGCAAGGACCGGCCCAGAGCGACTTCAAACCAAAAAGAAAACATACCGGACCCGAAACGGCGAAGTCCAGATTTTCTGGGGCGGAGGGCCGGGTCCTGGCATGTTAGATCCCTAGCGACTCCCACACCTTGAGGACTAGGGGTACCGCACAGCACAAGTTCACGGTACAAAGAAGAAACTTACCTCAGGACCATGACCTTGGCTGCGAGCCCTCCACCTTCCGGGTCATTAGGCTGGGCTCCTCGGGTTAGAGGCCGGGTTTCCGAGGCGGGGCCTACCGGCAAGGGGCGGAGCGAGGAAAAAGCCTAGCCCTGTGCCCTGTAAACTGGAGGGACTGGGAGAAGGGAGGAGTTGGCTGCTTCGAGTTGTATACAGAGCTACTGCGAATCTGCATTAAAAATCTTTTTGCCTACTTCCGTGACCCCCCCCCCCAGGTTCTTGTTTCTATGGAACATGTGAATAATAAAAATTGTTGACAAAAACAAACATTTTTAAAGCACCCACACACATGCGTGCACACGTACACTCCCTGGTCTCATCATTCGGGTCCGGGTCAGGATTGCCCTGGGGCGCCCCCTCCCTGAACTCCGCAGGCGAGCCTTTACAGCTCGACTTTGCTTCCCATAATAGGCCTGTGGCCGGTGCCTCCCGCAGCAGAGGCTTCCAGGGTCCTATTCCCCATAGGTGCTGAAGAGATGGAGTCTGGTTTCCAAAACCGTAGGCACGAACACCTGTTTATCCTTTGGAGGAGCTCCTTTATGTCCATCTTCTAGTCTTTTATTCTCTCTTGATTTCTATAACAGAATTTCCATATGACAATACTGGCTCTAATTAACATGTGTGGTCAATTCTCAGTATGAGTCCAGCTTACCCTTGGTACCCTTTATAGGCAGTGGAAAATTTTGCTTCAGTACTTCATTGAAACTAAGCAATAAATAATACCATGATAAAAATAGTTCCTGAGTAGACTGTATATACTTTGTTACATAATCAGCATGGAGCCCTATACCAAGGTCACAGGACAAAAATCTCTGGAACTAAGTCCCATAGCAAGTGTTGTCATGAATCTCCAGGTCTAATCCAGCCAGTTCTGTGACCCCCATATTAAGTAAAACACCTACCATATTACTCATCCTATAGAATCCTAATCAATCACCTAATGCCACCCCTTCCAGTAAGAATTTTCTGTCTGGAGGCTATAAAAATTGGCCACTAGCCCAACAAAGAGGTCAGCTCTCCCGTGAGCCATCCTGCTATTCTAACAGTCTCCCACTCTATTCTCCTTTCATTCCACCTCATGTCTGGAAATGCTTTTCCAACCTGCTCACATACCAGGACAATCTGGAAGTTCACAAAAGATTAAATTAACTGTGAACCCAAATGTAAAGATAAGCCGATTCTGTCTACCTATGTATCGTCTGCATAATAATGCAACAAGATCTGAACACATCTCTTGCTAGCTTCTTCATATGACATCTAGTAAGTAAAAGTTACATTTGCTACCTAATCTAAAATGGCTGTATGGTGAAAATCTAAAAAATATCTAAGGTCCATTCATTAAACATGTTTGCAAGCAAATGTAAAATGAGGAAGAGGAAAAAGGAGGTCCTTATTAGAGTTGCACATTATTGTCAGGACTTCCTGTCTTCATCTTCCACATGTGTGAGTGTCTCTGCAGGGGGTGCCATGCTCAGTGATTGTTCCTATATGAGTTGGTGCCCTTGACCTTGCTTCAGGAAGAGGATGGGAAAGATGGGGGCGAGGCGGGCTGTGGGTGCATAGGTCCCATCCAACTGAGTTTCTCTTCCCCAGCTCCTGGCTTGTCTCTCACCCAAGAGGTATCTGGGTCCACAGAGCCTAGGCTATGCAAGAGTTGACAAGGTCCAAGAGATTTTCATAGACTTTTAATAATTCTTTCAGTCCAAATTTGATTAGAAGCTGATATTTAACACTTGGTATTTCTAATCTCTTCATGCTGCAGAGTAAAGCATTTCTTGCTAGTAAAAGTATATAGTTAAGGTCAGTCATTAAAATACAACAACTGCTTGAACTTAGGTATCCTTCTTTCAAAATGGTATCTGGCGAGCTAGGTTGCAATCTGTAATGCATCCTGTCATGATGACTTTGGACACACAGTAAAATCCTTTTCTCTGTTGTGGTTCATCATTAAAATATTACACAAGGATAATTACAATAAAGGTATGAAAGGCCCCAGGCTCCACTCCACTCTCTCCCTCCCTGTCTCAGAGGGAGTTCTGAGGAAAGCGAACCCATGAAGAGGGCCAAAGGGCAAGGACCTAGGCCCTCGCCACCAGCTAGGAGAGGGAGTTTGAAAGCCTGCTAATGCAGCCCTGAAGGAGCCTTCCTGTGGCTTCAACCTCAAGAGGCCCTGAGCCACACCCATGCCACTAAGATGCTCCCACATGCACAAAAACTGTGGACTATCATCAAATGCTCACTCTGAAGCCTCTAAGCTTTGTACTGATTGGCTACATAGCAGTAGATAACGAATGTGCTCCTGCATGCTCAGTCACTCAATCCTGACTGACTCTTTGCAACCCCATGGACTGTAGCCATCCAGGTTCCACTGTTCATGGGATTTTCCAGGCAACAATGTTGGAGTGGGTTACCATTTCCTTCTCCAGGGGGTCTTCCTGAATCAACCTGCATTGGAAGACTTTTTTTTTTTTTTAACCACTTAACTACCAGGGAAGCCTGATTCAAGCCTGATTCTGGCCGGCTACAGAAATGGATATAAAATATATATGCCATGAAAAAGATGAAAATATGAAGGCACTTAAAATTCAAAATGAAATTCTCACAGTAAGATGAATATGCACATTCACCTAATCTTAATGACTTCAAAACTGTGCTACTTAGGGAATTTTCCAGTGGTCCAGTGGTTAGGACTCCATAGTTCCACTCTAGGGGACCAAGTTCAATTCCTGGTTGGGGAATTAAGATCCATAAGCCCTGTGGCAGTGAAAAGAAGGAAACATTTATTTCCTACAATGACATGATAAATTAAGTAAGACACCTGGGCATGAGTGGGTGGAGACAGGTACACTGGCAGTGAAAGATGGGCAACTTAGCCATTGGATGGAGTCCAGGGTGCTCTGTGAAGGGTCAATGGAGGTGTTGACTACCCCCAGAACTGGTCATTTAGTTAAGCAAAGACAGGACTGTCTTTGTAGGCAATGGAAATTAACAAGTAAAATGCAAAATTCTGTTCATGCTGATTGTGCATTTTCATTCCAATGGTATCAAGAACATCATTTCCATTTAGAGTACACTAAAATCTGGGAGACAGAGATCAACTGTAGTCCAGGGAGTGTAGGTCAAAAGCAATCTGAGGAATCTCATATGAATTACAAAGCTCCAAAGTGGTTTGAGAATTAACATACTTGGGAGAGGAGAAAATCTTTTTTTTAATTGGAGGCTAATTACAATACTGTAGTGGTTTTTGTCATACATTGACATGAATCAGCCATCGGTGTACATGTGTTCCCCATCCTGAACCTCCTCCTACATCCCTCCCCATCCCATCCCTCAGGGTCATCCCAGTGCACCAGCCCTGAGCACCCTGTTTAATGCATCGAACCTGGACTGGTGATCTATTTCACATATGATAATATATATGTTTCAATGCTATTCTCTCAAATCATCCCACCCTCACCTTAAATCATGTCAACAAGCAGAGTCCCCCGCAGGGTCCTTTGATACCATTAAACAGCTTAAACGCTGAGGTTCTTGGGCATATTTGTTATCATCATTATATTTTTTTATTACTCCATTATTCATATGTGTACATTTTAGTCTTTGAATTTCACTTGATGTCACATGACATCCTGACAATGTGAGACTTTACTCCAACCCCGTAACTCTGGAAAACAGCCAACATAAAAGAACTCCTTTTCTTTTCTCTGGAAGGAGACCCCTTACTTGCTAAGAACTACGCTTCCTCTTTAATTTCAGTAAGACTCAGGACAGCCCATTTGTTTACTTCAGAAACAGCAAGAAAGAAATCTTCCAACTCCCCCTCCATTACCTTATGAATAATTACTGTTTCTCTTTTAGGTCTGTGGATGAAAAGCTTGTTGACAGGATTTCATCAAAATTTACTTAAGCCTTTCTCCTCTCCCAAGTATGCGAATTCTGGGACCACTTTGGAGCTTGTAATTCATATGGGACTTTGCCTAACTTGTTACACCTAACCAATTTATATCCCTGGGTACAAAAGCTAAGTTTTCAGTTTGACTTTTGAGGTTTTACAACTTTGGTTGCCACCATTCTATCTGAAGAATATTTCTTTGTTTTGACTACCCAGCAGGCAGCATGGCCCGTGGGATCTTAGTTCCCCTTCCCAGACCAGGGACTGAACCTGCACTGCCTGCACTGGACATGCGGAGTCTTAACCACTAGATTGCCAGGGAAGTCCTGCTAGTCACAGTACTGCGCAATAATTTCAGAAACTGGTATTGCTCTACATTTCTTCCTGCCTAAAGGGAAATGTTTTTATCTATCGTAATCGTGACCTATTTTTTTCAGTAAACACAACTTCATCTTGAATAATCTTTCTTGCAGAATTATGTGGTAATCAGTGAACCTGCATCTAATGAATTTAAATATTCATTCTTTGGTAATATTGACCTATGAGATAAAGGTACAAGCATACTTTGGAAATACTGCAAATGCAGTTCCAGAGAATGACAATAAAGTGAATCACACAATAAAGTAGGTCACTCAAATTTTTTATATTCACACTACATATAAAAGTTCTTCTTTGGACTATAAAGTATGCAATAGAAATGTCTAAAACAATTTTTCAAATTTATCAACCAACTCATTTCCTGCACTGGGTCCAAATCACTGATGGTGTAACAAGAAATAAAATACCCTGCCTTCAAAAGGTTATATTCTATTAGGGAATGTCAGCAATCATTAAGTAAGATATGACCCTAGTAATGAATTAATACAATGACAGAAAGAGAGGCTGACCTAATTTAAACAATGTGTTGAGAAAGTGCTCATATGATAAGAGGATGTCTGAACAAAATCATTGTAAAGAGCATGTGATGCAAAACCACATGGAGACCATGAGAAAAAGGATGAAAATGATGTTGGAAATTCATAAAAGCAACAAAACAAACTACGACCTGGAGTACCCAAAAGAGCACAGAACTTTGGATCCATTTACAATTCTTGAATGGAAACAGAAGAGAATAAATCTATTTATTTAAGGCACTCAGTTTGTAGTAATTGGTACAGCAGAAATGAAAAATTTAGTATGGGGTACGTAGAAAAGCGAAACAGTTTTCCAGAAACATTCTCATCTCATCAAGTGTCTATGGTCCTTGCACTACAGTTGATGTGATGTTGCAGTTCTACAAAGTACGCTAATAAAGCTGAAGATGTGGACACCTGTAAAAGCCTTGACACTTCACCACACTGTTCAATGTTCAAGATCATGGAACACCTGTAGGGACGTTTTAGGCTTAAAGGCACACTGAAGAAATTGCCACTCATTACGTTTGAGAGGTTTCTCTCCGGTATGAATTATCTGGCATACTATATATAAGGTACGAATTTTGACTAAACCTAGAGACGGTCATTAAACTTGTAAGGTTTCTTCCCATTACAGATTATCTGGTGGTGAGTGCAAAAAAACTTTACAACACTCATATTTGTACAGTTTCTTCCCGCTATGAATTCTCCAACAAATTGTAAGCTGTGAATTTTCAGATTTGAATTTTTTTTGAAGTTTGAATTTTGAAGACCTTCCCACATATAACACAATTATATGGTGTTTCTTTTTTCCTTTTTTTTTTTTTACATGGTGTTTCTCAAGCTGGATTTTCTAATGTGTGGTAGGGTTGAGATCTGAGTAAAGGCTTTTCCACACAACAAATCTGCAATGTTTCTATTCATTATGTGGACTTCCCTGGTGGCTCATTAGGTAAAGTAAGATCCCCTGGAGACGGAAATGTCTACCCATTCCAGTATTCTTGCCTGGAGATCCCATGGACAAAGAAGCCTGACAGGCTACATGACTGTAGCGACTATTACTTTCACTTCCACTTATTCATTGTGCAATCTGTGATGAATTCGAAGACATTGTTTGTAACCAAAGCCTTTGCCACACTGATTACATTTGTAAGGTTTCTCTCCAGTATGAATGAACTGATGACTGATGAGGGTTGGTCTACTGCTGAACATCTTACCACACTCATTACATTTGTAAGGTTTCTCTCCAGTATGAATTCTCTGATGAACTACGAGGTTTGAATTTCTATTAAAGACTTTGCCACACTCACTACATTTGTAAGGTTTCTCTCCAGTATGAATCCTCTGATGAGCTGCAAGGCTTCCTTTCAGACTAAACAGCTGGCCACAATGATGACATTTGTAAGGTCTGTCACCATTATGAATCGTTTGATGACGCACCAGATTGGATTTCTGATTAAAGAACTTGCCACACTCATTACATTTGTATGGTTTGTTTCCAGTATGGACATGTTGATGCCGTATAAGGGTTACCTTCTGACGAAAGAATTTGCCACACTCATTACACTTGTAAGGTTTCTGTCCAGTATGGACATGTTGATGCCGTATAAGGGTAGTCCGATGATGAAAGTACTTGCCACATGCATTACATCTGTACGCTGTTACTGCAGTTTGAATTTGTTGATGCCTTGTAACAGTTTCCTTATCACGAAAGACCTTGACACATTCATTAAATTTGTGAGGTTTCACTCCAGTATGAGTACTCAGATGAGTTTTAAGATGTGCTTTTTGACCAAAGACTTTGCCACATTCATTACATTTGTAAGGTTTCTCTCCAGTATGAATTCTGTGATGAACTGCAAGGTCTTTATTTTGATTAAAGACTCTGCCACACACATCACATTTAAATGGTTTTCTTCCAGTATGTTTTATCATATGTCTCCAGAGGCCTGAGGGATACCGAAAAGTTTTCCCACAGACATTGCATTTGTAAGGTGTCTCTCCAGTATGAATTCTCTTATGACATGTGAGATATGAATTATGATTAAAACTCTTGCCACACACATTACATTTATAAGGTTTCTCTCCAGTATGAGTTCTCCGATGAACTTCAAGGTGTGAATTTCGACTAAAGATCTTTCCACAAAAGTCACATTTACGCAATTCTTTTCCTGTATGGATTATCTGATGTCTACTGAAGTCTGAGCACTTAAGAAAGATTTTGCCACCCTCATTACATTTGTAAGGTCTTTCCCTGTGTGCTTTCTGGTCTTGTGTCAATATTGAAGGATGCATAAAATCACTCCCATATATACTAGAAATTTTGGATTGGCCAGAAGGAGAAACTTCCTGAGATGGTGAAAATGACATACTACTGTTCATGTTGCCATCAGCTTGATGAAATTCATCAATTGTTTGTCTACTCTGAAACATGCACAGTGCATCCCAAGAGCTTAATGCAAGTATATTTGCAATCAGCTTCTTTTCTGTATCCTTTCCACTGGGTTGAACTCTTCCATAAGTGACACCTTCCTTATGGGATGTAGGGATATTTTTATAATTTCTTTCATCATCTCTCCACTGACACCTAAGGTCACACATATTTTCCTGTAATTCTTGATGGTAAAAATGCTTGACTTCATGGCTTTCATGGTTTCCCAACATCACTGTTTGGAATCTTTCTCCTATACCAATGTTTGATTTTAGTTGTGATTTCTTGATCATGTGTATATGAGAGATAGCTACAAAATATAAAGAATCACAGATATATTACTACAGTGTATGAATAAATATTTTTTCAACCACAATGTTAAAAATTTTTAGGAAAACTATAGAATAAGATTCTTCACTATAGAAACAGTGGTTACCCATAATTCAAATCAAGCTTAGGGTAGTCTATTTTCAAACACACAATGACACAACATTCAAATTGGAAAAACTTATATTAGCCCTCAAAAATAAAGGTACTTTTCCAACATAACCACAAAACCCAAAGAAATTAAAGACTAAACATACAAACACTAGGGAGTTTAGAAAGGAAATCATAGGTGATGCAAGAAGAAATGAGTTGGGTAACTAACATTGTTATTCAGGGATCCCTCTTCAAAATGGTTTCTGAGTCATCACAGCTGCACACAGTAAGTTGTATCCTGAGAAAGTTGTCCAAGGGATGAAACGAAATCATTTTTACAGTGCAAGTAATAAGAAAGGTGGAGTGATGGGTGAAGGAATACTTGGAAACTGGGGAGATCAGGAGAACTATTAAAATATGTGAGTAAAGGTTAGTGTTTCTATCTGCATCAAGGGAACATGAAAAAATGAGTAAGACAGATAAAGGGTCTGAGTAGATTTCAGGGAATAATAAACAGAGGATATCATGGCTTATGACTGTACATATGTGTGAATAAAACTACGTACAGGCAACTAAAAATACTGACGTTAAAAGGAAAAAAGAATTGGTTTAGCTATTCCATTTTTAACTATGGAAATTATACTATGGGTATGTAGCCAAAATGAAAGAGATTTAAAAAGAGAAGAGAATGGGATATTTCAGATATAAAGCAGGTGTACATCTGTTACATTATTTGCTAGGTAGGTTATCAAATTCAATATTTCACAAGCCCCATTTCCATGCATATTTTCACTAAGAACAGATATTATGTTGTGAGATGTGTAAGAATGATCTTTGTTGAAACCTGAAGGAAACACTAGAAAAAGACCATCAAAAGGAAATGGATGTGTTTTTTTCTGTACACAAACATACAGATAGAAAGAAGTCAAAAAGTATAAAAGTTCCCCAAAATCTTGCAAAAAGAACAAAACTATCATATAATGGAGCATGTTAAGATTTTGGGACTATATCAAACAAAATTAAATCACTGTGTTAAAAGATATCTGCACTGCCATGCTCATTAAAGCAATAACCACAAATGCCACAACATCAGAACAACTGTATAATCCAACAAATGAATGGGGAAAAAATCTGGAAGAGATACACAGTATGTACCCATAAAGAATAAAAATGGTGTTTTCAACAACACAGATGGACCATGAAGGTGTATGCTCAGTAAAAATAATTCAGAGGGAAAACAGTACAGAATTATTCCACGTATGTATAAAATAAAGTTAATTTAGGAAAAACACACAAAAAAACAGGAGGCAAACTAAGAGCGACATAGAATAGTTGTTAACAAACTCAGGGGGTTAGTAGAACAGGGGATATTACTAAAAGGAATAAATTTACAGTTCTTAGTTAAAGACTTCTACAAATCTAATGTACAGCATGATAACGATAGCTATCACTACTACATTACATGCTTAAAAGTTAATAAGACACTAGACCTTAAACAGCTCACCACTACTCAGAAAAAAGTGGAATTATGTCACAGATGAATACATTAAGTAACCTACTAAGGTAATTACAATAGAACTATCAAATCATTACACTATAGATCTTTTTTTTTATTTTATTTTTAAACTTTACAAATTGTATTAGTTTTGCCAAATATCAAAATGAATCTGCCACAGTACACTATAGATCTTAAACTAACACAATGATAAACATTAATTAAATTTCAATAAACCAGAGAAAGAGAAAAAATGAGCACATAGACAAAACAGTCCTGGTTTATCAACTGAACAGAAATAAATTTAAGGAAAAAAAAGATAATAAAAATTCAACCCAAATAAAAACTGTTAGGCATACACAATACACCTAAGCTAGCAGAAGGTAGAAGAAAAAACTGGATTAGAGATCAATGAAATAGCGAATAGTAACTACATAAAATTGTAACACCACAAGTTGGTTCTTTGAAAAGAATAAAACTGACAAACCCTTATGTAGAATACCTTACAAAAGGAATGAAGACTCAAATTACTGAAATTAGAAATGAGAAAGACATTACAAATGATTCAACTGAAATCAAGAAAATTAGAAGGAAACAAGAAAATTCTATGTGTAGGTAATGGATAAAGTAGAACAAACAAATGAATAAATTTCTAGAGAATAACAACCTACCAATATATTTTATTAGAACCAGGAAGAAATTAATATCTGTGCAAACTAGTCATGGAAAGGAGATGGAACTGTTAATCAAAAACCATTGTGAGGCAAGTCACATACATTCACTGCACAATTGCAGACAATACTTCAAAACAGTTAAGGTCAATCTTCCTTAAACTTTTTTGGAAAACACAGAAGAAAAAGGAAAAGTTCCAAACTCTATGAAGCAGGAATTCCTCTAATACCGATGTCAGTCAAAGACACAAGAAAACCACAGATCAAAATTTCTAAAATGAAGCAAAATCACAATAAATGTAAACTAAAATTAACACCACGCTAAAAGGATTATATGCAACCATAAGGTGATACATTCTTGAAATCTAAGAATGGTTCAAAATATGCAAAGTAAAGTATATTAATGGAATGAAACAAAAAATAAAATAATTATCTGAACTAATGCAGTAAAAAGCATTTGACACAAGTCAACAGCTTTTCATAATAAAACACTTGATAAACAAGGAATTTAAAAAGCTATGGCAACACGTTAAAGGACAAATCTTATACAAGGACAGAAAGATGTGTACACTGCAAACTAAAAACATGGCTAAAAAACATTACAAAAGACACAACTGACACAAAGACATTCTAAACTCAAGGATTTGAAGTCAATATTGTCAAGATGTCAGTATTAACCAAAGCAATCAACAGATTCAACCCACTGCTTAGTAAAATCAATAGTACTTCTTGAAGAAATGATAAACACATCCTACAAATTCATTTGGAATCTCAAAAGATGCTGAAGAGCAAAGTATGCTTAAAAAGAACAAAGCCAGAGGTTTCGCAGGTCTTTATTTCAAAACTTACTCCAAACCTGTACTAATAAAATGATGTGATACAAAGATAAAGATAGACCAACTGGTGGAACAGTACAGGGACATTAAAAAAAAAAAATGTCTCATATATGGTCAAATGTTCTAGAAGGGGGTCAAGACAACTCAATGGAGGAAGGGCAGTCTATTAAAAAAAAGAAAATGTGGAGAAAACCAGTTCTCCAAATACACGACAATTAACTGGACCATTAACTGACATAATATACAAAACCAATAAAAGACCTAACCAAGCCCCAAATGCATAAAACTGCTAGAAATAAACATGCAGGAAAAGCTTTATGACACAGCAGTCACCAATGATTCATTATGCGTAACATGAAAAGCACCAGTGACAAACCTAAAACAGAAATACGAACTACCTGGAAATTATAAACTACTGTGCATTAGAGCACACCTAGTAGAGTGAAAAATAATCTATGCTATGGCAGAAAATATTTGCAAATGATTTATGTCATAATAAAATATCAAGAATATGTAAACAACTCTAAAAACAACTAATCACTGGAATTTCCTGGTGATCCAATGGTTAAGATTCCACACTTCCAGTATGGTGGGCATGGGTTCAAACCCTGGTCAGGGAACTACCATCCCGCATGCCACATGGTAGGCCAAAAAATAAACCAATAAGATAAAAATTTTTTAAATAAATAAAAATTAAAAAAGAACTAATTACCAATTCTACCTGGACGGGGCTGGCTCGCCTCCCATCAACCAACCCACACACTGAAAACAGAAAACAAGCACTATAAGTAACATGAAATACATAAACCTGATGGTTAAAGAAATAAAATCGAGACCATTTATTATGCATAGAAAAGTACAAAATGAAAGCAGCAGTGCCAAAAACAAATGATGGTCATCATGAAGGTATCGCTTCACCTCATTAGCTGTCTCAGTGTTTGGAGAAGAGGAGGGTTCCACACCATGGTTTGTGGGATCTTAGTTCGCTGACCAGGGGTGGAACCTGCACCTAACCACTGGACCGAGAGGGAATTCTCAAGCTCTCTCATTAAGATGCTTCAAGCTTAAGTGTGGACGTAGAATGGTGCATCTAGGCATCAAAACTATGGCATCAACAGTTTAGTCAATACCCTTGCATGAGGATGTGGACTTGGACGATGTTAACTCTAGAAAAAATTCTCAAACCATTTCTTGAGGATCAAAGCAGGTGGTCACTAGGGGCTTCCCTGGTGGCTCAGTGGCAAAGAATCCACCTGCCAAAGCAGGAGATACAGGTTCAAACTCTGATCCAAGAAGATCTCACATGACAGGGAGAAAATAAGGCCCTGAGCCACAACTATGGAGCCTGTGCTCTCAAGTCCAGGAGCCAAAACCATGAAGCCCTGACAGTTTAAAGCCCGTGCTCTGTAACAAGAGAAGACTGCACATCACAACTGGAGTAGCCCCCACTTGCTGCATCCAGAGAAAAGCCCACACAGCAATGAAGATCCAACAAAATAAAAAATAAATTAATTAATTAATTTTTAAAAGAAAAAATGAGGCACAGAAAGTCAACTGCTGTGGTTTTTCCAGAATTTCAACTCTGTGTTCACATGAGAGTGAGGACATTACAGGTGGCTCTGGAAAAATGTTTCACAAAATCAACTGCCTGCCGTGTTTTTGATTCAGAGGGGAACTATGTAATATGCAGGTATCATCCAACACTCTTCAAATAAGTACTGAGTCAAAATCACAGTAGAATACAGAGAATTAAAATATTTTAAAAAGTTTCCAGATAGGGGTTAGACATTGAGCGCAGGAAAAACTCCTAACATGAAGTGGCCAGATCATGTAAAGGAAGGACATGTTGAAACCCCTGAACCTACATCATGAAGGTTTTCATGCCTGAGTCAACACAGCTTTGAGCTCCATTAAGCAAGATAGGGAGTTCCAGAAGGCCAAGAGCAGTAAATGCAAAAATACCCTCCCAACTTTTGGAAGGAAATTATCCTCACCCACAGAGAGCAGATTCCTGAGGGTCTCCACCATCACGTCCCTGTACAAGGTCCTCTGAGCAGGGTCCAGACATTCCCACTCTTCTGGAGAGAATTCAATGGCCACATCCTTGAAGGTCAATTGTGCCTTAAGTTTGAAACAAAAAACACTTAACCAGGGGAACATGAGTAGAGTTCTTACTTGCATATAAAATGAGTAGAGGTGGAAAGATCAAGTTGAAGTAGGTATTGTGACAGAGACGCTGCTTCTGTCTAATTTAATTTCTTATGCTTTATCATAAAGATTATAATATCCTCCGAAGAGATACAGGTTTTTCATTTTCTTATGAAATACATGAAATAGATACAAATAAAAATTCAAAGCTGGGCTGTCTATATGAAAGTCTTAGTATGTTTCATCACTGAGGGATGATCAAAGCTGGATGTGGAGGAGCTGAGTGATCTTCAGTGATGACAAAGTCTATAGCGTGTTTAAGGAAAACTCAGAATTTTTAATCGTGATGATGACAGGAGCAGCAAAGATGAACACTGTTTGAACTTCCTGTCTGAAATGCATTACTCTAACTGTTTTACATGTATTAACTTGTTGTCAGCATCACAGCTCATTAGAGAAAGACCTATTCTGATCTTGCAGATGAGACCTGTGTCAAAGACACAAGGAGAAACTCCAATCAGGTCTAGAAGTTAAGGAATCACAGAGCAAGCAACTGAACTCCTAAGGCTGGACTTTAGAACTGAAGTTTAAAATGAAAGAGTTAAGTAACACAGAGAACATTAAAAGTACACTGCCAGAATGTTTCATGGAGAACACATGAAAGAAGTTCAAGGTGCACAACACAGATTGGCCTAAAAGGTCTTTATACATGTGTGTGCATACACATGCACAAGAAATGCTAGTAATTAGAACATGTTAGAAATATAATTGCTATAACAAAAAGGTATATAGTTTTAAAATCATGACTTTTATATAAAGCATGGAACTGCATATCCATGAATTCATGTACTAAAATGAATGTACTTAAAATACTTAAAATTCAACATTCAAAAAACTAGGATCATGGTATCTGGACCCATTCAGTTCAGTTTAGTTCAGCTGCTCAGTCGTGTCCGACTCTTTGCAACCCCATGAATCGCAGCACGCCAGGCCTCCCTGTCCATCACCAACTCCCGGAGTTCACTCAGACTCACGTCCATCCAGTCAGATGCCATCCAGCCATCTCATCCTCTGTCGTCCCCTTCTCCTCCTGCCCCTAATCCCTTCCAGCATCAGAGTCTTTTCCAATGAGTCAACTCTTTGCATGAGGTGGCCAGAGTACTGGAGTTTCAGCTTTAGCATCATTCCTTCCAAAGAAATCCCAGGGCTGATCTCCTTCAGAATGGACTGGTTGGATCTCCTTGCAGTCCAAGGGACTCTCAAGAGTCTTCTCCAACACCACAGTTCAAAAGCATCGCTCAGCTTTCTTCACAGTCCAACTCTGACATCCATACATGACCACTGGGAAAATCCATAGCCTTGACTATGTTGACCATCTTGGACTTTTGTTGGCAAAGTAATGTCTCTGCTTTTCAATATGCTATCTAGGTTGGTCATAACTTTCCTTACAAGGAGTAAGCCTCTTTTAATTTCATGGCTGCAGTCACCATCTGCAGTGATTTTGGAGCCCAAAGAAATATAGTCTGACATTGTTTCCACTGTTTCCCCATCTATTTCCCATGAAGTGATGGGACCAGATGCCACGATCTTCGTTTTCCGAATGTTGAGCATTAAGTCAACTTTTTCACTCTCCACTTTCACTTTCCTCAAGAGGCTTTTGAGTTCCTCTTCACTTTCTGCCATAAGGGTGGTGTCATCTGCATATCTGAGATTATTGATATTTCTCCCAGCAATCTTGATTCCAGTTTGTGATTCATCTAGCCTGGCATTTCTCATGATGTACACGGCATATAAGTTAAATAAGCAGGGTGACAATATACAGTCTTGACATACTTCTTTCCCAATTTGAACCAGTCCATTGTTCCATGTCTCATTCTAAGTGCTGCTTCTTGTCCTGCATACAGGTTTCTCAGGAGGCAGGTAAGGTGGTCTGGTACTCCTATCTCTTTAGGAGTATTCCAGTTTGTTGTGATCTACACAAAGGCTTTAATATAGTCAGTGAAGCAGAAGTAGATGTTTTCTTGGAATTTCCATGCTTTTCTATGACCCAGCATACATTGGCAATTTGATCTCTGGGTCCACTGCCTTTTCTCAATCCAGCTTATATGAAATGTTCCCTTGGTAACTCCAATTTTCTTAAAAAAAAAACACTAGTCTTTCCATTCTATTGTTTTCCTTTATTTTTTTGCATTTGTCACTGAAGAAGGCTTTCTTTATTCTCCTTGCTATTCTCTAGAACTCTGCATTCAAGTGAGTATATCTTTCCCTTTCTCGCTTCTCTTCTTTTCTCAGCTCTTTGTAAGGCCTCCTCAGGCAACCAATTTGCCTTCTTGCATTTCTTTTTCTTGGGGATGGTTTTGGTCATCACCTCCTGTACAATATTATGTACCTCCAACCACAGTTCTTCAGGCAATCTGTCTACCAAATCTAATCACTTGAATCTATTCATCACCCCCACTTATATGGGGTATAATATGGAACTTGACTTAGGTCATACTTGAATGGCCTACAGGTTTTCCCTACTCTCTTCAATTTAAGTCTGAATTTTGCAATAAGGAGCTCATGATCTGACCACAGTCAGCTTCAGGTCTTTTTACTGCTGACTGTATAGAGCTTCTCCATCTTTGGCTGCAAAGAACATAATCAATCTGATTTCAGTATTGGCCATCTGGTGATGTTCATGTGTAGAATCATCTCTTGTGGTGTTGTTCAGCTCAGCCTCTTCTTTCTTTTGCTATTTCTCTACTTTACCCCCAGGAGAATATGGGCACCTACCAACCTGGAGGGTTCATCTTTCAGTGTCATATCTTATTGCCTTTTCATACTATTCACGAAGTTCTCAAGGCAAGAATACTGAAGTGGTTTGCCATTCCTTTCTCCAGTGGATGTTTTGTCAGGCCCTAACTAGCAAGGACATGCCCTTTAGCCGCTCAGTGTAGCTGAATGACATGCCTGGTGCCCTGGCAGTCCCAATGCTGGTCCCCATTGACCATTTAAACATTCATTGGCTGTGGAGTCTCTCAACGTGCGACCAGGGGTTGAGGCAAAGGCCCTGCTGGAGTGGCGGGGAAGGGGGTCTAGGAAGGGCTGCAGCTGACATTGGATGACGCCCAGAAGTTCAGGGAACCCTGGCCTCACTGCTGCCATTGGCTATCCCGGAGCCATCCACTGCCCAGGAGTGGCTGGCCTCCTTGGGGTCCACCACAGACTGGGAGTCACTGTCCACTGTAGAGACGATCTGCTGCCCTCCACTGTCTGCCAGTGGAGCTGATCAGCTGCACGCGAGTCGACCATACCCAGGCTTTTCTGCTGCCGCTGGTGGACCTAGGGCCAATCTGCTGCCACTGCAGGTTCCATGCTTGGAAATGGGGGCGCTGGTCACTATGCTGCTCCAGCCTCTGTCTCTGGGGTGATCTTTGTGAAGCCCATGGCTGTGGCCATGTTATCCCACAGTCGTCTTAACCAAAAGACATTAATAAAGGCCAACGAGTTTGTTTTGGGCAGTAATTAACTTTGATTCAAATTTGGAAAAGTTATTATTATTACACATTATTTGTAGATTAATAACAAAATTAGCACCATAGTAAAATAAAAAACTTGTTGGACAATTTAAAACCATGACAAAAAGAAAACAAAAACAACATGGAAAAAAATATATTGTTATCAACCAAGAATATTTCACCAAACATCATGATCAGAAGGAAATACTTAATGAATTCTCGCTGAAGTGACAGTGGAGTGAAGGGGGCTGGCCAGAGATCCTGCCTGCCTTTCACCATGGTACAGTGTGCCCGAGCAGGGACCACTGGAGAAAGTGACAGGAGGAAAACAGTGGGAGCAAGACACACAGAGAGCACGTCAGAGCTGGAACGGTGAACATTCACAAGTCTAAGGTGAAAAGTGAAAGGATGGAAAAAGATATTCAGTCCTTAAGAGAGCAGGGGTTACTGCACAACATCAGACAAAAGACAAAACAGTCTAAGGAAAAACCTAACAAAAGACACAAAATATATTATGAAATGGGAAAAGGTATATTTACGAAGAAAATATAACAATTACAAATATGTATATATCTAACATCAGAGTTCCCCAGAAAATGAAGACGATCTTAACAGAAGTAAAAACGGAAATAGATAATAGCACAACATTAGTATCAGACTTCACTACCTGAGTTTTACCAGCACATGGAAACCAAAAGATCAACAAGGAAACTGAGCACTTGTACAACACTGTAGAATTACTGTACCTAACAAACATGTCGGAGAAGCCAATGGCAACCCACTCCAGTACTCTTGCCTGGCAAATCCCACGGACAGAGGAGCCTGGTGGGCTGCCGTCTACGGGGTTGCACAGAGTTGGACACGACTGAAGCGACTTAGCAGCAGCAGCAGCAACAAACGGGTACAGAACATTCCACTCAACAACAGAAAAAATCACCTTTCTCCAGCACATGTCTTAAAACCTTCTCCATTTCACAGACCACATGCTAGACCATAAAACAAAGCTCAATATATGAAGGCTGAGATCATAAAAAGTATCTTCTAAAAAAGAGAAGAGTATCTCCTTTAACCACAGTAAAATGATACTAGAAATAAACAGCAGAAGAAAAACAGGAAAAGCTTCCAAAAGTGGAAAGTAAGCAGTTTATTGTTTAAGAAGGGATGAGTCAAAGAAGAAATCACAGGAAAAATTGTAAAGCATGTGAATGAAAATAAAAACAGAGCATATCAAATTTATTAACAGGTAGTCAAAGATGCAGTAGTAGGGAAGTCCACACTGCTAAATCCTTACAACCACAAAGAGAAAGATGCACACTATGCATTACTCTTCAAGAAACTACTGAACAACCTAGCCAGAGCAATTGGAAAAGGAAAAAAAAAAAAAAAATCTAAGTTATCTAAACTGAAAAGAAAGCAAAATTACCTTTTATTTTGTAGGTGACAAGATTTTATATTTAGAACCCAGAAGAGATTGTAGAAGAAAACTGACTACTCTAAAAACACTAAGGACTTTCCCAGTGGTCCAGTGGTAAAGAATCTGCTTGCTAGTCCCTGGTCCAGCAAGATCCCATATGCAGTGGGGCAACTAACTAGTGAAACCTGCCCACCTAGAGCCTGTGCTCTGCAACAAGAGAAGCAACTGCAATGAAAAGCGCATGTACCACAACTAGCAAGTAGCCTCCAACTGTCACAACTAGACAAAGCCCACTCGCAGCAACAAAGAACTAACACAGCCCAAAATAAATACATAAACAAAAATTCAGAAAAACCTTAGAAGAGTTGCACCATAAAATATCTGCACACCAAAATCAGCTGCACTTCGATACACAATGAACAATGTCAACAGAAAATCAGAGACCAATCCCATAGAATCCTTAGGGAAAATATCAGCCAACTAGGTGCAAGACCTCTAAACTGAAGAATAGGAAACTCTTTAAGAAGTCTCTGGAGATATATATGAAAGAAACACACCCTCTAATCATGCAGTGGGAACTTTATGTTTTTAAAATGACCAAATTTGGGTGGAAGGGAAGCTCAAGAAGTAGTGGATATATGTATATTCATGGCTGATTCATGTTGTTGTATGGCAGAAACCAACACAACATTGTAAAGCAAATATCCTCCAATTAAAAATAAAATTTAAATAATAGAAAAAAAAAAAAAGAAATTCCTTCACTTGCAACCCAGCAGATAAGACCTAGCATACCCCCCAAATTTTTCAATGGAAATTAAGAGGCCAGTCAAACTGATTAAAAACAGGTAACACTTCCTTTGCTTAAAAGTAGCAAACTATAAAAATCAAGTCAATAAAGTTTCATTGCAAAATTTTCTTTATAAAAAAATGACCAAATTAGGGACTTCCCAAATTAGGGTCCAGTGGTTAGGACTCCACGCTTCCCCTGCAGGGGGTGTGGTCTACAGATATAAAGAATCCTTATCAAAATTTCAAAGGCAATTTTTGCACCTATAGAAAAACAATCATTCATAAATTCATAGGGAATCTCAAGAGCCAGCAAACAGCCAAAAAACTCTTGAAAAAGAAGATGAACACACAGGTTATCAGGCAGGATACTTCAGATTCTTCAAAGATCAGCATGTCCAAAGAAGGTCATTTCAAGAAGGACAGACTGAAAAACAACTAAGAATATGACTTACCTGAGAAAAAGCCATTTCTGACTTCTCTTCCTTTTGTTTCCTCCTCTTCCTCTTAGCAGGACACACAAAAAGGCAGAAAACAAAATATTAGACTAACTGGTAAAACTAGGATTTGTCTGTTAATATAAAAGACCACTGATAACTTGACCAAGTATGCAGCAAAACTGTCTAAAATTATTTATTACATACCAAAGAGCTTTTCCAATACAAAAGACAAAGAGGAGAAAGCAGGCAGGCCTCCAAGATATCTGAAACATATTTTAAAAAGAAACAATTTGTGAATTTTTATCACCTAATAATTGTGGGTCAACATTTTACAAATTTCACAGTGTATTAACATTTAGAAAAGAATTAATTGATTATATAAGATCACCAAAGCTTGTTACAGAAGTTAATGTTCCTCTTCTAGGGAAGTAGAAAGTGAACGAACTAAATTGTTTTTCCATGCTACAAAACAAATAATATGTAAAGATATAAAAAGAAAAAAGTAAGCCCATCACAAAAAAGAACTCTCAATGTTCCTTTTAAGACACGATGCAGTGACAGATTCAATCACTTCTTCCCCCTTTATCCTCTCCCTGCTCCTCTGCCCCATGTCAGGAAAAGGGAAGGGGATGACTCACAACTGAGTGAGTCAAATCACTGTCCTGGAGAAACAGCATTTGCAAATGGAAGTTATCGTCTGATACAAAGAATTACAGAATGCACAAGACACAAGTTCTGCTATTCTCATCCTCATCTGTACAGAGACATTTTATTACATTCTTAAAATAAGAAATCATATATCACAACTTATCCACAACCAAACAACTCACCATCCATCTGCATCCAGTTCCCACTACCCACCTGCTCTACTGTTTTCATTTTAGTCGGTTTATCTGTCTCTTTTCTTCCCCTCAGCTCTCTGTGCTGTTCGTGTTTCTTCCCTCACACCTGTCCTGCCCACTCTGTAAACTGTTTCCCTCGAGATGCTTGGTCTCTGCATCCTTTCTGATGGTCCTCCATCTGTGTTTCTGCCTCTTTCTTGCCCCTCCCTGCTCCCTCTCTGCCCTCCAGTTACACCCCTTCTCTCCCTCTTCCACTCCCCTTTTCCCCCTTCTCTGACACCCCAGGTGGTCATGCATCCTTCCTGCTCTCGCTTTCTCTTGTGGTCACACTTGATCCTCCTTCTCTCCCAGCGCCATGCAGCTCTGCAACCCAAGTGTCCAGCTCTTTCATCCTCTCACCCCACTCTATGTGAAGTGCCTCTCCTTTGGTGCCCTTGCCCCACCGCTGACCCAAGCCCCTCTATGTTACTCTCTGTCAGCTACAAACTGGCACTTGCCATCTACCTACATGCCAGTAGTCATGTACAGAAGTGTGAGCTGGATCATAAAGAAGGCTGAGGGCCAAACTGTGATGTTGGAGAAGACTCTTGACAGTCCCCTGAATTGCAAGGAGATCAAATCAGTCAATCCAAAGGGAAATCAACCCTAAATATTCACTGGTAGGACTGATACTGAAGCTCCACTACTTTGGCCAGCTAATGCGAAAGCCAACTCACTGGAAAAGACTGTGATGCTGGGAAAGATTGAAGGTAAGAGGATAAGGAGGTGGCAGAGGATGAGACAATTAGACAGCGTCACTGACTCAATGGACATGAGTTTGGCAAGATGGTGGACAACAGGGAGCCTGATGTGCTGCAGTCCATGGACTCAAAAAGTCATACACAACTTAGGGACTGAAGAACAACAATCTACCTATCTACTTCTACAAGGATTAAATCATGTGCTTTTGCAGGTGTTGATCTTCAGTACCCTCTGAAAGGACTTTAGGGTGGAGAACAGAAATGAGGCACTCTGTGCTCAGGAAAAACTGAAAGCCCAGGTCTTCAGATAGATATTTTTAGGAGCCAATTTTATGAGCCCAATTCTTATATCTCCCCATATCTAGAAAAGCACTAAAATCCTTCATGGTGATGACTGTTGCTTGTGATTACCAAAGCTTCACAAAAGCAGAAATCTTCTGGAAAAAATATGTGCTTGATTACATGTATTCACCCTTCACCAAAATCACATATATACTGACCTTTCCCCCTGCTTCTTTGTAGCAGTTTCTCAGAGCTGTGTGAAGTGCTGTCTCCTGGACTGCAGTCCTCATTTTGCTCCAAATAAAAGTTTACTTGCAAACCTCACATTGTGCTTTTTTGTTTTTTTATTGACAGATCCTATCAGTCGAGAATCATCTTTTTAAAATTTTACTTATTTTATTCACTTGGTATTTTCAATGCTTAACCGCTTTTACTCTTTTAACAAGTCCCTCAGCCACCCTTTCTATTCCTAGCTATTCTCCCTCATTCTTTCTTGTTCCTAGTTTTTCTAGTTCCCTCAGTTGCTCATTTCTCTGCTTTTCCTGGTCCCCTACATATTTAGAGGGATGGCAATAGAACAGGATGCCGGCCTACAGGAAAAGGCTTTCCACTGGGTGGAATTTGTGACACATAGAAGAACACTATGTGTCACATGGCTGCCCCAGGTCACCTCTGCCTGGGTGGGGAAAGGCTCCCAATGAAGGGGAGGCCTGAGTGGCTGACAGACCAACCTGAGAAGGGAGGACAGAGGGGCTGGGAGAGAGGGAGCTCTCAGGAGAGGGGTGGGGTCTCCAGAAGGCCAGAGATAGAGACAGAGTAAAGGGATAAAGCAGGTTAATCCTGGGACTTCCATGGTGTTCCAGTGGCTAGCGCTCTGCACTCCCAATGTAGGGAACCTGGATTTGATTCCTGGTCGCGGAGAAGGCGATGGCACCCCACTCCAGTACTCTTGCCTGGAAAATCCTATGGACATAGGAGCCTGGTAGGCTGTAGTCCATGGGGTCGCTAAGAGTACGACACGACTGAGCGACTTCACTTTCACTTTTCACTTTCGTGCACTGGAGAAGAAAATGGCAACCCACTCCAGTGTTCTTGCCTGGAGAATCCCAGGGACGGGGGAGCCTGGTGGGCTGCCATCTGTGGGGTCGCACAGAGTCGGACACGACTGAAGCGACTTAGCAGCAGCAGCAGCAGAGAGCTAGATACCATATGCCACAAATAAGACCCACCACAGCCAAATAAATAAACTTAGAAAAGAAAAGTTTATCCTACTAAGGGCATTGCTAGTAGAAAAAATTAAGGGAGATGCCTGTAAGTCAATGATTACACAAGACATCAGATTTGCTTAACCACAAAACCTAGCAGGGTTACATAGCAATAAACCCAAACAACAGAGCACAAGATGAGCCACAAAACAATAAAACAATGGTGGCATGAAACCCACATTGTGCCCAGTGAGCTCATTACGTTAGGACACTCTCTTCGCACACATAAAAAGCAGTAATTTGTGGATCTAACTTGATCTTGCAGGAACAAGAAAACTCCATTGCCTAACCTGGAGGACGGGCTGAAGACGGAAGCAAAAGGTCTACTCAAGAAAGACAAGAAAGGTCTTCTCGTCCCCACTTTTCCCTTTTCAAACTGTAGCCCAGTAAGTCCTCAGGCCATGGCACCCTCTTGCCCGCCCACTTGTTAGCCTCACAAGGGGTCCTATTCTAGTATCACTTATCTACCACTTTGCCTGTCGAAAAAGATGAGATATAAAGGACTCTGGCACGGAGCTCTTCAGCACCCCTTCGCGGGAAAAGACACAAACGGTTTCACCAAGTCCAGGTTGAGGTTGAGGAGCTGGCCTCTCCCCGGGTGGGGTGGCCAGCGCTGCCGTCCAGGGGCGAGAGGGCTAAGCTAGGAGGTGAGAGGTGTAAAAGGACCTCGCAAAAGAGGACTTTACATAAGGGTTGAGGTAGTAAAGAGTTTTAAGCAGGATAATGTAGCGAAGGGAGGCATTCACGTGCACCGAAGGCAGAAAGGCAAGGTTAGGGACAAACCTCGAAACGAATTTAAACCCAAAATGCCCGACCAGTAAGGGGACTACTCGTTTTACTTGGGGCGGAGGACCTGGTGCTGAAATTTCAGATCCCTAGTCACTCCGAAGATACTGAGGTTTGACTAAAGTCGGGGGGCCTCGCAGCGCAAATCTACTCAAGAAAGGAAACGCTTACCCAGCAACGCCCGACATTCACGATGGGCTCCGCTCTTCCGTTTCCGTAAGAAACTGCGCAAGCGCAAATTCACAAGCCCGGCTTCCGGAGGCGGGACCTTGGCAGTGCGCTACCGGTGAGGGGCGTGACGAAAATGGCGGTAGTTTTATGTAGCCCCCAAAGAGGCAGTGGAGAGGAGATGATGATTCCTCATATCCTCAAAGTGCTCTGTTAACTTACTGTCTTGAACCTTTTGGAGTAAGAGCTTACCGTTGTGTGGATTACTTAGGTGGGAAGCTAATATGTATCTCCCTAACAAGTTGAAAATGGCTTCAATAAAACCTACTGGCAATAGGTTTGCTCCCAAGGCTCAAGCAATTTAGTGGTTGGAAAAGTGGGTCTCCAGTCTGGCAGTTAGAAATCATTTCAGTAGTTTCTAGTTTAAGGAAACAAGAGCCGGACATGCTCTGTTTTACACACTAGAATGAGTAATGAAAAATTTCCCTACTATAAAGTGGGTCATTTCTCACTGATACCTTACAGAATAGCTTTTCTTTTCCATTCTTATTTCAGCCAGGAGGACAAATTCAACACTCTCCTGGTTCCAGAGCCTCAGTACAGAACCTAGCATGAGACTGGAGCACTAAATCATGTGATAATTTCTGTCACTAACCATTGCTTTTAAAAATGAATATCATTAAAAATAAGTTCTTATGAATTGCATTCTTCCTAGTGTTTGCCTTTTAAAAGCACATTACACTTCCCACCTCTCACCCCTGGTTTTATTGATATATATCCGACTTACATGACTGTGAGTTTAAGTTGTACAGCATGGTATTCTTACACAGACTGAAATAATTACTGCAGTTAAGTTTATTAAGCATGTATCTTTTAATATTATACTCTCAGGATAAAGAACAAACTATTGACATGCTCGAGCCCTAACATATTTTCCCTTTATTTTTCATGTTCTTTAGGTGGAAATATGAAATTCAAAAATTCACATTTATTAAAACTATGATGGCCACTTAATTAGTAGCTAATATTTGGAAAAAAAACATAAGACTAATGTTTTGCTGAAAATCAAAAATCTAAAAATGAAGAGGGTTTTGGTCTCAACCTTCACCTTTCTTAGTTATTCACCAGCCATGCTACTACAAAGTAAAGACTAAGTGCTCATAGATTCAGAAGGAGCAGAGGAACCATCAAATTACATACTTCACCCTCTGGACATTCTCTTCCTGTATCTATCTTTATTCACCTGTTTCTAAAATCCTATCCTGTCATTCAGCATAAAATTTCAGTCTATCGAAGACCATTCTTGCAGTGTAGAGAAGACAGGGTTACAAGAATCAAAAGCTTTGAAAGCTTCCATTTAAACTTGAAACATACCTCTCCACTCATACCAGATTGGCCCAGGAACTCAAAAAGACAAGCTTGCATGAAATGGGCAAAGAAGTGCAATTCTCGCAAGTGAAAGGGAGGGTTGCCTTAGTCTAGTAGCCAAGCTTGATATCAGAGGGCAGACATGATCTCACAGAAGGTTGATAAATGGCTGTACGTAATATTATTATTAATTTGGACTGCAAGGAGATCCAACCAGTCCATCCTGAAAGAGATCAGTCCTGAGTATTCATTGGAAGGACTAATGCTGAAACTGAAACTCCAATACTTGGGCCACCTAATGCAAAAAACTGACTCATTTGAAAAGACCCTGATGCAGGGAAAGACTGAAGGCAGGAGGAGAAGGGGATGACAGAGGATGAGATGGTTGGATGGCATCACCAACTCAATGGACTCCGGGAGTTGGTGATGGACAGGGAGGCCTGGCATGCTGAAGTCCACGCATGAGGTCGCAAAGAATCAGATACAACTGAGCGATTGAACTGAATATTACTATATATGATAACTGCAGCTTCTATTAGGACTTCTCCCTCCTTTATTTACACTAAATAAAATTACTGATATTAGATAAAATAGGGGCTATTACTATAGAACATGCAGAAATGAAAAGGATAGAAAGGAACTCTTACAAAAAGTTTACATGATTTAAGATGAAATGCACCAATTCCATGAAACCCATAACATACAACAAATCACCTATGTGAAACATATTTGGGTAATTGCTTTGAATTGCAATATAAATTTGTAATTTCAAAATGCCCACCGTCTAAGAAACCTAAAAGCAGAGACAGTGATTGTGAAAGCTTAAACTCCTCCATCATATGAGTGCTGATGTATTTGGTGTAGCCTACTGTTCTGCCAGCTTCCCTGGTGGCTTAGACAGTAAAGAATCCACTTGCAATGCAGGACACCTGGGTTCAGTCCCTGGGTTGGGATGATTCCCTAAAAGAGGGCATGGCAACCCGCTCCGGTATTCTCGCCTGAAGAATCCCCATGGACAGAGAAGCCTGAGGGCTACAGTCCCTGGGGTCGCAAAGAGTCGACCCGACTGAGTGACTAACCACAAGTGCCCTGCAGGGGTCTTGAACTGACATTGCCCTTTCCCTTGACAATACATCCTAAGTAACAGCAGACACAGGATATGACTCCCTATCACCACCTGCCTTCCCCTTCTTGTTCTTTAGATGTGACTCTCCTCCCCTGACTGAAGCTTAGCAATTCCTACTCTTTTGAGTTTGAATTGATCAATCCAATTCAAACGACCCATCTATGGATCCTAATAAAGGTATATGTCCCATGCTCTGCAAGACCCTGCAGGACTTCTTACATGTTCCCTCTAGCAATACCATGAATCTCCACCAGAATCTGAGTAATAAATGTCTCCACTTCACTTCCCCTCGCAGTCTCAGGGGCTTTCCTTTACAAACGGTAATTTTAAAAAGTTGCAACAATGGCATTTGACAATTCTATTAAATTTTTAAAAAAGAATTACCAGTAATTCTATGATTTATTTTTAAGAAAAGGAGAAAGCACTTGTCAACTCGATTTATAAGGCCAGAATTAGTGGGAAACAAAACTAGAAAAATAGAAAAAAGTAAAATGATCAATCCATGTGAAGATTAAAAAATTCATCATAAAATATTAGTAATAGAAATGAATCAAAGAATTCTTATCAAAGGTAATATAAATCAGGGAATTCCCTGGTGGTCCAGTGGTTATGACTCATCTCTTTTATTGGCAGGGCCCAGGTTCAATCCCTCGTTGGGGAACTAAGATTCTGCAAGCAATGAAGCTCAACTAAAAATACAAATCAAAATCAAGATTACTTATCAAATACATTATTCTTGGTTACAAACAAATTCTATGTGGATACTGGATGTCCCACAAAAAGATTTCATGTCACCCTTTTGCCATGTCAGTTCTTTCACTGAACTATAGCCCCAAAGTAACTGTTTTTCATGTTCACAATGCATTTACTTTGTACCTGTCATGGCCTTATAGGCATTATCACGTCACAGGAGTCCCAAAACAACCCAGTAATCCCTTGCGATAAAATAGGACAAATACACGTGGTAGAAAAAATATTGCTAAGGAAAACTGAAAACTCTTTATTACACTAGAAAAGTAAACAATGTAACACATTGCATATTAGCTTAATTTGAAACTGAAATTTTAAAAACACTTGGAAAATTGCTGGAGTAAACTATTTCATTATACTAGCTAATAAACATTTCCAAAGATTTTACTAAACTAGGGTAAAAATATCTCCAACAGATTAGTTTTACAAGCATCTTCAAGAATCATATTAAACAACAGAATATGTGTGTGCTGTGGAAAAGAAATGTTAATAAATTATTAGCATGAACATAAATGTGCTTTTCCAAGTCAGAAAGCCAGGAATTTCAGAAATAAGCATTCAGTTTTTTTTCCCCCCCTTCTTTTTGAATGAAGTAGAAAGGAATAGCTTTATTGCTTTGCCAAGCAAAGGCGCCATAGTAGGCTAATGACTTCAAAACTGTGTGTCTCAAACAAGGGTAGAGAGGAGTTTTATAGTAATGGCTCAAAGTGGGTGTGGTCAGCTCATGAACTCTTCTTTGATTGGCTGGTGGTGAGGTAAGTGGCAGTCAGCATCATAAACCTTCTGGCTCCAACTGCTCTGGGTTCCACATGCTGGTGGGCAGCAGGCTTAGTGTCTCCCACTTGGTGGGGGTTTCAGTCTCTGGAGCCTGGACTTACTAACGCTCAGGTTCTTTGTGTCTCAGCACAGAAGGAATTCAGCAAGAAGCAAAGTGACGGGCAAGAAGTAGACTTCTTAATATAGGACACTTGTGAGGGACATAAGTTGGTAGGCAAGAGGGCTCTGCCTCAGTGTTTTATGAAGTCTGACTCCATTAAAAATTTTTTTCTGGGATTACGGGATCTTAGATTCCTGACCACGAACTGAACCTGTGAGCTTGGCAGTGAAAGTACTAAGTCCTAACAACTGAACCGCCAAGGAATTCCCAACTCCTTTTTTTTTTGCTATTTGATTACTGAAACCTTTTAATGCTCAGGAAAAACCTCTTCTTTTTCAGCCTATCTGGACAAACTTTTTTCTTTAAAGCCTGAGGGTGCCTTCCTTTGAGACAAACTGGAAGTTCAAACTGTAAGCTTCACCCAGTAATTAAATTTTTCCTCTCAGGTAAATTGCTCTCCCTTCAATTCTTAAGACTAATATCTTATTAAACACAGATGCAGGGACTTCCTTGCCAGTCCAGTAGCTAAGATTCTGTGTGCCTACTCTAGGCGGCACTGGCTTGATTCCTGGCCAGGGAACTGAGATCATGCATGCCACATGGTATGGCCAAAACAAAACACATAGATGCAAATAACACTTATTCCCATGCAATGGAGAAAACAACCAACTTGTTCTGGGCACTGTTCCTACCACATAATCCATCCCTAGTAACCTGTCCCTCTCCTCTCATGAATAGTCAAGCCCTTTAATGTCCTTACTGCTTTGCTCACAGTCACCTAGTAGAGGATTCTGTCCACTGTGATCAATCCATGGACCATGAACATAACAAGCACAATAAGCAACAGCAATTTTACACTATTCTTTAGAGCCCCTTCCTGATGCTAACTGACACACTACTGATTTTGGTAATTCAGGGTCCTTGTTTTTGCAGGGAACATGGATTGTGAATGAACCACACCTAATGAAGCTGCCTCCTTTCACCTTACTGACTCCTTCCCAGAGACCATCATCAAAGGCCTATAATGAAGGTGTAAGATCAACAGTCTTCAAAATTAAGGTTGAAAGGCATAAATAGTAATGTGGTCTTCAAGAAAGCTCAATAGAACATTTACACAGATACTTGGCCATTTACACATATGTTCTTCTGTATGTCATATACATGTCATTTCCTAAGTTTTAACATTCTGTGACTTCTAATGACTCTGAAGTGCATAACAATCTCATATTACTCTTGGGAGAACTAAAGCCTTAACTTATTCCTATTACGGATTCTCTGATATGTAGGCTAATTTAAGAATTGTGTGAAAAATTCACCAAATTCATTACATTTGTAAGGATTATCCCCAATAGCATGAGCTTTGTGATGAAACCTCAGGATGCATCATTTCATCAAATTCTTTCCACATTTAGTAAATTGCTATAGTTTCTAACCTGTATGAATTCTATCATTACATCAAAGTGGAGCTACTTGACAAAAACTTTTTACAACACTTATTACATGTGAAACATTGCTTTCCAGACTAAATTCTCTGTTTCAGAGGTTTCATCTTCAGGTACAAGCCTTGGCACACATATTAGTTTGTGTGGTTTCTCTCAAAAGACATATATGAGAAGTCTGGTGAATTGTGCAGTTAGGATAAAGCTTCTGCTCATATGTCTGTAGGGTTTCTCTTCAATGGACTCTCCATTGTTGCCTCATGCTTGAACTCAAGGTAAAGATTTTGCCACACTTGTTGCATTTAAGGGACTCCAGTATCTTCCCCATCTTATCTTTGGATAAAATCCTTGCCACACATATTTGTGTGGTTTCTCTCTAGGATAAATATTCTAATATAAGTCATGAGTGAGCACTAATTTGGAACTTTGCCCTATTCATTACATATGTAATGTTCTATCCAGCACAGATTATTTGATGATGGGTAGAATGTGAGCCCCAAGTAAAGGTTTTGCCCATTCCTGGCATTTGTGAGGTAATAATCTCCAGAAAGAAATCTTTGGTGAATGAATTCCTTGTCTAAGGGCTGGTCAACTAAACATACTTATCTGATTTCTCTCTCCAAGATGATATTTTCAATAAAGTCTAAGATGGCAACATCAGATAAATTAAAACACATCCTTAATGTTCATCATCAATGTGGATTACCTGATGGAAAGGTAGGTTTCAAAGTACACTGATGGATTTCTGAAACTCATCATAATATTTGTCAGGTTTCTCTCCAACATGAAACTTCAGTTCATGTTAAGGTTGGAGACTTTGTGGACTGGAGACTTTGAGACATTCAACATATTTCTAGAGTTTCGGCCTAGTACAGATTATGTAATGGCAAGGTTTTGCCACTCTTATGATGTGCAAATTTCAATCCACTATGAATTTCCCAAGAATATACAGTGTAAATTTTGAATGAATGAAGACAGTCCCACATATATCACGTTAAATGATTTCCCCATTGTATTTATTACCTGGTGTGGAGCGATAGTTGAGATCTAATGAAAGGTTTTCAACAGTCTTTGTTTTTGAAAGGTTTCCCTTTTGTATGAACACTCTGATGCTTTGCCAGGTATGCCTTTCGACTAAAGCAGCTGCCACACTCATTACATTTGTAAGGTTTAACTCCAGTATGAATTCTCTGATGAATTGCAAGACTTGAATTTCGATTGAAGACTTTGCCACACTCGTTACATTTGTAAGGTTTCTCGCCAGTATGAGTCCTTCGGTGCCTTGCAAGATATGAATTAAAACTGAAGACTCTGCCACATATATCACATTTACATAATTTCTGTCCTGTATGGATTATTTGATGTCTCTTGAAGTTCGAGCTGTGATTAAAGATTTTGCCACAGTCTTTACACTTGTAAGGTTTTTCCCCAGTATGAATTCTCCGATGAACTGCAAGGTATGAATTTTGACCAAAAACTTTCCCACAGACATCACATTTATATGGTTTATCTCCTGAATGGATGATTTGATGTTGTTTGAGGTGTGAGCCAAAATAAAAGGTTTTGCTGCACTCATTACATTTGTAATGTTTCTCTCCAGTATGAATGACTTGATGACTGACGAGGGTTGATCTACTACTGAACATCTTACCACACTCGTTACATTGGTAAGGTTTCTCTCCAGTATGAATTCTCTGATGGCTTGCAAGGTTTCCTTTCTGACTAAAAGCTCTGCCACATTCATTACACTTGTAAGGTTTCTCTCCAGTGTGAAGTCTCTGATGACTTGCAAGGTTGGCCTTGTGATGAAAGACCTTGCCACACTCATTACATTTATAAGGTTTCTCTCCAGTATGAATTCTGCGATGTTTTGCAAGGTATGAATTCTGACTAAACACCTTGCCACATTCATTACATTTGTATGGTTTCTCTCCAGTATGTATTCTCTGATGAACTGTAAGGTATGAACTTTGAGTAAACACTTTTTCACATATATCACATTTATGTAAGTTCTCTTTTGTATGGATTATCTTATGTCCAGTGAGGTGCAAGCCATGGTAAAGGGTTTTGCCACACTTGTTATACTTGTAAGATTTCTCTGAAGTATGAATTGTTTGATGAATAGCAAGGTCTGAATGTCGACTAAAGACTTTGCGACACACATCACAATTAAACATGTTCTCTTCTGTATGGATAAACTGATGCTGGGTAAGGTTCAAGCCCTGATGAAAGGTTTCGCCACTCTGATTACATTTGTAAGGGCATTCCATGTGTGTACTCTGGTCTTGTGTTAGTATTGAAGGATGCATAAAATCATTCCCATATGAATTAGAAATGTTGGTTTGGACAAGGAGAGAAATTCCTTGAAGTAGTGAAAATGAAGCACTAATACTGATACTCTTGTCAGCTTGATTAAATTCATCAATCTTCTCTTCACTTTTGTAAACATGCAGGTCATCCCAAAAGCTTAATGCAAGCCTGTTTTCAATAGGCTTGATTCCTGCAATACTTCTACCGTGTTCCTCTCTCTCATCGGTGAGATTTTTGTCATGTGTTATAGGCTTTACTTTGTAATTTCTTGCCTCATCTCTTGGCTGAGACTCAAAGTCATATATATTTTCCTGGATTTCCCTGAGGTAAAAATCTTTGATTTTATTCCTTTCATGTCTTCCCAATATCACTGTTTGGAATTCTTCTCCTCTGTCAGTTTTTTCATTTAGTTGTAATTTCTCGATCACAAGTATATGAGAGATATCTACAAGATACAAAAAACTGTAAGTATCTCACTTATTATAACTCATAAATAAATATTTCACGTTAAACATGATATTTGGTGATATTACACCAAACTAGTACTTACACAAAAAGGAGTTATGAAAATTACCATGATATAAAAACCTTTCAAACACAAATGGAATGATTCTTTACTAAAGGTAAACTGATCTGTGATAATATTACTTAATTTTAGGGCACCTAAATTTCAAACAGTTTGGCCACTTGATGGGAAGAGCCAACTCATTGGAAAAGACCCTGATGCTGGGTAAGACTGAAGGGAAAAGGAGAAAACGGTGGCAGAGGATGAGATGGTTAGCTAGCATCACTGACTCAATGGACATGAATTTGAGCAAACTCCAGAAACAGTGAAGGACAAGGAAGCCTGGTGTGCTGCATTCCCAGGGTCGCACAGAGACAGAACCGACTTAGCAACTCAACAACAACAAATTTTAAAACAACCTATAACAAGAACACTCACATTGGAAAAACTTTTGTTACCAATCCAAGAAAGTGTAATTTTCAACCATGACACCAAAGCACATACCAATTAGCAGTAAACATACCTACTGGTGGCTCAAAACTGAGGGGAAAAGAATATTATACATATATTGGGCATACTTGTTTAATACAAATGAATGCTAAAAACCAGACAAAATCTACTGTAACAGTAAATAATCCAAAACTAACTTATTCAATGAATAATTTCAATGAGTGATAGTTTCAACTTGGGAAACAAAGAATAGAGAAAATGGTGCATATGATAAAAAAGGTTTTTTAAAAACAAAATGTTCTTCTAAGTACCTCCTGTAAAACTATGTACCCATGAAGCAGCATAAAACATTCAGAAAGGCCACCTTCTGTAAATCAAAATTAAAGATTAGTAAATGAAATATTCTCCATTTATATTGACAGCCATTAAATAGAGCAATTCCCTAATTCTTCAGTGCCCTAAAATATCCAGTTCTTTGGCTCCAAAATGTATATAATATAGAGTGAGCAATTTGTGAATTTACTTTAACTAGGTTGATACACCATATTGCTGAGAACAAATTGAAAAAAAAAGCATACAATTTATAATGCAAAAAAGGGATAGCATAATAAACATGCTAGACTATTCATGCATCTTTTTACACAAAAGACATTTTGACTTAATATAAAAACTGCACTATTTCTGGGAATTTAAGAGTGTCCAGTGGTTAGAACTCAGTACTTTCATTGCCATGGACCAAAGTTACATTCCTTGAAGGAAGATCCCACAAGCAGCATGGTGGGGCCAAAAAACAAACACAAAAACCTAAAGACAAAAAAAATACTATTTCTTTTTAAAGGCTTGAGGATAATTACCACAATTTTTCAAGTAAGGAGAGTGGAATCACAGATTTATGTACATGACCCCAACTGACACAGAAAGTAGTGAGAACCATGATGAGAACTGTAACCTAGAGACTGAGACAATATATTCTTAAACATGACCCTCACCCAAGCAGTATATTACAAAATACTGCAACAAATACCAGGAGCTTAGAAGAAAACTTCAAGGGAGCTGCAAGCAGTGGACTGTGTAACTACTAAGGGGATTCAGCCACCCCTCCTGGAAATGGTTTCTGAGTTGTCACAGCTGCACACAATGATTTAGGTTGGGTCATGAGAAAGTTGATCAATATACAGAGGTGTTATTTTTACAGTGTGAGTAATGTGGAAGGTGGAGGGGTGGGTGAAAGAGTGCAATGGAAATTGGGAAGTTCAGGAGAATAACTTAAACATTCTAGGAAATAACAACCTTTTCATCCACTCCAAGGGACCATATAAAGGTCAGAACTGAGAAAGGGACTGATTGGAGCTCAGGGTATATGCATATGTAGGAGCACATCTGTGTGGTTATAACTGTGTGAGGACAATTAAAATATTGACCTTAAAAGAACTGGCTTAGCAATAGTATACTACTGGTCCATTTTTAACTAGGGGAATTATAGTATGAGTATGGGAAAGAACCACATGAGATTTAAACACTGCAGAAGGAAATTAACTTTCAATCTACTATACTATTTGCTATGCAAACCGAATATTCTAATGACTGTATTTCCATGCATATGTTCAATAAACACATACAAAATATTTCAGAAGACTGTGCAATAATGATCTTAGCAGAAAGCAGAAGTGAAAACCAGGAGAAGACTATCAGAAGATGAATCAGTTCATTCTGTGCACACAAAAACAGGGCAAAGTAAAGGAGGGAGATCGTGATTTTGGAATGAAGATCTCTTGGCTAGGCGAGAACACCTTGTATGGGGAAAAAAAGACAGCAGAAAGTGTTTGCCGAAGCCTGAGCAATTTCAGGATATGATCACAATAGTTAAGTAAGTAAAGAAAAAAAAGTGTTACTAAAATATTAATTACATAACATACTTTGGTTATATAAAATATTTACATCAACATCCCTTGTTATTAAACATGACAGCAGTTCTTTTAGCTAGCCCGTCTAAATACTGGAAGTCATATCATCAAATTTCTTAACACAAACTCTGCAAAGAAAAACAAAACCATGAGGGAGTGATGTCAGCAGGACAGTAAACCATAGGCACCCATTACCCATGAGGGAACCAAGTTAAAAACAATAAAAGAAAAGCAATTGGGGAAAATTCAACAAACCAATCAAGAAGAGGCACACCCAAGCAAATGCTTGTCCTAAAACACTAGACGGAAAAACATAGGAAAGTTCATGACAATTTCCTGGCCTTCAACTTCCCTCCTCCTTCTTACACTGCATTGAGAGTTAACTGGCACAAGTCTCCCCATTTCCAGAGATTCCCTCAGGCAGAAATGCTAAAAACATGATAGAAACACTCAGTAAACACTAGAAATAGAAAAAAGTGACCTAAACACAATAAAGGACATGTAATAAAAGCCCACAGCTAACATCATAATCAATGGGGAAAGACTTAAACCTTTTCCTCTAAGACCAGGAATGTAACAAAGATGTTTGCACTACTTCTAAAAGAAAAACTACGGAAATTCCTACCAAGAACATGGAGATAGAAGAAAAACACATATAACCAATCCCAACAGCAAATGAAGCAAATCCATCTCTTCTGAAAAATGAAATGTTCGAATACGTAAAACACCCCAGGAAATTATTGTAGTGCAGTGGTTAGAACTCCACACTTCCACTGTCAGGGGACCAGGTTCAATCCCTGTTGGGAGAACAAGGATCCCACAAGTCACATGGTAAGGCAAAAAAAACCACACACACACACACCTTGAATAGTTGGCAAAAAAAAAAAGAAATAATGAACTCAGAAAAACAACAATATACAAAACCAACAAACAAAAGTCAATACTGTTTCTATATATTAACAATAAAAAAATCATGAAGGAAATTCAGAAAACTCCATTTAAAATATTATTAAAAAACTAAAGTACTTGGCAAAACTTTACAGAAGAAAGCAAAGATATATGCTCTGTGAACTAAAAACAGCTGAAAAATAACCCAAAGGACACAAATGCAGACATCTCAAGTTTATGGACTAGAAGTAAACATGGTCAGGGTGTAAATACTACTACTCTAAGTGATCAACAGTCCAAGGCCATACCACCCTGAACAACCCCGATCTCCTCTAAGTAATCAACAGATTTAACCCAATCCCTAATAAAACCCCGATAGTGTGTCTTAAATAGATAAATCCATCGTTAAGATTCAAATGCAACCTCAAAAGACACTGAAGGACTTTCCTGGTGGTCCAGTGGCCAAGACTCCATACTCCCAATGCAAGAGACCTGGGTTCCATCCCTGGTCTGGGAACTAGATCCCACATGCTGCAACTAACACTTGGTGCAGCCAAATAACATTTTTCTTTTTTAAAGAGACACTCAACAAAAAAACCGAGGTTAAAAAGAACAAAGTTGGAGGTTTCACAATTACTTTTAAAAGTCTCAGAAACCTAAACTAATCCAAGCAGTGTGGTATTAGCACAAAGACCAGTGGCATACAACAGTGGCATGAGAAATAAATTCTTGTGTATGTGGTCCAAGGGGATCCCCATGTTCAACAAGAGGATGTGGACCACCCAATGGGGGAAGGACAGGCTATTAAACAAAAAATGAACTACGTTTCCTATTGAAAATATCATTCCACTTCATAAGTTCTCTAATTTAGATGTTTTAAACTTAGCTGTTGATGTAAAAGAATAATGGCACACAGGTGACCAAAAGATGGCATCAGTAACAGTTTACAAAACAGCTTCACAAACGAGAATGGGAACTTGGACAGCGTTATCCTGAAGAGAAATCCCTATACTGCTTGCTGAGAATGTACGGGGATGGTTATTGCACATGTGAACATCACTGTCACGATGCCATTGAGACAGGCTTTTGTGACATTGCTCAAAACCACAAAAACACCCAGAAAGATTTATCAGCCAGGCTCTGGGGATATTTCTTATTTCGTATCATAGAATATGCAGACCATATCAATATAGCATGAAGTGGTTATTTTCTATATAGCGGAAAAAGATTACAATATATGACGAATAGTTCAGTTCAGTCGCTCAGTCATGTCTGATTCTTCACGACCCCATGAACCTCAGCACACCAGGCCTCCCTGTCCATCACCAACTCCCAGAGTCCACCCAAACAAACCCATGTCCACTGAGTCGGTGATGCCACCCAACCATCCCATCCTCTGTCGTCTCCTTCTCCTCCTGCCCTCAATCTTTCCCAGCATCAGGGTCTTTTCCAGTGAGTCAGCTCTTCACATCAGGTGGCCAAAGTATTGGAGTTTCAGCTTCAATATCAGTCCTTCCAATCAACACCCAGGACTGATCTCTTTTAGGATGGACTGGTTGGATCTTCTTGCAATCCAAGGGACTCTCAAGAGTCTTTCCAAACACCACAGTTCAAAAGCATCAATTCTTCCGCGCTCAGCTTTCTTTATAGTCCAACTCTCACATCCATACATGACCACTGGAAAAACCATAGCCTTGACTAAACAGACCTTTGTTGACAAAGTAATGTCTCTGCTTTTTTTTCCCAAATAATCTGTCAACCAGTAAACTCACCCCATAGATAAGTTACACAGAAGAAAAATTTCCTCTGAGAGTTCAGATAAGTAGTAAATGTTTAAAAAAAAAAAAAGAAGAAGTAAATGTTTGTACTTCCCATAGAATTCTCTGATGAGGGGAAAGTCTGCACACACTATCAATAATGAAGCTTCCTCTAGGCCCTTCCAAGATATGACCTGTTATACCCTCAAAGGCATGTACCTCACTCTACAGACCAGGAGTCTTTTTTGCTTCGTTACAAGGGTAAAATATTCAGATAAGAAACAAATACCTCCACATAAGAGGAAAGACACATGACTTGCTGTGGCTTTGCCAGAATCCTAGTCCCTTGCTCAACTGAGGACTGATGGGAATACAGAGAGGAACAGAAAAATATTTCCAAAATTTACAGGCTGTTATCTCCTTCTGAATACGAAGGGAACAGTATAATGCACAGAAACATACCTCTTTTCCTAAGACTTCTAAATCAAAAGCACATAGGTAGGAAACAGGAAAAGGCGTGTCTTAAAAGTTTTCCACTGAACTTTATCACTACAAAAGCTCTGGAACAATTCCTGATGTATCATGAAGTGGGCAGATCGTCAGAGGAAAAGGTAGATTTAAACTCCTGAGGCTGCGTCCTGAAGCTCTTCATGTCTGAATCAACAGGGATTTCAGATCAGTCAAGTAAAACCGGGGCTCCCAAGAGGCACGCAGTGGGAAATGCAGAGATACCCCAGGGCAGATCCCAACTTCAAAGGGAAGTGATCCTCACCCAAGGAGACTAGGTTCCTGAGGGTCTCCACCATCACGTCCCTGTACAAGGCCCTCTGAGCAGCATCTAGGCATTCCCACTCCTCCTGAGTGAACTCTATGGCCACATCCTTGAAGGTCAGCTGTGCCTGAAACGAAAACACATTTCACCAAGGGGCCATGAGGAGAGCTCTTATTTTCACACAAAAGGAGAAGAGGAGAGAGGGCTAAGGATGAACTCAGTTGAAGTAATATTCTGACAGATCCATGGAAAACTATTTGGAGGAAATTATGGGCCTTTAACTTTAATTCCTTATGCTTTTTCCCAGAGATTATGATAACCTCTAACCAATGTGGAGGATGATTGATGTCCAATGTGGAGGTAAATCAATGTCCATTTTTGTGGACACTACATGAAATATATGTAAATAAGATTTAATAATGAGTAGTTTCTCCAGAACTGTTAGAGTATGTGTTTGTTACACACTGCTATTCAATATCTAGATGAGCTACACTATGAGTGATGGCATCAGAAATGACAGAGTCAACAGTGCTTTAAAAAAAAGGTCAAAATCTTAAACCATGATTACAGTGACTAAGGGTGTTCGAATACTTCAAAGATGCTAAACAATACTCTAAATGCTTTATGGCTATGAACTTTTTTTTAATCAACATCATAGCTCAGTAGAAAAAGAAGTATGCCATCCTACAGAGACAAAAGTGTCAGAGACATTTGGAGAAACTCTACTTAGTTCAAGAAACTAAGTAATCATACAGCAAGAATCTAAATTAAGGAGAATGAGGTCTTGAACTCAAGGTAAAGAAGCAAAAACTCAAGTAAGAGAAGAGCATTAGAAAAAAAAATAAAGAAGAGCACTAGAAGCACACTGATAGAGGGTTCCCTGAGAAAACTTGAAATAAGGTCAAAGCGAACAACACGGAAGGCAATAAAAGATCGTTACAGATGTGGGTGCACAAACACATACATATAACATGTTAGTAATCTTACTGTTATCTGAACCTTGAACAGGAGAGTGTAGGAAAAAATGCAAGGCCACAGAATATATTTATGATATAATTTCAGCTACAAAAAAATGCAGTACATAGTTTTAAAATTATGATGTCTTATCAAAACCGTGGACTTGCAGATCCATGAACTAACTTATGGACGCACGTGTATTACAAATGCAGAAATAACTGAAATGAGAGATGTTGTCTAGGGACATTTTTTTTTTCAAGTGCAAATAATTTGAGAGATCATTCTAGAAATATCCAGCAGCATCATTCCAAAAAGGAACATTCCAGAAAGTTCCAGTGAGGAAGAGAAAGTTGCAGCCATGGGCAACTGGAGCTCCATGTGAATGGACATGCTCTGAGAGTCTGTGAAACAACCTCGGAACTGCCCCCACAGAGGGGTGAGGGAGCTTGGGTGTTTACTTACTTACTCCCACCCAGCCCTCATTTTTCTTTTTTTGGCCTCAAGGCATGGCATGAAGGATCTTAGCTCCCCCAACCAGGGATGAAACTCTTGCCCCCCCTGCAGAAGTGCAGAGTCTTAACCACTGGACCATCAGGGAAGCCCCCATCCCTCATTTTTGGGGGTTGTTCCTGGCCCAAACAGGAGAGTTCAGTGTTTGCAGTCAGTTGCCATCAAGCATGTACTGGAATGGTAAGACCCAAATGAACAAGGAGGGACAGGACACCCTTATGTATTCCCTAACTAGTCTGAAATTCCTTAAGAGAAAGGAGTGAGTTCACAGAATTCACTATTCTACTCCCAACAGTCTGTGCAGGATTCGGTATGCAATAAGTAAACAATAAGGATAGAGAGGATAAATCAATCAACATAAAGAAAATTTGAGACAACCGTTAAGGAGACTTCCAGGAGGTTGGGAATAAATATACACACTTGCTGCTATATATAAAATAGAGGGAATTACCTGGCCATCCCCTCTGGACATATTTTTGCATGATTTTTTTATCATCAGTTTTATATATGTGAATTTCAGCATTTTTTGGAACAACGAAAGAGTTACCTGTGCTAAATGGTACCAACAGGAAAAAAGCAGGAAACGTTAACTACAGCTTCTACGGAATACCTATATATAAATACAATTTAAAAACACAGTATTTATTTCTGTAAACACTTGACTCCTAAAACATTGACTCAAACTTAGAAAAGTTACGGAAAAAATACATTGTAATTAAGAAAGAATATTTCTCTAAATATCATGATCAGAAGGAAACACTTGATGAATTTGTACTGAATTGACAGTGGAGTTAAGGGGGCTGGCCAGGGGTCCTGCCTTTCACCTCAGTACAGCATGCCTGAGCAGGGACCAACAGAGGAAGTAACGAGAGGAAAACAGAGTGGGAGCAAGACACACAGCATGTCAGAGCTGGAACTGTGAACATTCACAAATCTAAATCAAAAAGTAGAAGGATGGAAAAAGATATCAGGAATTACTGCACAATATCAGACAAAATAACCTCAGGAAAAAAACTAACACAAGACACAAAATACATCGTGAAATGAGAAAAGGGTAAATTTGCCAAGAAGCTATAATAATTATAAATATGTACACATCTAACATCAACCCAGGAGGACCTGATGAAGGGGTTTATAACAGGGATTCAAATGTGGAGTCTCTGATAAAACTAGGGTGTGAGGAGGGCTTGTGTTCCCTAAATCTTGTCTCCCCCAGGTTGGAAGGTGTTCAAAATGCTACTGGGGAAGAGTGGATGACAACTACTAATAAATCCAGAACAAACAAAACAGCTGGGACAAAACAGAAATGATGCTCAGTTGTGGATGTGTCTAATGGTGAAAGTATGTCCGAGGCTAATAAGGAACAATACTGCATGGGAACCTGGAATGTTAGGTCCATGAATCAAGGTAAATTGGACATGGTCAAGCAGGAGATGGCAAAGTGAACTAAAATGGACAGGAACAGGTGAATTTAAATCAGATGACCATTATATCTACTATCGTGGGCAAGAATCCCTTAGAAGAAATGGAGCAGCCTACATAGCCAACAGAAGAATCTGAAACGCAGTGCTTGGGTGCAATCTCAAAAAGGACAGAATGATCTCTGTTCACTTCCAACACAAACCATTCAATATCACAGTAATCCAAGTCTATGCCCCAACCACTAATGCTGAAGAAGCTGAAGTAAAAGGGTCTCATGAAGACCTACAAGGCATCCTAGAACCAAAAAAAGATGTCCTTTCCTCACAGAGGACTAGAATGCAAAAAGTAGGAAGTCAAGAGATACCTGGAGTACCAGGCAAGTTTGGCCTTGGAGTACAAAATGAAGCAGGGCAAAGGCTAACAAAGAGTTTTGTCAAGAGAATGCACTGGTCATAGCAAACACTCGCTTCCAACAAGACAAGAGACAACTCTACACGTGGACATCACCAGATGGACGATTCTGAAATCAGACTGATTATATTCTTTGCAGCCAAAGATGGAGAAGCTCTATACAGTCAGCAAAAACAAGACAGTGAGCTGACTGTCACTCAGATCAAGAGCTACTTATTGCAAAATTCAGACTTAAATCGAAGAAAGTAGGGAAAACCACTAGCCATTCAGGTATGACCTAAAGCAAATCCCTTAATGATTATATAATGGAGGTGATGAATAGATTCAATGGATCAGATCTGGTAAATAAGAGTGCCTGAAGAACTATGGACAGAGGTTTGTAACACTGTTTAGGAAGCAGTGACCAAAAACATCCCAAAGAAACAGAAATGCAAGAAGGCAAAGTGGTTGTCTGAGGAGGCCTTACAAAGAGCTCAGAAAAGAAGAGAACTAAAAAGCAAAGGAGAAAGGGGAAGATATATCCAACTGAATGCAGAGTTCCAGAGAACAGCAAGCAGAGATATGAAAGCCTTCTTAAGTGAACAATGCAAAGAAATAGAGGAAAAGAAGAGAATGGAAAAGACTAGAGATTTCTTCAAGAAAATTGGAGATAGAATATTTCATGTAAGGATGAACACAATAAAAGGATAGAAATGGCAATGACTAAGAGAAACAGAAGAGATTAAGGTGGCAAGCATACACAAAAGAACTATACAAAAAAGGTCTTCACAACCTGGATAACCACGATGGTGTGGTCAGTCACCTAGAGCCAGACATTCTTGAATGTGAAGTCAAGTGGGCTTCAGAAAGCATCACTACAAACAAAGCTAGTGGAAGTGATAGAATTCCAGCTGAGTTATTTCAAACCCTAAAAGATGATGCTGTGAAAGTGTTGCATTCAATATGCCAGCAAATTTGGAACACTCGGCAGTGGCCAAAGGACCGGAAAAGGTCAGCTTTCATTCCAATCCCAAAGGACAGTGCCAAAGAATGTACAAACTACTGTACAACTGCACTCGTTTCACATGCTAATAAGGTAATGCTCAAATGTGCTCCATAATAAGAGAAGCCACCGCCTTGTGAAGCCTGAGCACTGCAACTAAAGAACAGGCTCTGCACCACCCGAACTAGAGAAAGCCTGGTTGCAGCAACAAAAACACAGTGCGGACAAGGAAACCCAGCACAGTCCAAAATAAATAAGTAACAAAATAAAATTTTTGAAAAAATTTAGAAAAGTTGCAGCATAAAATATCAGCACATGAAAATCAACTGCATTTCTATCTACACACAATGAACCATTTAGACAGAAAATGAGAGAACAATCCTATAGAAAACTTAGGAAAAAGATCAGACAAGTAGGTGTAAGACCTCTACACTGAAAAGTACTAAACTTTAAAACAAAAGTCCCTGGAGATACATATAAATAGAAACACACCCTGGAGTGGGAACTTTATGCTTTTAAAATGACCAAATTAGGGTGGGAGGGAGGCTCCCAAGGGAGGGGATATATGGCTGATTCACATTCTTGTATGGCAGAAGCCAACATAACATTGCAAAGCAACTATCCTCCAATTAAAAATAAATTTTAAAAAATGTACGGGACTTCCCTGATGGTCCACTGGCTAAGACCCCATGTTCCCAATGCAGGTGGTCCAGGTTCCATCCCTGATCAAGGAACTAGATCCCACACGCTGCAACGAAGAGTTCGCATGTTGCAACTAAAGAACCTGAATGCTGCAACAAAAACTGAAGATCCTGCAATGCCGAAACTAAGACCCAGTGCAGCCAAATAAATAAATATTTAAAAATGCAAATAATAATACATAATTTAAAAAATTCCTTCATTTGCAACCCAGCAAGACCTGGTATACCCCTATAATTTTTCAATGGAAATTAAGAGGCAGTTGAGCTGATTAAGAACAGATAACATTTTCTTTCCTTAGAAATAGCAAACTACAAAAATCAAGCCAGTAAGATTTCATTGTAAAATTTTCTTAAAAAAAAAAGACCCAAAGAGAGACTTCCCTGGTGGTCCAGTGGTTAGGACTCCAGGCTTCCACTGCAGGAGGCACAGTATACAGATTTAAGGAATTCCTATGCCATTTTTTGCAGTTAAAGGAAAAAAAAATCATTCCTAAATTCATAGGGAATCTCAAGAACCAGCAAACAGCTAAAATATTCTTGAAAAAGAGGATGAATGTACAAGTGTCAGGCAGGATACTGTGGAGCCAGGGAAGAATAGAGAATCCAAAAAAGGACATTTGGAGGACAGGCTGAGAATATGACTTTACCTGAGAAAGAGGCATTCCTGACTCCTGTTCTGTTTCCTCCTCTTCCTCTTAGCAGGACACACAAAAAGGGAGAAAACAAAATATTAAACTAACTGGTAAAACTAGGATTTGTCTGTTAATATAAAAGATCATTGACAACTTTACCAAGTACCCACCAAAAAGGTCTAAAATTATTTATTACATACCAAAGAGCTTTTCCAGTACAAAGGGAAAAGAGGACAAAGCAAGCAGGCCGCCAAGAAACCTGAAACACATTTTCAAAAGAATGAATTTTTATCATCTAATATTTGTGGTGTCAATGTTTTAAAAATTTCACAATGCATTATATTACTATTTAAAGAATGATTTGATTATAGAAAAGCACCAAAGCTTATTAACAAAAGTTAATGATCATTTCCAGGGAAGCAGAAACTGAATAAACTAAAATTTTTTCCAAGCTACAAAAAGAATTATATGTAAAGGTATAAGAAAGAAAAGTAGGCCCATCACAAAAAGGAGCATTCTCAATGTTCTTTTTTTTTTAATTGACTTTTTATTTATTCTTTGGCCACACTGGGTCTTCGTTGCTGTGATCAGGCTTTCTCTAGTTGTGGTGTGAGGGCTTCTCATCATGGTGGCTTCTCTTGTTTCAGCACACGGGCTTAGTTGCCCCAAGGTATGTGGGATCTTCCCGGACCAGGGATTGAACCTGTGTCCCCTGCCTTGGCAGGCAGATCTTTACCACTGGACCACCAGGAAAGTCCTCAATGTTCCTTTTAAAAGGCACCATGCAGTGACAGATTCAATCATTTCTTGCCCCACTTGTCGTCTCCTACTCCTGTGCCCCATGTCAAGCAAAGGGAAGGGGGTGACTCACCACTGAGTGAATCAAATCACTGGGTGCGTTAGAGGTAAAGAACCTGCCTGCCAATGCTGAAGACATAAGAGATGCAGGTTCCATCCCTGGGTCGGAAGACCCCCTGGAGGAGGGCCTGGCAACTCACTCTGGTATTCTTGAGAATCCCATGGACAGAGGAGCCTGGCGGGCTACAGTCCATGGAGTTGCGAAGGGTTGGACACAACTGAAGTGACTTAGCAGCAGCAGCCCCCTGGCTAAACAGGGCTTGCAAATACAAGTTATCCTCTGATATGAAGAATTACAGAATGCACAAGACACAAGTTCTGCAATTCTCATCCTCATCTGTACAATTAGAGACATTTTATTACATTCTAAAATAAGAAATCATATATCACAACTTATCCACAACCAAACAACTCACCATCCATCTGCATCCAGTTCCCACTACCCACCTGCTCTACTGTTTCCATTTTAGTCGGTTAATCTCTTTTCTTCCCTTCTGCTCTCCAGCTCTTCCTGTTTCTTCCCTCACACCTGTCCTGCCCACTCTGTAAACTGTTCCCTCGAGATGCTTGGTCTCTGCATCCTTTCTGATGGTCCTCCATCTGTGTTTCTGCCTCTTTCTTGCCCCTCCCTGCTCCCTCTCTGCCCTCCAGTTACACCCCTTCTCTCCCTCTTCCACTCCCCTTTTCCCCCTTCTCTGACACCCCAGGTGGTCATGCATCCTTCCTGCTCTCATTTCCTCTTGTGGTCACACTTGATCCTCCTTCTCTCCCAGCGCCATGCAGCTCTGCAGCCCAAGTGTCCAGCTCTTTCATCCTCTCACCCCACTTTATGTGAAGTGCCTCTCCTTTGGTGGCCCTGCCCTACCGCTGATCCAAGGCCCTTCTATGTTACTCTCTGTCAGTTACAAACTGGCACTTGCCATCTACCCACATGCCAGTAGTCATGTTTGGATGTGAGAGCTGGACCATTAAGAAGATTGACCACCGAAGAACTGATGCTTTTGTACTGTGGTCTTGGAGATGGCTCTTGAGAGTCCCTTGGACTGCCAGGAGATCACACCAGTCAATCCTAAAGGAAGTCAACCAAGAATATTCACTGGAAGGACAGATGCTGAAGCTGAAGTTCCAATACTTTGGCCACCTGATGGCAAGAGCCAACTCATCAGCAAAGACCCTGATGCAGCAGAAAATGAGAAGGTTGCATACCGTCACCGACTCAATGAGTTTGAGCAAACTTCGGGAGATAGTGGAGGACAGAAGAGCCTGGTATGCTGCAGTCCTGGGGGCCACATAGAATCAAACAGAACTTAGCAACTAAACAATAATAATCTACCTGTCTACCTCTACAAGGGTTATTTCATGTGCTGCTGCAGCTGCTGACCTTCAATACCTCCTGAAAGGAGTTCACAGTGGAGAGCAGAAATGAGGCATCTGTGATTGGGGGAGAAACTGGCAGATCAGGTCTTCAGATAGATATTTTCAGGAGCCAATTTTATGAGCCCAATTCTTGTATCTCCCCATATCTAGAAAAGCACTAAAGTCCTCCATGGTGATGACTGTTCCTTGTGATTAGCAAAGCTTCACAAAAGTAGTAGAAAACTTCTGGAAAAAAATATGTGCTTGATTGCATGTAATCCCCCTTCACCAAACTCTATATACTGACCTTTCCCCCTGCCTCTTTGCAGCAGCTTCTCAGAGCTATGTGAAGTGCTGTTTCCTGGACTGCAGTCCTCATTTTGCCCCAAACAAAACTTTACTTGCAAACCTCATATTGTGCATTTTTTTAAACTTGACATCTCCCATCCCCGGAGATCCAACTTTGTAAAAAATCTACATCTTTATTCACCTGCTGTTTTCAATGCTTAATCTTTCATTTCACCCGGTTTACAAGTCCCTCAGCCACAGTCTCTATCCCTATGGATTCTCCTTCATCCTCTTCTCATTCTCAGTTTTTCTCTCAGTTGCTCATTATCTGCTTCTCCTGAGCTCTCTGACCCACGTATTTACAGGGCTGAGTAAGACATCTGCCTACAGGAAAAAAAAAGAAAACACTTTTTCCATCATGTGGAATTTGGAACAGAAGACCACTGTGTTTCACAAGGCTAGCTCAGGTCACCTCCCATTACAAGGGGAGGCTTGCTGGGCAGAAGGACTGGCCTCAGGAGATGGGAGGACCGAGGTTATGGCAGGGAGGAGGGGGTCTTAGGAGAGGGGCGGGCTGTCTTGAATCCCAGAGTTAGGAACGGGAGTGAGGGGACAAACTAGGTGATTAAATAGTTAATCCAACTAGGGGATTGTCAGTAGAATAACAGACTTGTCAGACTCCTGCAAGTTAATGATTACTCAAGAAAGCAGGCTTGCTTAGCAACAAAGCTATTCAACAGATGCTCAAGAGGACCCTGAAACAACCCCGCTCAGTGAGCTCAGTAAATTACCACACGCTCTGTGCACCCATAAAAAGCACTAATTTGTGAAGCTAGCTTGACCAGGTAGGAAAAACAACAAAAAACTCCCCTGCCCAACCTGTTGGTGGGACTGGTGCAGGAAGGCTGACACCTACTCAAGAAAGACGAGGAAAGTCTTCTCCCCAGCTCACCCCCAACGCCACTTTCCCTCTGATGATAAATCTGTAGCCCAGCAAGTTCTCTGGGCTTTGCATACTCTCGGCTGCCCACTTGTAAGACTCGCAAACTTCCTATTCTAATAAATCACTTATCTATCACTTTGCCTCTCACTGATTTGATTTTTTTTTTTTTTGCACTGAGACTGAAAGGACTGTGGTGTGGAAGCTCGGCGGCGACCCCTTCCACCGCCACCAACGACACAAAAGAGCTTCACCAGGTCCCGCCAGGAGGACGGGGCCTCTCCCTGGGCGGGAAGGCCAGCGCTGCCCTCCAGGGCTCCAGAAAGCGGGCTGGGAGGAGAGGGGCGCGAATCCGCCTGGCAAAAGAGGGCTTAACTGGGGAGCGGAGGGACTAACGGGTTTTTCAGCCAGAAAATGTAGCGAAAGGCGGCGTCTACGTTGACTGAAGGCAGAAGAGCCGAGGTACCGACCTCCGGATGAATCTAAACCCCAAACACCCGACCTGCACGAGGACTTCTGGATTTACCTGGGGGTGGAAGGGCCAGGTGCTGAGATGTCAGGTATCTAGTCACTCCAAAGCTCCCGAGGTTTGAGTGACGGAGGAGGCGCAGCAGGAATTTACACAGAAAGCTGACGCTTAACCCGCGGCGGTTCAACGTTCATTCTGCGCTCCGCGCTTCCCGTTCCGTAACCAACTGCGCACGCGCGGACTTGGACGCAGAGCCTCCGGGGGCGCCGGGCGGGGCGTCGGCCTCAGGGCGGGTGCGGGCCGCGTGTGAACTCAGACCTGGGAGGACAGGCGGGACCCGGCGCCTCTCAGGATCCCCTAACGTGCTGTTACCTTACTGTCTTGAACAATTTGGGAGTAAAAGCGTACAGCCGTGTGGGCTACCTTGGTGGGAAGCTAATCTGTTTCCTCCTAACAAGTGGAGAATGCTTACGGGAAAACCTGCTTTTGCAAGCAGGTTGCTCGCACTCTGTGGTCTCGAGGAGCAAACACTTCGGTGGTTGGGAAAGTGCGACTAAGAGTGGTTGCTGTGCCAGTGAAGTTGCTCAGTCGTGTCCGACTCCTGTGCGGCAATTACAATTCACTTGAGCAATTGGGACGACAGAGGATGAGATGGTTGGACGGCATCACCTACTCAATGGACGTGAGTTTGAGTAAACTCCCGGAGTTGGTGATGGACAGGGAGGCCTGGTGTGCTGCAGTCCAGGGATCACAAAGAGTCGGGCACAACTGAGCGACTGAACTGAACTGAACAGTTTAGGGAAACAAGAACTTGACATGCCCTTCTGTATTACCAAACTAGAATGAGTGATGAAAGTCTCCCACTGAAGAATGGGCCATTTCACACCGACATCTTACAGAATACTTTCCCTTTCTATAATCCTCATTCTGGTAGGACAACTAACTCAACGCCTTGGTTCCAGAGCCTCAGGGACATAACCTAGCATCTGAGACTGGAGCACCATGGCATGTAGTAATTTCTGTCACTAATCACTGCAATACATTTAAAAAATGCAATATTTAAAAAAAATTCTTATAAATTGCATTCTTCTTTTTGCTCAAGTGTTTTACTTGCCTTTTAAAATCACATCCGCTCCCACCTCCAGTTTGAGATATACCTGACTTACATGACTGTGAGTTTAATTTGCACAGCACGATATTCTTACAGAGACTGAAATAATTATCACAGTAAGTTTAATAAGCATTCCTCATCGCATGTTATACTCAGGATAAATAACAAACTGCAGACATGTTCTCTCCCTCACATCTTTTCACCTTTTCTCTGTTCTTTAGGTGGAAATGGGACATTGCAGAAATTAATTTTTCTTATTAAAACTATGATGGCCATTTAACTAGTAGCTAATATTAGGGAAAATATGAGACATACATTTTGCTGAAAATCAGACAAAATCTAAAAATGAAAAGGGTTTTACTTGAAACCTTCACCATCCTTGGTCACTCAGCAGTCATACTGCTACAAGGACAGTAAAGACTAAGTGTTCATAGATTTAGAAGGGGCAGAGGATGCATCAAATCACACAGCTCACCCTCCAGACTTCCTCTTACCATATCTATCATTATTCACTTCTTGTATCTAAAATTCTGTCATTCGGCATAAAATTTCAGTCTACCCAAGGCCATTCTTGAAGTAGAAGACAGGGTTCAGTCACTCATTCATGTCTGACTTTTTGTAACCCCATGGACTGCAGCACACCAGGCTTCCCTGACCATCACCAACTCCCGGAGCTTGCTCAAGCTCATGTCCATTGAGTCAAGTGATGCCATCCAACCATCCCATCCTCTGTGGTCCCCTTTTCATTTTGCCTTCCATCTTTCCAGCACCAGGGTCTTTTCCAATGATAGTTCTTTGCATCAGGTGGCTAAAATATTGGAGTTTCAGTTTCAGCATCAATCCTTCCAATGAATATTCAGGACTGATTTCCTTAGGATTGACTGGTTTGATGTTGCAGTCCAAGGGACTCTCAAGAGTCTTCTCCAACACCACAGTTCAAAAGCACCAATTCTTCTGCACTCAGCCTTCTTTATGGTGCAACTCTCACATCCACACACGACTACTGGAAAAACCTTAGTTCTGACTAGATGAACCTTTGTCCGTAAAGTAATGTCTATGCTTTTTAATATGTTATCTAGGTTTGTCACAGCTTTTCTTCCAAGAAGCTAGAGCCATTTAATTTCATGGCTGCAGTCACCATCTGCAGTGATTTTACAGCCCAAGCAAATAAAGACAGGGTTACATGAAGCAAATAAAAGCTTTGAAAGCTTCCATTTAAACTTGAAACACGCCTCTCCACTCATACCAAATTGGCCCAAGAACTCAAAAAGACAAGCTTGCATGAAATGGGCAAAAAAAGTGCAAATCCTCTCAAGTGAAAGGGAGGGTTGCCTTAGTCTAGTGACCAAACTTGATATCAAAGGGCAGACACACATGATCTCACAGAAGGTTGATACATGGCTGTACATAATATTTCTATATATATGAATAACTGCAGCATCTATCAGAAGTGACTTTTCCCTTCATTTACACTAAATAAAATTACTGATATTAGATAAAATAGGGAATATCATTATAGACCATGCAGACATGAAAAGGACAGAAAGGAACTCTTACAAAAACTCTACAAGATTATAAGATGAAATGTACTAATTCCATGAAACCCATAACCTACAACAAATCACCAATATTAAACATTATTTGAATAACTGCCATGAACTGCAATGCAAATTTATAATTTCAAAATGCCCACCACCTAAGAAAGAAACTCAAAAGCAGAGATAGTGACTGTGAGAGCTTAATTAAACTCCTCCATCATGCTCTGCATAGACCCTGCCTGGACTTTCTACACGTTCCCTCCAGATGTACCTTGTAGCTCCTCAAGATTCTGTGTAATAAACGTCTCCATTTCACTCTCCCTTGCAGTCTTTGGCAGGACTGTTGCCTAACATTCAACACTCAAGGGCTCTACTTTACAAAAGGTAATTTAACAAAGTTGCAACAATGGCATCTTACAATTCTATCAAATTCAAAAAGAATTACCTGCAATTCTATGTGATTTATTTTCAAGAAAAGAAACAGAGGAAGCACCTGTCAACTCAATTTATGAGGCCAGAATTACTAGGAAACAAAACTAGACAAATAGAAAAAGAGAAAGTAAATAATTAAATCACCCATGAAGATTCAAAAATCCATCATAAAATATTAGTAACAGAAATGTAACATAAAGATTTCATATTAAAGATAACATAAATCAAGGAATTCCCTGGTGGTCCAGGGTTAGCACTCATTGCTTTTACTTGTGGGGCCCAGGTTCAATCCCTGGTCAAGGAGCTAAGATCCTGCAAGCTATGCAGCTCACCAAAAATGATAATATAAATAAAAATCAAGATCACTTAGCAAAGATAAATACATTATTCTTGGTTGTGAACAAATTCTATGTGGAGGATATTCGGTGTCCCACAAAAAAGACTTCCTGTCACCCTTTTGCCATCTCAGTTCTTTCACTGAATTAAACCCCCAAACTAATTGTTTTTATGTTTATACTGCATCTACTTTGTACCCGTCATTGCCTTTTGAGCATCATTGCATCCTAAGAGTCCCAAAACAACCCAGTAACCCCCTGCTATAAAACAGAACACACACATCTGTCACGAAAAAAAAAATTCTGCTAAAGAAATGATTGAAAGTATTATTACAGCATAAAAGCAAACAACAAAACATATTAGGTAATAGCCTAATTTGAAACTGAAATTTAACAGCATTTGGAAAATCGAGTAAATTGTTTCATTATATTATCTAGTCAACATTTCCAAAAATTAATTAAAACTAGAGTAAAAATATCCCCAGAAGTTTATTTAAATAGTATCTTACAAGTATTTTCCAGAACCATATTGAACGTGTGCTGTGGAAAACAAATGTAATAAATTATTAGCAAGACAAAAAGTGTGATTTTCCAAGCCAATTAAGTCAGGAGGTTCAGGAGTAAGCAAATCGATGTTTTGCTTTTTTTTTTTCCCCAAAGTAGAGAAGTTTAGCTTTATTGCTTTGCCAAGCAAAGGGGCCACAGTGGGCTAATGCCTTCAATAGTGTGTCTTTCAAACAAGAAGGGGTGGGAGGAGTTTTATAATAATGGCTCAAAGTGGGTGTGGTCAACTCGTGGACACTTCTTTGGCTGGTGCTGAGGTAAACGGAAGTCAGCATTATTAACCTTCTGGCTCCAACTGCTATGGGTTCTATATGCTGGTTGGGCAGCAGGCTTAGTGTCTCCCACCTGGTGGGGGTTTCAGTACCTGGAGCCTGGACTTACTGAGGCTCAGGTTCTTTGTGTCTCAGCGCAAAAGGAATTCAGCAAAGTGACAGACACGCAAGGAAGGAATAGACTTACTAATATAGGATACTTGTGAGGCACACTAGTTGGCAGGTGAGAGGGGTCTGCTTCAGTGAAGTTTTATGAAGTCTAATCCCATTAAAAAATTTTTTTTTGGCTTATGGGCTCTTAGTTTCTTAACCATGGGTTGAACCTGTCAGCTTGGCAGTGCGAGTACTGAGTCCCAACCACTGGACTGCCCAGGAATTTCCCCTAATTTCATTTTTGATGTTTGACTATTGATACTTTTTAATGTTCAGGAAGAACTTTTTCAGCCTATCGGAACAAACTAATTAAAGGAAAAAAAAAGCCTGAGTGCTCCTTTGAGACAAACTGGAAGTTCAAACTGTAAGCTTGCCCTCCATGAAGGTTCATCACAGTAATTAAATTTTCCTCTCATCTTAACTGCTCTCCCTACAATTCCCAAGATTAAGACTCATGTCTCATTGAATACAGAGGCAGGGACTTCCCTGGCAGTCCAGGGGTTAAGACTCTGTGCTTCCACTGTAGTGGGCACAGGTTTGATCCCTGGTTAACTAAGATCACATATGCCACATGGTACAGCAAAAAAAAATAATAAAAACAACACACAGATGTAAACAACACCTATTCCCATGCAATGGAGAAAGTAACCAACGTTTTCTGGGCACTGTTCCTACCACATAATCCGTCCCTAGTAACCGGTCCCTCTCCTCTCATGAATAGTCCAATCCCTTAATGTCCTTACTGCTCCACTCATGGTCACCTAGCAGAGTATTATGTTCTGTAACTCACTGTGATCTATCCATGGATTCTAAACATAACAAGCACGATGGGCAACAGCAATTTTACACTATTCTCTGCCCCTCCCTGATGCTAATTAATACACTACTGAATTTGGTTAATTCGGGGTCCTTGTTTTACCAGGGAACATGGATGTGAATCAACCAAATCTAATGAAGTCAGCTCCTTCATTGACTCATTACTGACTCCTTCCCAGAGACCATCATCAAAGACCTGTAATGAAGATTAAAGTCAACAGACTTCAAACTTCAGGTTGAATGGCATAAATTGTAATGTGGCCTCTTCAAGAAAACACAATTAATAGAATATTTACAGAGTGAAGACAATTGCCAACTTACACGTTTTCATGTCATATACAAATCATTCCGTAAGTTTTAACTTATTGTGACTTGTAATGATTCTGAAGAACATAATGATCTCCCATTAATCTTAAGAGAACTGCAGACTTATTCCTTTTATGGATTGGCTGACACACAGGCTAATTTAAGAATTGTGCAAAAACTTTACCTACTTCGTTACATTTGTAAGGATCATCCCCAATATGAGGCATTTTGTGATGAAACCTCAGGAAGCATTGTTTCATCAAATTCTTTCCACATTTAGTAAATCTCTTTAGTTTCTGACCTGTATGAATTGAACCATTACACCGAAGTTGGAGATACCTGATGAAAACTTTTATAACATTATATTTGAAACACTGTTCTCCAGATTAAATCTATTTCAGTGATTTTATCTTCAGGTACAAGCCTTAGCACACATACTAGTTTGTGTGGTTTCTTTCAAAGGTATGTACTGAGAAGTCTGGTGAATTGTGCAGCCTGGATAAAACCTCCGCTTGTAACTCGGTAGGGTTTCTCTTAAATGGACTCTCCCGTTGCCTCATACTTGAACTCAAGGTAAAGATTTTGCCGCACTTGTTACATTTGTAAGGGATAATTCCAGTAACTCCCCCATCTTATGATCTTTGGGTAAAATCCTTGCCACACATATTATATTCGTGTGGTTTCTCCCCAGGATAAATATTCCAATATCGAGTGATGAGTGAGCATTAATTTGGAACCTGGCCCCATTCATTACATATGTAATGTTCTGTCCAGCACAGATTATTTGATGACTGGTAGAATGTGAGGCCCAAGTAAAGGTTTTGCCCATTCCTAGCATTTGTGAGGTAATAATCTCCAGAAAGAAATCTCTGGTGAATGAATTCTTTGTCTAAAGGGCTGGTCAGACTAAACATACTTACCTGATTTCTCTCCAGAATATTTTCAATGAAGCCTAAGATAGCAACACTTGCTAAAAACGCTTCCTTAAAGTTTGTCATCAATGTGGGTTATCTGACGGTAAGGTAGGCTTCACAATACAATGACAAATTTATCAGTCATTATATTTGTCAGGTTTCTCTCCAACATGACACATCGGTTTACCTTAAGGTTTGAATTTTGACTCAAAATTCATTGAGCCTCTAGCTCAATACATTCCTAGAGCTTCTGTCCAGTTCGAGTAGGTGAAATCACCCCTGAATATTCATTGGAAGGACTGATGTTGAAGCTGAAGCTCCAGTACCCTGGCAACCTGATGCGAAAAGTTGACTGATTAGAAAAGCCCGTGATGCTGGGAAAGACTGAAGGCAAAAGCAGAAGAGGGAAACAGAGGATGAGATAGTTACACAGCATCCCTGACTCAATGGACATGAGTTTGCACAAACCCCAGAAGACAGTGAAGGACAGGGAAGCCTGGTGTGCTGCAGCCCATGGATTTGCAAGGAGTCAGACATGACTTAGCAACTGAACCACAACAAATGTAGTGACAGCTGAGATTTAAGTAAAGCTTTTCAACAGTCTTTACTTTTGTAAGGTTTCCCTTTCGTATGAACACTTTGATGCTTTGCCAGGTACGCCTTCCGACTAAAGCAGCTGCCACATTCATTACATTTGTAAGGTTTCTCTCCTGTATGAATTCTCTGATGAATTGCAAGATTTGAATTCCGATTGAAGACCTTGCCACACTCGATACATTTGTAAGGTTTCTCTCCAGTATGAGTTCTCCGGTGAATTTCAAGGTATGAATTATAACTGAAGACTCTACCACATATATCACATTTACATAATTTCTGTCCTGTATGGATTATCTGATGTCTCTTGAGATTTGAGCTGTGATTAAAGATTTTGCCACAGTCTTTACATTCGTAAGGTTTTTCCCCAGTATGAATTCTCCGATGAACTGCAAGGTATGAATTTTGACCAAAGACTTTCCCACAGATGTCACATTTATATGGTTTATCTCCTGAATGGATGATTTGATGTTGTATAAGGTGTGAGCCAAAATAAAAAGTTTTGCCACACTCATTACATTTGTAATGTTTCTCTCCAGTATGAATGATCTGATGACTGACGAGGGTTGATCTAATACTGAACATCTTACCACACTCGTTACATTTATAAGGTTTCTCTCCAGTATGAATTCTCTGATGACTTGCAAGGTTTCCTTTTTGACTGAAAGCTTTGCCACATTCATTACATTTGTAAGGTTTCTCTCCAGTATGAATTCTGCGATGTTTTGCAAGGTATGAATTCTGACTAAACACCTTGCCACATTCATTACATTTGTATGGTTTCTCTCCAGTATGTATTCTCTGATGAACTGTAAGGTATGAACTTTGAGTAAACACTTTTTCACATGTATCACATTTATATAAGTTCTCTTTTGTATGGATTATCTGATGTCCAGTGAGGTGCAATCCATAGTTAGGGGTTTTGCCACACTCATTATATTTGTAAGATTTCTCTGAAGTATGAATTGTTCTATGAATAGCAAGGTCTGAATGTTGACTAAAGACTTTGTGACATACATCACAATTAAATATTTTCTCTTCTGTATGGATCAACTGATGTTGAGTGAGGTTTAAGTGCTGATGAAAGGTTTGACCACTCTGATTACAATTGTAAGGGCTGTCCTTGTGTGCCCTCTGGTCTTGTGTCAGTACTGAAGGATGCATAAAATCATTCACACATGGATTACCAAGGTTGGACTGGATAGAAGAAATTCCTTGAAGTGGTAAAAATGAGGCATTAATATTGATACTCCTGTGAGCTTCATTAAATTCATCAATTTTCTCTTCACTTTTATAAAGCTGTAGTTCATTCCCAAAGCTTAATCGAAGTCTGTTTTCAATAGGCTGAATTCCTGTAATGCTTCTACCACATCGCTGTTTCTTACAGGGGAGATTTTTGCCATGGGATATAGGCTTTCCTTTGTAATTTCTTTCCTCATCTCTTGGCTTAAATTCAAAGTCACATATATTTTCCTGGATTTTCCTGAGGTAAAAATCTTCAATTTTATTCCTTCTGTGTCTTCCCAGTATAACTATTTGGAATCCTTCTCCTCCATAAATGTTTGCATTTAGTTGTAACTTCTTGATCACATGCATATGAGAGATATCTACAAGATATAAAGAACCATAAGTAATCCTTTTTTTTTCCCATAAGTAATCCTATTCATTATAATTCATAAGTAAATATTTCATGTTAAATACATGATATTACACCAAACTAGTACTGACATAAAAAGGAGTTATGAAAATTCCCAGTCATGATATTAAAACCTTTGCAAACACAAAATGAATGATTCTTTAGTAAAGTGATCTGAGGTAATTCCACTTAATTTTAGGGCACCCAACAACCTACGTAAAAACACTCATTGTAAAAACTTCTGTTGACTATCAAAAGTGTATATTTCAACCATGACACCAAAGCACATACCAGTTAGCAGTAAACATACTTACTGGTGCCTCATAACTGAGGAGAAAAGAATATTATTATACTATACATATATTATACATACTTGTTAAATATAAATGAATGCTAAAAAATCTGACAAAATATATTACAACAATAAATAATCCAAAATGAACTTATTTAATGAGTAATCGCAATGAGTGGCAGTTTCGAATTTGGAAACAAATATAACAGAGAAAAAATAGCAAATGTGATAAAAGTTTTTTAAAAAACAAAATGTTCTTTGAAATATCTCCTGTAAAACTATATACCCATGAAGCAGCATAAGAATTCTAAAAGACCACCTTCTATAAATAAAATTTAAATATTAATAAATGAAATATTCTCCATTTACATTAACAGCTATTACACAAAGCAACTCCCTACTTGTGCAGTGCCCTAAAATATCCAGGTCATTGCCTCCAAAATACATATTGCAAATTTATTTATTTAACTATGGTCATAGATAATATGGTTGAGAACAAATTGCAAGAAAAAGGAATACAATATATAATAAACAAAATGGATATAATAAACATATCTGAATATTATCTTTTTATACAAAAGCCACTTTTGATTTGTTAGTATAAAAATGCACTATTTCTGGAGTAGGAAACCGCAACCCACTCCAGTACTCTTGCCTGGAAAATTTCATGAGCAGAGGAGACTGGTGGGCTACAGTCCAAGGAGTCACAAAAGAGTTGGACATGACTTAATGACTGAGCCTGCACACACACAATGTATAATATATAATTTTTACTGTTGTAAAAATTTACTGCTGTAAAAATTTTAAAGCAAATAAAGATCTTTCTCAAAAGAAAAAAAAAGCACTCTTTCTGAGAATTCCCTGGCAGTTCAGTGGTTAAAACTCAGCACTTTCACTGCCCTAGGTCCAGGTTCCATTCCTGGTTGGGAAACTAAGATCCCACAGGCAGCATGGTGTGCCAAAAAAAAAAAGGACATTTCATGTCATCTAACATTACCAATTTCTTTTGAAAGTCTTGAGGAAAATAATCACAATTTTTCAAGTAAGGAAAGTGGAATCACAGATTTATGTACATGACCCCAATTGACACAGAACATAAAGTAAGAACCACAGTATGAATTTTGATCTACAGTCTGAGACAACATATACTTAAACATGACTGCCCACCCAAGCAGTCTAGATTACAAAATACTACGACAAATATCAGGAGTTAAGAAAGAAAACATCAAGGAAAACACAAGAAGTGAGCTGTGTAACTACTAAGGGGATTCAGCCACCCCTTTTGAAACTGGTTTCTGAGTTATCACAGCTGCACACAGTGATTTAGGTTGTGTCAGGAGAAAGCTGTTCAATACACAGAGGTGTTATTTTTACAGTGTAAGTAAAGTGGAAGGTGGAGGGATGGTGAAAGAGTGCTGTGGAAATTAATAAGTTTAGGATAATAACTTAAATATACTAGAAAATAAGAATCTTTCATCCATATCATGGTTTCATGTAAAGAAAGATCAGAACTGAGAAACGGCTTGGGTGGAGCATAGAGTACCTATATCTACAAAGCTTTTGACTGTGAATTCCACTGTACAAGGGCAACTAAAATACTGACCTTAAGACAAAAGAAGAATTAGTTTAGCAATAGAATAGTTCTGTACCTTTTTTTTTTTTTTGGTATCATTTTTAACTAGGGGAATTATACTATGAGTATGGGAAAAAACCAAATGAGATTTAGACACTGTATAAAGAAATTAACTCTCAATCTATTACACTATTTGCTATGCAATGTATCTAACTGAGTATTTTAGTGACTGTATTTCCACATATATGCTCAATATAAACATACACAGTATTCCAGGAGACTGTGCAATAATGTACTCAGCAAAAAGCAGAAGAAAAAACCAGGAGAAGACCATTACAAGGAGTCTAATCTGTATACACAAATGCAGAGCAAAGTAATAGGATCAACAGTATTGTAAAGGAGGGAGATCATGATTTCAGAATGAATGTCTCCTAGTTGGGTAAGCAGAGTTTATATGAGGAAACAAACTGAAAGTGCTTGACAAAGCCTGAAGATATAATCAGGATATAATATATTCCAGGATATAATCAAAACAGGTAAGTAAGTTAAAAATGAAAAAAGTAACTAAAATATTAATTACGTAATATCCTTTTGCATACAAAATTTTTATGCTAGCTCTCCTTATTATTAAACATAACAGTGTTTTTTTAGCTGGCCCCTCTAAAAACTGGAAATCATATTAAATTCTTAACACAAACTCTCAAATTAAAAACCATGAGGAGTTATGTCAGCAGGCCAGTAAACCACAGGCACTCATTACCCATGAGGAACCAAGTTAAAACAAAGCAGGGGAAAAAAAGCAGAAAACAATTTGGGAAAACTCACCCAACCGGTAAAGAAGCAGCAGCACTCAAACAGATGCCTGTCCAGAAAACACTAAACCGAAAAATGTAGGAAAGTTCATGACAATTTCCTGGCCCTTGACTCCCCTCCTCCTCCTTACACTACGTTGAGAACGAACTGGCACAAGCCTCCCCATTCCCAGAGGTTCCCTCAGGTAAAAATGCTAAAAATATGACAGAAACATTCAGTAAACCAGAAACAGAAAAAAAATGACCTCAACACAATAAAGGACATATATTAAGAGCCCATAGCTAACACCATACTCAATGTGTAATGACTTAAAACTTTTCCCCTAACATCAGGAACTAGACAAGGATACTTGCACTATCTCTAAAAAAAGAAATTACTAGAATTTCTAGCAAGAACACAAAGGTAGCAAAAACACATTAAACAATCCCAATAGAAAAAAGAAGCAAAACATCTCTGTTGACAAATGAAATATAAGAAACCCTGGAGAATTCCCTGGTGGTCCAGATATGGTTAGGACTCCAGGCTACCACTGCCAGGATCGATCCCTGGTGGGGAATCTAGAATCCCACATGGTGCGTGTTGTGGCAAAAATAAAATAAATAAAAATTTTAGCTCTGAAGATTCTGGAAAAAAAAAAAAACTGATAAAAATAATGAACTCAGAAAAATGACAATATACAAAAATCAATACTATTTCCCTACATTAACAATAAAAAAATCAAGAATTAAATTCAGAAAATTATATTTACGATACCATCAAAAAAATAAAGTGTTCAGCAAAACCATACAGAAGAAGGGAAAGATATATGCACTATGAACTGAAAACACAGCTGAAAAATATCTGAAAAGTCAAATTAATACAGATATCCCAAGTTCAATGGATTAGAAGTAAATATGATCAGGGTGTAAATACTACCCTTAAGTGATCAACAGAGTCAACCCAATCCCCAATAAAATCCCAACAGTGTGTCTTAAAGAAAAAGATAAATCCTAAGAGTCAAATGCAATCTCAAAAGACACTCAATAGCAAAACCAAGATTGAAAAGAAGAAAGTTGGAAGTTTCACAATTATTTCAAAATTCTTAGAAACCTAAACTAATCCAAGCAGTGTGGTATGAGCATAAAGAGAGAGAGACCAGTAGTACATAACACAGAGACATGAGAAATAAACTCTAGTGTATGTGGTCCAATGACGTTCCACAGGGGGTGAGGACCACTCAATGGGGACCAGACAGTCTATTAAACAAAAAACAAATTACAGTTCAGATTGAAAGTATCACTCTACTTTATAAGTTCTGATTTAGATGTTTCAAAATTAGCTGTTGATATACAAAGAACAATGGCACGCAGGTGAACAAAAGATGGCATTAACAACAGTTTACACAATAGCCTCAAAATATAAGGAAGTGAACTTGGACAATGTTATCTTGAGAAAAAATTCCTATACCATTTACTGAGAATGAAAGGGGATGATCACAGCACATGTGAACATCACTGTCACAATGCTACTGAGACAGGCTTTTGTGACATTGCTCAAAACCAGAAAAACACCCAGAAAGATTTATCAGTCAGGTTCTGGTGATATTTCCTATTTTGTATCATAGAATATGCAGACCACTTTACTACAGGGTGGTGAATTTCTATATAGCAGGAAAATATTACAATGCATGAAGGATAGTATTCTCCATCAAATTTATCTGTTACCCAGTAACAAAGAGTCCACCAGAAAGTATTGATTAACTGAGGGTGAATTATCACAGCAGAATCTGGATATAATTTCAAAGCATAGGACTATGTATTTCACAAACAAATTTTAGAAGCAAAATCACACACAAAGTTACAAGAGTATGATATGAGGAAGAGAATACAGTCCCAGACTAGATAGAACACTACAGGAGTGAAAAATACATGAGACATGTATGTCATACACCACAGGATCTTCAGACAGAACAATGTGCTCCTGCCACCGACACCAAACTAAGAGCCGGAAAGACACACAAACGCTCCTCATTAGGACTGGGGATCAAAGACAGCATGACTGTGTCTACTGTCTTTAGTTTCCCTGCAAAATAATTACAGGAAACAGAATGCATCACCCTGTTACACACAAGCCTGAAGAGTGTGGCCAAGGCAGAAGAGAAGGAATAGAAGAGGGATCCAAACAAGCAGACAGGACCAGAGGCAGCTGCATGCAGATTCTGGGGTGCCAAATGCAATCAGAGAGCAGCCAGTGCTTTCCCCCTTCTGATGAAGTGTTCTAAAAACATCAAATGGAGATGGAATGAGCAAGGGTTCAGGGACTGTTGTCTGCAGGTATTGGCTCTTATCTCTATGGACTGGGAACTGGACTGCCAATGGAGTGAAGTTGAGAAGAAGAGATGAGGGACTAAGATGTCCCTTTAAAAGTCCACCTCATGCTCCTCTAAGGCAAGCAACAGGAGTTCACAGGAGTCAGATGGCAGAGTGCTGCAGATCATGATAGAAGCTCTGCCTTTGTCCCTGGCAGGAATGTGGCACCACTAGAGGTGAAAGAATACATTTTACATGTGGAAAGACAAAGAGGGATAGGTTACAGAGAAGAAAAATTTCCTCTGAGAGCTCACATAGTAAGTAAATGTTTGTACTTCCTATAGAATTCTCTGACAAGGGGAAAGTCTGTAAACACTACTAATAGTGAGGCTCCCCTGGACCCTTCTGAGATCTGAATTGTGTTCACCCTTTGATACACTGCCAAAGGCATTCACCTCACTCTCCATTGACCAGGGCTCTTTGTCTTGTTACAAAGTGGGTAAAATATTCAGGTAAGAAATATAAATACCTCCACATAAGAGGAAAGACACATGATTTGCTGTGGCTTTGCCAGAATCCTAGTCCCTTGTTCAACTGAGGATTGATGGGAAAACAGAGAGGAATAGAAAAATATTTTCAAAATTCACCTGCTGTTTACCTCCTTCTGAATATAGAGGTAATAGTATAATGTGAAGAAACATAGCTCTTTTCCTAAAACTCCTGAATCAAAAGCACATGGGTAGGAAACAGGAAAATGAGTATGTTAAAAGCTTTCCACTGAGCTTTACAACTACAAAAACTCTGGAACAACTCCTAATGTATCATGAAGTGGGCAGATCGTCAGAGGAAAAGGTAGATTTAAACTCCTGAGGCTGGGTCCTAAAGCTCTTCATGTCTGAATCAACAGGGATTTCAGATCAGTCAAGTAAAACCGGGGCTCCCAAGAGGCACGCAGTGGGAAATGCAGAGATACCCCAGGGCAGATCCCAACTTCAAAGGGAAGTGATCCTCACCCAAGGAGACTATGTTGCTGAGGGTCTCCACCATCACGTCCCTGTACAAGGCCCTCTGAGCAGGGTCCAGGCATTCCCACTCCTCCTGAGTGAACTCTATGGCCACATCCTTGAAGGTCAACTGTGCCTGAAATGAAAACACATTTCACCAAGGGGCCATGAGGAGAGTTCTTATTTTCACACAAAAGGAGAAGAGAAGGGAAAGGATCAAGTTGAAGTATGTTTTCCGACAGATCCAAGTAAAGCTATTTGGAGGAAATTATGGGTCTCTTAATTTTAATTCCTTTTGCTTTTATACAAAGATTATGATAACCTGTAATCAACATGGATTTTTCATTTTTGTGGACAATACATGAAATACATGTAAGTAAGATTCAACAATGTGTTGTTCCTCCAGAAGTGTTAGACTATGTTTTACACACTGACTGCTATTCAATATCTAGATGAGCTACACTATGAGTGGTGGCATCAGAAATGACAAAGTCAACAGTGCCATAAAAAAAGGTCAAAATCTTAAATTATTATCATAAGAACAACAGCAATGACTAAAAGTGTTCAAATCCTTTAAAGATGCTATGCAATATTCTAAATGCTTTACGGCTATGGAATTTTTTAATCAACATCATAGCTCAGTGGAGAAAGACACATGCTGTTCTACAGAGACAAGTATCAGAGACATTTGGAGAAACTCAACTTAGTTTAAGAAGCTAAGAAATGATACAGCAAAAACCTCAATTAAAGAGAATGCAGTCTTAAACTGAAGATAAAGAAGCAAAAACTGAAGTAACAGAAGAGCATTAAGGCTAAAAAAAAAAGAATAGCATTAGAAGCACACTGACAGAGGATTCCCTGAGACTACTTGAAATAAGTTCAAAGTGAACAACACAGAAGGCAATAAACGATCATTACAGATATGGGCACACAAACACATACACATAACATGTTAGTAATCTTACTACTATTTGAACCATGAACAAGAGAGTGTAGAAAAAATGCAAGGTCATGGAATATATTTATACTTTTAACTATAATACAGTACACAGTTATAAAATCATGATTTTTTTATGAAAACCGTGGACTTCTAGATTCATGAACTCATGGACACACATGTAAATGTAGAAATAACTGAAATGAGAGAAGGTGTCTCTGGACATATTTGTGCATGATTTTTTTCACCATTGTTTTCATTCATTTAAATTTCAGCATTTTTGGAAGAATGAAATAGCATCAATTGTACCAAATAGTAGTAACATGAAAAAAAAATAGGATCTCTTGACTGCGATCTCTATGAAATATCTATATATAAAGACAATGAAAACCATAACATTGACAAAGATAGGTATTAACAAATGCAAAGCAGAGTTTATTTCTGTATTCCACTCATAAAAAACACTGAGTCAAATTAGAATAGCCGTTACTATTATACATTAAGAGATGAAGAAAAAATGATCACAAAGCAAAGTTAAAAACTACTTAAAGAATTAAATATCACAACTATAAAGAAAATAGAAAAAAATACATTGTAATTAAGAAAGACTATTTCACCAAATCTCATGATCAAAGGGAAACTCTGAATGCATTCCCTCTGAAGTTACAGTGGACTGTGCAGGGGATGACAGAGGATGAGATGGTTGGATGGTATCACCAACTGGATGGACATGAGTTTGAGCAAGCTCTGGGAGTTGATGATGGACAGGGAAGCCTGGCGTGCTGCAGTCCACAGGGGTCAAAAAGAGTCCGACATGACTGAGCTACAGAACTGAACTGAACTGAAAGCATGAGAGACAGAAGAGGAAAAAACTGCCTAAGGAAGTAAAAGATTTGCTCACTGAAAATTACTAAACTTGACTAAGAGAAATCTGAGGACATAAGTAAATAAAAAGACACTCTGTACTCATGAATTGGAAGATTTAATATTCTTAAAATGACTTTATTACTGAAAGTGTTAGATTCTAATGGAATCCCTGTCAAAATTTCAAAGGCAATTTTTGCCGTTAAAAAAAAAAAATTACAATTCAAAGGGAACCTCAAGGGACCCCCAAACAGCCAAAATATTCTTGAAACAGAAGATGGAGGCTGTCATTTTCAAAATTTAAAACATATTACAAAGTAATCAAGATGATGTTGTAATGGTATAAGCCCAGATACATAACCCACTGGAACAGATTCAGTTCAGTTCAGTTCAGTCACTCAGTAGTGTCCACTCTTTGTGACCCCATGAATCATAGCACGTCAGGCCTCCCTGTCCATTACCAACTCCCAGAGCCACCCAAACTCATGTCCATCGAGTCGGTGATGCCATCCAGCCATCTCATCCTCTGTCGTCCCCTTCTCCTCCTGCCCCCAATCCCTCCCAGCATCAGGGTCTTTTCCAATGAGTCAACTCTTCGCATGAGGTGACCAAAGTATTGGAGTTTCAGCTTTAGCATCAGTCCTTCCAATGAACACCCAGGACTGATCTCCTTTAGGATGGACCGGTTGGATTTCCTTGCAGTCCAAGGGACTCTCAGTAGTTTTCTCCAACACCACAGTTCAAAAGCATCAATTCTTCGGCACTCAGCTTTCTTCACAGTCCAACTCACATCCATACATGACCACTGGAAAAACCATAGCCTTGACTAGACGGACCTTTGTTGGCCAAGTAATGTCTCTGCTTTTTAATATGCTGTCTAGGTTAGTCATAACTTTCCTTCCAAGGAACAAGCGTCTTTTAATTTCATGGCTGCAATCACAATCTGCAGTGATTCTGGAGCCCCCAAAAATAAAGTCCGACACTATTTCCACTGTTTCCCCATCTATTTCCCACGAAGTGATGGGACCAGATGCCATGATCTTAGTTTTCTGAATGTTGAGCTTTAAGCCAACTTTTTCACTCTCCACTTTCATTTTCATCAAGAGGATTTTTAGTTCCTCTTCACTTTCTGTCATAAGGGTGGTGTCATCTACATATCTGAGGTTATTGATATTTCTCCTGCCAATCTTGATTCCAGCTTATGCTTCTTCCAACCCAGTGTTTCTCATGATGTACTCTGCATACAAGTTAAATAAGCAGGGTGACATTATACAGCCTTGACGTACTCCTTTTTCTATTTGGAATCAGTCTGTTGTTCCATGTCCAGTGGAACAGATTAGAGTACCAGAAATAATTCAGTGAATATGATATAAAATGTACAGACAAGGGTGCAAAGACTGCACAAAGGGCAAAGGACAGTCTTGATAATAAATGATACAGAGCAACTATATGCAATCCAGCAAAAGAATGAAGATGGAACCTTACTTGCAACAAAGGTAAAATCTTCTATATCACAGGATATAATCCACCAAGTGCAGAGACAACCTCTGAGGAATGGAGGTGACAAAAGTGATTGAAAGCATGTCCAGTTGTCAGAGATTTTGATTGATTTCATAGGTCAAATTCAAAAATGGAATAAAGCATTCCCTGGCATCCAGTGGTTAGGACTTGTGCTTTCACTGTCATGGATTTAGGTTCAAACCCTGGTTGGGGAACTAAGATAGTACAAGCCAACATGCGGCACAGTCAAAAAAAAAAAAAAAGGAATCAATCTCCTTATATCACTGATGTCTGTTCCTGAACTTTCCCTTCCATTTGCAACTACTAAGATTTGAAGTCAATAGAGAACAACGTATGGTTCCCAAGGGGGAAGAATGGGGAAGGGATAGTCAGGGAGTTTGGGATGGACATGCACACACTGCTATATTTAAAGTAAGTAACAAGGTCCTCGTATAGCACATGGAACTCTGCCCAATATTATATGAGAGTCTGAATGGGAGGGGAGTTTGGGGGAGAATGGATACATGTGTATGTACGGTTGAGTCCCTTTTCCTTCCACCTAAAACTATCACAACCCTGTCAATCAGCTCTACTCCAATATAAAATAGCTAAAAAAAAAAAAAAAAAAGACTTGAAGTCAGTGACTCATTCATTTAGCTTCAAATGCCTTAGAAAAAGATTACCCCCTCATTGGTCAGTTTTCCAGATTTTATCAGATACTATGTATATTAATGTTCAATTTCTTTATCCTGGTTGACAGAGAGCAGATAGCACATCCGGATGGGCCCTAAGCAATCCCTGCTGCCCAAGAGCACTGAGACCCCTGTCTCCAACCCATGGGTGAGAAGTCCTGCCCAGGATGATGCCCAGGGGAGGCATCATCACAAGGTCCTTCCTCACAAGGACCAGGTCACCGGGTCATGGGGAGACGGCATCTAAGTGGAGATGACAGGCCCTGAGGGAAGGCCCCGGGTGAGTGTGCGTGTATAGGAGTCAGACAGGATACTCCAGAGTCTGACATGATTAGTGAGTCCAGAGAAGGGCAATTCAGAAGAACAGACTGAGAATCCACTGAGGATATGACTTTACCTGAGAAAGAGCCATGCCTGACTCCAGTTCTTTCCTCTTCCTCCTCTTCTATGCTCTTCCTTGGGCAAAGTAAGTTTTTGAAGTCAACCTTGAAAGTTGCAAAACTGCTGTTAGAATCCATATCTTCTCTCTCTGTGCCCCAACCACACACATACACAAAGAAGATCTCATCAGGTGGAAAAGTGTCTTTGGCTGCCCATTGTCACAGGAGAGACCAGAGACCAACAAGAGACTTTCCCACACTTGCCCTCGGACCACACTCCCCTCCTGGTGAGGGCTCATGTACACAGCAGCAGGGGGCACCTCCACTGACCCCATGATCCCCTTCAGGTCACACAGCAGGCCCTGGTCCAGCCCCATTCAGAGCAGAGCCCCTCCCCTGAGCCGAGATCTCAGCCCTCAAGACTGGGAGGATCCAGAGTCCTGATGCTCAATGCTAGATGTACTGGGGCCCCTTAAACACTATTGAGGTTGGACCCCACACTGACAATATAAAAAGGAATATCTGGTCAGGGGGTAAAAAACACGCATACCCTGAAGTTTTCATCGATCTAAGGCATGCTTGAGTTGACCAGCACCCAGAGGAGGCAAGTCCGGCCCACCCCTAACATTCTATTTTCCAGCGTGACTGAGGCTAACAGATGAAGAACAAGTATGTACATATAAGGCATCCAGTGTGACTATTTGATGAAGTAATTTACACTTCTGTCAACTTACAACTAGCATTTTCCTTCTGTGTGGCAAGAATATTGAAGTGTTACTCTCTCAGCAAATACCAAGTATACAGAAACACAGTATGATTAACCATAGTCAACATTAGATGCATTGCTGCAAATATTGACCTAGAGATTTAATTTCCTCTGGATAGCTAGACAGGTGAATCTCTAAGTCATTTTCTGTAATAGCCATACCATTTACATTTCCACTAAGAGTACACAAGAGTTCCCTATTCTGTGTGTGTGTGTGTGTATGTGTGTGCACACACATGTTTTGGGACAGGGTGGGAGAGGACAGGAGAGAAACTAGCACTGGCTTGGCAGCAAGAAAGTAGCAGCTGCACCTTCCCAAGGATGTCCTCCTGTACTACCGTTCACTTGGTGTTGCCAGTCCTCTTGATTCTGGAACAATCTCTCCCTACACTGAAGAACTTAATGGCCGCTCTCAAGTTCTGGTCCACAGAAGCATACCTAGCAAAACCTCTCTAATGAAAACTTTCTGCCATTTGAAACTTAGTACTCATCATTTCCTTCCCTTTTCGACTCAGATGAACTTATAAACTCTCATGGGGTCCATCAGAGTCTCTATAAAACCCATAATGATCCACTCATCCTGCTATAAAAAACCACACACACACACACACAAAATCCCAAGCTCTAATAAATCATGCCAGAGAGAAAAGTACATATGAAGACATCCAAAGATACACTGGATGCAAAACACCATGTTTTCATTCACTGTAACCTCAGCCCAAAGATTGTCATCTTTGAAAACTACATATAAAAGATGTTTTCAGCAATGCACAAGCCCTAGCGAGACCCAAACATCCCAAAGAAACACCCCAAATCCCCCTGTTGTAGCTTTCACAGTGCAACTGAAAATTTATTTGTGACACAAAATACTGAAGAGTACTAAAGGTAAACAACAAAATGACCTCTGAAACTTTTCTTATATTACTCTAAAAACTGTAGAAAGATTCCTTTCTCTCTCTCTCTTTTCCCCTGGAGCAGGAAGGATTTACTACTTGCAAGAAGTAATGGAGAGCAGTGTCCCTACACAATGATTCTTGACACCTCCCCAAAGATCCAACACAAGTCACCTGTAGAGTGGGTGCTGAAGGGCACCCTTCAGCTCCATCTCCTGAGCACAAGGTACCCATCCTCCTGCACCCAAGGATCCCTGTGTGCTCAGCTCAGGCTGTACTTCTAACATTGGAGGAAAGTAATTTTCTGTGCCTGAAATCACTGCCTTCATGAAGCCAAAACATGGAAGCAACCCAAATCTCCATTAACAGAGGAATGGATAAAGAAAATGTAGTACTTATATATAATGAAATACTACTCAGCCATTAAACAGAATGAAAAAAAAAAATGCCATTTGCAGCAACACGGATGGATCCAGAAATTGCCATACGAAGTGAAGTTAAGAGAAGGAGAAATATCTTATGACATCCCTTAGATGTGGAATCTAAAAAGAAATTATACAAATGAACTTACAAAACAGAGAGACTCACAGACTTAGAGAACGACTGTGGCAGGGGGTGGGAGGGAAGGGATAAATAGGGAGTTTGGGATGGACATGTACACAGTGCTATATTTTAAATGGATAACCAACAAGGACCTACTGTATAGCACCTGGAACTCAATGTTATGTGGTAGCCTGGATGGGAGGGGAGTTTGGGAGAGAATGGATACATAAATATGTATGCCTGAGTCCCCTCACAGGTCACCTGAAACTATCACAGCATTGTCAATCAGCTATACCCCTATACAAAACTAAAAGTTAAAAAAAGAAATCCACAAATTTACATTTAATGCTGAGAAATATTTCTACTATGGTCACTTCTACTCAGAGTCTGTGTTCCTGTCTCTAAGCCAGCATTTTTGTTGTTCATTCTGGGAAGACAGGGACCCATATACAATTCTACAAAAAGTAGATACTCTCTCCAAAAAGAACTGCCATGCAGAGACATACCCAGTTTGGCCAATCACTTCAGGGTCAGCGTTGCTCTGAGTTTCTGGTCTAGTCTCTCATCTGCATGTTATAAGTGGGCTCCCTGAGGCCCAGAAGGGAGACATTTTTTGAAAAAGTCTTAGTGGAGTGAATAGAATAGCGGTGTTTCCCAAATGAGATCCCGCAAGGTCAGTGGGCAGAGTTTGTCCTTATCACCTGTTCCATTTAAAACACCATCTATCAGGTACCTGATCAAAGGAAACTTCTCTTTCAAGATCTGATCACACAGACACCAAACAGGTAATTCTTCTTTTCCAGAAAAATCAAAGTAAAATAATTTAAACAGTCACAGAAGCACAGCTGCTGGTGCAGAAAACATTGTAAGGGTTTAACTTAGAAATAAGCTCTGAGCAAACTTCATCATGAAGAGAGGAATACAAGAGGCAAAAAAAATATAAGGGATTCAAATCCCTTATATAAACTGGCATCAGATCAGATCACATCAGTTGCTCAGTCGTATCCGACTCTTTGCGACCCCATGAATCGTAGCATAGTATTTGCATATAACCTACACACACCTTCCTATATGCTGTAAATAATGTCGAGGTTACTTATAATACCAAATAAAATGTGAATGCTATGGAAAAAAAAAATTACACTAACTTGTTAAACCAGGTTTTGATCATTAATATAAAAGACATTTCTACCAAGTACTCATCAAAAGAATCTAAACATATTTACTAGTTATGAAAGAACTTTGCCAATATATTAAGATAAAGCAGGGAAAGCACTTTGGTGTCAAGAATATATGAATCAATAAAAGGAAATAATCTTGCTGTCAATGCTTTTAAAAAATTGAGGACGTATCATATTTAGAAAAGAACCACATGAGTAGAACACATAATACCCCCAACTTATTTCACAAGTTAACAGTTATTTGCAGGGCATTAGACATTTAATGCAGTAGTATATATGTAAAGTTAACAACCAAAGAAATGTAAAGGAAACAGAGGAAAGTAAATCCATTATAGAAAAACAGCACTTTCAATGTTTCTTTAAAGAGGTACTATGTGGTGACAGAACCAGTCCTTTCTTCTCCCACTAGTGCCCCTCCATCCCATGCCAGGAAATGGAAGGGGGTGACCCACACCTGTCTAGAGTCAAGTCACTGCTCCTTGGCTCATTAGGGACTGCAAAGGGACGTTATCTTGTCATACAAAATGTACAAACTTTCCAGCTTTGCAATATCAATCTTCATCTGTATAATTTAAGCAAACAAAATTTAAATTTATTAGATTCTAAAGCCAGAAAACAGTGCATCATAACTTTGTCCAAATTCAATTCACTCACCTCTCCCACCTGGACCCAGTTTCCCCTCTACCTGCACTATATATATATATATATATATATTTTTTTTTTTTTTTTACCTGCACTATTATGCGTTTCCATTTAATTGTCTATCTCCATTTCCTCCCCGCCCCCACCCCGTTTATATCTCCTTTTTAATCTTTTCTATTCTGCTAGCGCCCCTGCCGGTCTATTTCTCTCTGCTCTCCTGCCACATTTTGCAACTTGTTTCTTCTCTTGTTGCCCTTTCCCCTCCGTATCCTTACATTTCTGCCTCTTTCTTCCCCCAGCTCAATTCCCTCTGCCGTCTGGTTACAAACCTTCTCTGCCTCTTACAGTCCCTTCCTCCCTACTCTCAGGCACCCCATGTGGCTAGGCTTCCTTTCTGCTCTGCTAGTCACATGCTGTCATCTGTTCCTCTCCCAGGACCACGATGTTCTGAAGTCCACGGCTCCACCTTTTATCCTCTCGCAGAATCTCTGTGAAGTGCCTTACCGCTGCTGCTCCCCTTACTATCCGTGATCGAGACCCCCCCCCTCCCCATGTTGCTGCCCAATCCCTGGAGATCCGGCTTTTAAAATTTCTCAATTTCATTCACCTGCCATTTTCAAGGCTAAATCTATTTCATCTTACGGTCTCTTTACAAGCCCCTCAGCCATCCTCTGTCTCCATCCGTTTTCCCTTATTCTTTCCACCTCATCAGTTTTCCTCTCTCTCAGGTTTCTTTTCTCTGAGGCTGCCGATCCCATTGCCCACTTATTTATGCCAAAGAAGACGCCAGTAGGAGGGCCGCCTACGGGAAGAGACCGTTTTCCAACCGAGGGAAGAATTGGGGAATGAAGAACGTTGGCCGGGATCATCTGTCCCTACGCGGGGTGAGGGGACTGGCTGACAGGGAGGGAAGGCCCGCGGGGCGGAAGGAGCGGCCTGAGGAGACGCGAGGCCAAGGGGGCCGGGGTCTCAGGAGCGGGGCGGGCTCTCCCGAATCCCGGGACCGGGGAGAGGACGCGGCCTCCAGGGGCCGAGAAGGCGAGGCTGAGGGGCGCGAATCCACCTCGAGAACGAGGGCTTTACATGAGGCGAGGGGCAGAGGTAGGAAAGGGTTTTAAGCAGGAAAATGTGCGAAAGACGGTGTCTACTGAGACCAAAGGCGGAAAAGCCAAAGGCAGGCACCGGCCTCTGAGATTTCAACGCAGAGGAAAATACACCCAGTCCGTAACAGCTACGTCTGGATTGACTGGGGGCGGAGAGGCGGGTGCTGAGATTTTAGGCCCGTGCCAACCCCCACGTCGTGAGGATGGAGTTGGAAGGAGGACCCCCGCCGCCACCGCCGCCGCAGTTACACTACCGACGAGCAACTTACTCTCAGCGGGATGACCGTCTCTCCTCGGAGTCCGCTTCCGGTTTCGTAAAGGACGGCGCCAGAGGGGCCAGAGAGGGGTTTCCGGGGGCGGGGCCTTGGCGGAGCGATAGGTGCCTGGAGAGACCCCGGAGCCCGCCGGGAGTGCTGGGAGGCAGGGCAGGCGCAGAGCAGGGGGCGGGGAGTGGGAGGCTGATCCTATTAATTTGAAATTGCTTTTTTTAAATGTATTGTCCCACTTTGGGGGGTGGGGGGGGGGGCCGATGCTGGGTCCTCCTTGCTGCCTGGGCGCTTCTCTAACTGCAGTGGGCAGAGGACTCCTCTAGTGTGTGGGCTTCTCATTTCGGTGGCGTCTCTTGCCAAGAGCACAGGCTCTGGGGCACACAGGCTTCAGTAGTTGCAGCTCCCTGGCTCCAGAGCACGGGCAGTAGTTGTGGCCCACGGACTTCGTTGTCCCAAGGCACGTGGGATCTTCCCGACCAGGGATGAACCCACGTCTCCCGCAGTGGGCGGCGGATTCTTTACAGTTTCAAGGTGAAAGCTGGGCCAGTTATAGTGAAACATCTTAGTGAAACTAAGATGTATCCTAACAAGTTGAAAACGGTTACAGTAAAAAGTTGTTTTTTCCAGCAGTTTGCTTACATGTCCAATTAACTGAATGTATATGAGATAAAAGGTTCCAGGTAAACTTTTTAAATATCTTTCCCCAACTCGTTGACAACAGGAAACTTTACATGTTTGATAAATTATATGTAGTTTATAAATATCTAGATCATTCCCAAATAAGATAAACGAGTAAAATACTACTAAAAATAGTATTTTGCCTTACAACTCTATAACCATTTGTTTTTGTCTTTGAAATCTTTGGGACTCGGGACAGTAAACTACACAGAGAACAACACAGCATTTTCCCACACTTTCCATCAGATCTTACTCCCTTCCTGGTGAGGCCCTCACATACACAGCAGCAGTGGGCACCTCAGAAGACACGACAGTCCCCTTCAGGTCACAGACCAGGCCCTGGTCCATCCCTACCCAGAGTAGAACGCCCCTGCTCAGCCCAGATCTCAGCCCTCAGGAATAGGAGGACTCAGAGTCCTGAAGCTCAATGAAGGATTCAGATTGGAATCACCTGGGGAACCTTAAATATAATTAACGTTGGTTCTCACCCCATTTATTTGAAAGGGACTCTGGTCAGGGCACAAACATGTATTTACAAAGTGCTTCTTTGATCTAATGTGAAGACTGGGTTGAGCATCAAGAATGAATGAACGGATAGTGAAAATGTGGTGTGTGTGTATATATATAGAATGGACTATCACTCAGGCATAAAATCTTTCTTTTTTTTGGCTGGACTGTGCAGCCTGGGGCATCTTAGTTCCTTGACCAGGGATTGAACCCAGGCCCTGGCAATGCAAGCACTGAGTATCAGCCACTGGACTGCCAGGGAATTCCCTAAAATAAAGAAATATTTCCATTTGCAACAACATGGAAGGTACTAAGCTAAGTGAAAAAAAAGTCAAAGACAAATACCACATGGTTTTACTTATCTATAGAATCTAAAAGAGAAAAAATTGCAAAATACAGTGAAAACAGACACAGAAAAAATACGTGATTTACAGAATGGGGTAGAGGAGTGAATTATGTGAAGGAGTTTAAAATGGGCACATTGACAATTACACAGTAAGTAAGTCAGGAGCATGTATAATATACAGCATAAATAATAGGGTCAATAATATGGTGAGAATTTTGTTTGGGCACAGATGGCTACTAGACTTACTGTGGTGGTCATTTCATAATGTATGCAAAAATTAAACATTAAACATTATACCTGAAACAAAAATTGTACAGCAATATGTTTCAACTAAAATTAAAAAGATGTTCCATTGTGGAGAGACACCATACTAAACTAATTAATATAGGTGGCAAGGCCCATAACCAGGGCAGTCACCTCACTTGATATCAGAATAAAGACTTTTGAGGAAAACCACACAAATGCATGACAAAGCTGATCCAAATTTTAAGCCTGGTAGAAAATAACACAATTCTTTCTAGGGAGAAACTTGACAAATGTACTGAATGTGATCAACTTTATAAAAATATATATGCCTTTGTGGTCTTGAAAGAGTTAATATAATATAGAAACCATACAAGAATGTTAAGACTTTACAGCAATTACTCAGGATACTTCACAAGGAATTCACACTAGACAGAAACATGACAAATGTAATGGGGAGATAAATCTTCACACAATCCTCTCAATGAACTTACATATAAGAAAACTTACAGTGGGAGGAAACTCAGTCTATTAGGTTTGAAATAACCAATCTCAGATGTTAAATTCTACAGAGAATTAAAAGTTAAAATTTTTTAAAATCCATGAGTTGATACCTGTCAAAGGATCAGACATCTGTGGAAAGATCTAATTATCTGCAGATGGTACATTGTTTACTCAATTATCTGAGGTCTCGTGAAAAGGGTCCATTGTTAATGACCTACAACCTGAAGTTTGAAATCTGTTGATGTTATTGTTCCATTATCTGCCTTTCATTTGTCACCATGATAGTCTCAGGAAAAGACGGGTAAGATGAAACCCCACCTATTTCATTAGGTGGGGTTTATTCATATCTATGAGACCAGGAAAACTAGGACACTGATTTTAAGAAGATGGTATAAATTTGAAAGCATGGGGACAGCCAGAGTACATATGTAAAAATATTATCTAAAATATGCTTTGGGGACCTCCCTGATGTGCTTCCCTGGCTCAAATGGTAAAGAATCTGCCTGTAATGTGGGAGACCTGGGTTTGATCCCTGGGTTGGGAAGATCCCCTGGAGAAGGGAATGGCAACCTACTCCAGTATTCTTGTCTGGAGAATCCCATGGACAGAGAAGCCTGGTGGGCTGCAATCCATGGGGTTGGAAAGATTTGGATATGACTAAACGACTAACACACAACACACACACCTGGTGGTACAGTGGCTAAGACTCAACCCTTAGTGCAGAAGGCCAGAGTTCGATCCCTGATCAGGGCACTAGATCCTAAATGCCAAAACTAAAAGATCCCATGTGCTGCAACTAAGACCCGGTGTGGACAAATTAATTTAAAAATAAAATATCATGTTTTTGGTGGCCATGACACCTTCTCTAGATATGTTGTTACAAATGAGGGCCATCACTGATGATTATATGAAAGATTATTCTAGCAGATGGTCAAGAAGTAGAGTAGAACTTGACACTGTGAAAGTGAGGTTTTCGTATGTGTTTCATGATGAGCTACATGTGGAAGAAAAAAAAAAGCAGGGGAACAATGGGGTTTTTTTTGTTGTTTGGTTTTTAGCCGCACATCATGGCATGTGGGATCTTAATTCCCTGACCAGGAATTGAGCCTGTACCACTGGCATTCGAAGGCAAAGTCTGAACCACTGGACCACAGGAGAAGATCCTCTCTCCCTTTTAAAAGGGAATAGCTGTTATCTACCATGGTGGTGGTGATGGTGGTTTAGTCATTAAGTCATGTCCTACTCCTGTGACTCCATGGACTGAGGCCCACCAGGCTCCTTTGTCCTTGGGATTTCTCAGGCAAGAACTAGAGTAAGTTGCCATTTCCTTCTCCAGGGAATCTTTCTGACCCAGGGATTGAACTCGCATCTCCTGCACTGGCAGGTGGATTCTTTACCAGTGAGCCACCAAGGAAGCCCTTTGTTGTCTACCATAGATTATGGAAAATTCGTTTTATTTCAGAACACTGCAGACAGAGTATTACTGAAGTTAATTCAATGAAAAGAACAGGAGTAGAGAGTGCTTGACAGGGATTTAAATATGCACAGTTTTTACATTTTGATACTATTTTGTTTTGAATGTATCACTTTCCATATCTAAATTAACGAATGAATGAAACTTCCCTGGTGGTCCAGTGGCTAAGACACTACATTCTCAATGCAGCTGGCCCAGATTCAATCCCTGGTCAGGGAACTAGGTCCCACAAGCCACAACTAAGACCCACCAGACCCAAATAAATAAAAATAAATATTAAAATAATACCTGCCTGCAATGCATTAGACCCAGTTCTCCTGTGTTTCCTGCATTGGCAGGCAAATCCTTTGCCACTGAGACACCTGGGAAGCTCCATAGCAGTTACATTACTATATAATTAATATGAGTCTAATCTTAAAATATATTTGGAAGTGATGTTAGAATATTTCCCAATTACAAGCCTCCTGTATATTTCTCACATTCAGGTACGGTTAAAAAGCATTTCAAAATGGGTTCTTTGATTCCTTGCCCTGATACTGGAATCAGAATAACTATATCAAAATTGGCAGTCCAGTGGTTAGGAATTGGCACTTTAACTGCTGAGAGTGCAGGTTCAATCCCAGGTCAGGGAACTAGGATCCTGCAAGCCACATAGAATAGCACCGCCCTCCCTCCCCCAAATATGGTGAATTATTTAAGTGTATTTAGAATCAGATAGAGCAGAAAGGAAATAAACCTTTGACTCATAAAACATAAGGGCTCTAAAAAGTTTTGCTTGGCATTTCAAACATGAGGCAAAGTCACCATATGTTATGTGGAATATTGTACTCTCGAGATAAAGAACAAAGTCTTTTGATATAATCTCTCCCTAACACTTTTTCCCCCTTTGTTTTTCTTTGTTCAAGAGAGAAATATTAAATTAGAAATTTCACATCTGTTATTAAAATTATGGTGTCCATTTAATGCAAATGGCTAATAATATCAGAAAATAATGACTAGGATTATTGTTTCATGAAAATGAGACCAAATCTATAATCAAAAAGTGTTTTGCCTCTCAACCTTCACTCTTCTTGGTCTTTCAGCAGCCATATTGCTGTGAGGACACTGAAGACTAAGTGCTTATGGAGGCTGAAGGGGCAGAGCACTCATCACATCCCACATGGCATCTTCTGGAGCTTCCTGTTTGGTGAGAATGATAAACCTAATTGTTTCAGTTACTATTTGCCAAGTGGCCTCTCACCCACGAATAAAAACTATCCTACCCGAGAAAAAAATTACTACTTTGTCATGGGTGTAGAATGGAGCATTACTCAAAGAATCCTAAATTGAAATTGTGTATTATAGCGGGGGAAGGAGAGAATGGAATGAATTGAGAGAGTAGCACTGAAACATATGCATTAACATGTGTAAAACATGTAAGACAGTTAATGGGAAGTTGCTGTATAACACAGGGAGCTCAAACCCAGTGCTCTGTGACAACCTAGAGGGGTGGGATGGGGTACGGGGTAGGAGGGAGGTTCAAGAAGGAGGGGGCACGTGTAAACTTATGGCCGATTCACACTGTTGTATGGGAGAAACCAACACACCACTGTAAAGCCATTATCCTCCAAATAAAAATAAATTAAAAAAAAAAGAAAATGTTGTGGATTAAAAAAACTTCATGAAAACATTTCTTCACTGATGAATTAGATCTGTTTAGCACATGTTGGAGAAAATTCACAATGTGTGAATAAATCACACTGTGAGAATTTATGACAAACATTCAAAATGCTTGGGTGTAATGTAACAGAGTAAGGAATTTGGTGCCACAAATACAATATGATTACATGTTTATTAGACTATTTGACTTACTGCTCTATGAGCCTACCTATTACAGAACCCTTTGCACTGATAAAGTGCATTCACACACCTGCCAGTTGAAAATGGTTTCAATCACTGGATATCAAGCAGGAAATAAAATCAATACCCTGCCTTCAAGGAGCATATTCTATAGGGGAAAGTCACCAATAATTAAATCATATATGATACTGTTAAGTACTATTAAGGTGTACATGTACAAAGATGGAGTGACAGGGTGCCTTAAATTAAACAATGTGTTCAGAAAATGCTCATGTAACAAGAAGACATCTGAATAAAATCATTCATTATTTCAAAGTGTGTGCCATCCAGATACAAATGGGGACCCATGAAACAAAGGATCTAAGTGGCTTCTGGCATCCTGGAACATAGGAC